>NC_050452.1:66146133-66453180 GCF_903995425.1 Onychomys torridus
GTAGAGCCTGGGAATTCAACTCAACTTTGGCTGCAAGTACTTTTACCCATAAATCATCTCATTGTCCCAGACAAAAACTTGTTTCATTTGCAGTTCCAGAGGTGTCAGTCTATCACAGAAGGCCAAATATGGTAGAACAGCTCACATTTTGGTGGCCAGGTAGCAAAGAAACAAGAAAAGGACAGAGCAAGCTATAGCCCTGAAGATCAGGACCCACATGCCAGAATTCACCACCTGAAAGTAGTTTATTAGGATTTTTGGTTCATCAATGAATTTAAGCATTCACAGAGTCAGAGCCCTCAGGATTTAATCATCATTGGAAATGTCGTCTTCAGGTGTGCTCAGAAGTGTGTTTTACCACTTGCCCACGCTTTTCTCAATGCAATGAAGTTGACAGTGAAGATGAGCTTTAACTAATTTTTTTTTTTTATGAAACTAATATAACAGTGACTCAGCATGCTGGCGTGGTGTCTTTCTACTTGCTGAGTGCCCTGTTCTGTACCCTGGTAGCCACACTAATACTAATATTGTAAAAATTATTTTGTTTTTTAAGTAATCACCACAAATTGATGTCTGAGTAATTTCCTTATTGCTCTGAGCTTTCATTTTTTTCTTCTATGGAATGGGGACTATAATAGTACTAGATTGAGATTCTTAATGGTACTGGAACATTCCTTGCAGAGTTGTTACCCAGCTTTAATGAGGTATGACTAAAATCACTTAAAACAGCTCTTAGCACCCACTAAAGGTTCAACAAGAATTATTATCATATAAGTGTCTTCTTTGTTTCCTAGGATACAAATGGGAGGATACTGAAACTCAGATGGCAGAAATTTTCTGGAGTTTCAGAAAAATTGGGAGCTAGTGGTTGTAAGGTTGGTGGTGATATTGATCATGAGAAGGGCCCCCAGGAGAGCTCACCCAACTTCAGTGAGAAACTGGGATTTTGAGGACCTGTCTAAAGAGAAACAGGGTGTTAGAAGGAAAGACAATAATAATATATGTGTCATCTGAAAGAGAGCCCCAGTCATATAACTGATAAATAAATTAGAAACATTAAGAAGTAGCATGGCAAATCATTTCTTTAACAGAATAGAACCGTGGATCATCTAAGTGGACACATAAAAGATGAATGCATCAATCAAACAGAAAGGAGATAGATGTGGAAAGTAGAGAACATCAGAAGAAATGATACCCTCACCTAGTGAATTCAGGAAATGGAGAATAAACAATCCAGAGATAAAATACAAGCAGCTTCCCAACTCTGGGGCACATTCTTGTGAAATTACTAATTATTTTTAGAAATAAATGATAAGTGCTGTAGGTATCCTGGAAGCAAAAAAGGGTCATGTATACGTGTAATATGCAATCTGAATATATATTCCTTAGTAGTAAAATTTATACAATTTAAAACACAATAATAAAGAAAAAAATGATGACTAAAAAAATTTAATGACAAGAGGATAAATATATACATAATTATGAGAGCAAGGAAAGAGATGACAAGAGTACTATAATGAGATTCTTGGTAGTAGTAGAACCTTTCTTTTAGAGTTATTACCAAGATTTAATGAGATATGACTAAAAACACCTAAAACAGCTCTATACTGACTAAAGGTTCTACATAAATCATTATTGCACATTGATCCTGAAATAAAATAACCATGTGACTTCTACAAAGGGCAAATTAGGGGAAAATAAACATTTTTATAAAAACAAATAAGCTATTTTATAATGTCTGAGGTATTTAACCTACAGATCACATATATATCAATGTGAATGTTACAAACTTGATACAATAAAAATAATACTAGAATGTGTAAAATCTAGGAATGAAAAAGGAGAAATAGCAGCAGAAGATGGGTTGGCTTCAGCAACTAATTTCACATATCTAAGAATAAAGAACAGGTCAAAAACTTCTGTTAATTAGACCACATAGCAGAACTGAATTTAACTTTATAGTGTTATCATCATACTTTGTTAAATATAGAATATGGCTTTATTAAATAATATGTCTCTTGTGAAAGAATTTTGTGAATATTTAATACTTTGTTCCACTTACTCAGTACTAGGAAAGTTAACATTTAAAACAGTATTTATCAGAATAACTCTTTCTTTATAGAATTGTTTCTATACACTAATTCATCTTTAAACTTCTGTGTAATTTAATCACCAGAATTGTAGTACCTAACAACAAAAATAAAAGCAACCAACACATCTTACTAAGTGCTTCCTCAAGGTGTGAATTTTGTCTGTCATTCGGTATGATAACGAATGTAAGACGCAAGTCTCATTTTTATCATCCACCTTACAGAGGAAATGGAGCTGAGGCATGATGGGGTCGAAAGAATTAGTCAAGTCAACATAGGTGCTAATTATTCAAACCATGATTGTAACAGGGATACATTTTTTAAAAATATGTTGTTGTATAAGGGGTGCAGATGTGTGTGGAAGTCTGTCTATGTGTGATAGTGAGGATGTTCATGACATAAAGTATGTGTGGAGATATTAGGAAGACTTTGGATTTTGGTCCTTGACTTCCACCGTGTTCAAAATAGTCTTTTGTTCGCTGCTGTGTTTGTCATGGTAGTTGGTCCCTGAGTTTCTGTCCCTGCTTCCTATCTAAATGTAGGTACATTGAGATTACAGATTTCTACTACCAGCTAGATATTTATGTATCTTCAGGGATCTGAACTCAGACCCTCACTCTTATAGCAAGCTCTTTACCTCCTGAGTCTTCTCCCCAACCCCATGGAAACTTTTAAATAACTAACATTAACATTTCTAAGTAGTTTTAGAAAACTTGTTTCTTTTACTTTTAGAATTTTACATTATGTACAATAGATACCCAAATATGAATACATATGTATAAGTATATATATATACTTATGTACATAAGTTTTTCACACATGCACAAACATAGACACATGTGTATACACAAATATACCTATATGTTATTCACAAGTAAGAGACAAAGGAATGTATGAGGGCTGATTTCAGAGGCAATGAAAATAGAGATGAGAGATGAGAAACAGAAGGCTTTTCAAGAGGAAATTCTCAGGAGTTCCTGGTACCCTTGTGGAGAATTCCCGGCAGGATGCGGGATGGGAAATTCAGTTATTAAAGGAATTCCAATGAAACCTAGAGTCAAAGCAAAGGTCACCATTCTACTTTCATTTCTGTTGCTGTGATAATTCATCATGACAAGAAGCAATTTAGAGGAGTTGAGATTTATTTTAGATCACAATTCCAGGTTAGAGTCCGTTGTTGTGGGGAGGTCAAATCAGAAACTTGAAGCATATAATCACATCACACCCACAGTCAAGAGCAGAAAGAAATGAATGCAAGCATGGTCACTTGCTTGCTTGTGCTCATCTTGATTTTCTTGCTCTTACACAGCTCAGGACCCCTGCCTAAGGAACGGTGTTGCTCACAGTGGACTGGGTCATCTCACAACCATTAATTAAGACAATCTCTAGAGTATGTCCTATAGGCCAACCCAATATTGACCTTGTTTGATATAGTCTCTTGTTCACCACTGTATGTGACTTGTTTGTTCCTCATAGATACTCTTTTTGCAGATGACTCCAGATTGTGTCAAATTGCCAACTAAAGTTGACAATCCAATCACAGACCCATTCTCTCATAAATACTTTTACTGTCTTATTATCCCAGCTAGACACAGCTCAAGATAGAGATGTTAGGGAAAGAAAGAATCTATCCAGTATACTCAGATGTCTTAGCAGCAGAGAGTGAATATATACCCATGTTTCCCCACCTGAAAATCTGTATGCCTCTCCTGAATAATTAAATACATTTTACTATCTCAATTTAAGAAATATGAATAGCATAAAATAATATTAATATAAACTGAGACAGCTGTTTCTATCAGCAGTTAATTTAAGCTCAAGCCAAGGAAAAAGTCGGGCCAATACATTTATTCTCCAAGTCAATGTGAGCCCCTAATTCAATCACTTGCTCATTTAAAACTTAGTCTGGAGTTAAATTCCACAGGAGGCATCATAGTGTGTTTTCTTCTATGTGACTCATAGATCACTTGTTTCTGCAGCAAAAATTACCAACAAGAACAATCCATCAAAGAATGTAATTCCTCTCTTTGACATCATGATGTTATACAGTATCCCCTGATGCCTAATAGAGAATTTGGCCATGTTTCTTCCTTGACTCAATCCTCATATCGTGTCTGCCCCAAATTCCTGCTACTCTGAGATTTAGCTGCCTTTGCATCTAATGTCTGGCTTAAGTGGTGTGTGCTTTGGCTTTTTTCCTATGTCAGTCTTCCAGTCTGCAAACCTCCTTTGTCTCTAGAACATGGCTTCAGAATTCTCCAGATCTTCATCAGACATCCAGGAAGACACAGAGAAGGATGCCGAGAACTGCCTGAATGGAACCTGTGTCTACTAGGTTATGACCCTATGTCTCTCATCTGTGTATGTGTGGTGGGACTATCATCCATAATGTCAATGATTCAAAGAAGGAGAGCAAGCTATTGATGCTTTTGCATCCATATCTCCCAAATTTGAATTTTGAATTTTTGAAGTATTGCTTCCTCATATTTCCATGTAGTTGACACATTCTACTCTTCTTCCCTCACTGCCACACAACTCTCTGCTAAAGAAAATAATTAAGTAAGTAACCAAAACAGAAAGAGTAAAGTACTTCTACTTTAAATTCGCAAGTGTTAATTGGTAGGTGATATCATCAGTTAAGCCCCTTAGGTGAGAAGAGGCACCATACTTTAGAAATCAGAGCTATGAACTGGGACAAGAGACAGAATCATTTTCTGTTTTCTAACTTCACACATTTCAATATGTCTGCAAGTCTATATCAAACATGAAAGCCCTCAAAATGTTATCTTGTAAAGAAATGTCTATGACATTGGCTCTGGGACAAAACTCAGGTCTTCAGGTTTGCGCAGTAAGCGGTTTTGACCACTGAACATCTTGGTGGCCCTGGATGGGTTTTTATTTATTTTTTTCTTCCACCAACTTCCTTTTCTGTGCTCCTTTCATCCTCAATAAACAAGCAAGCAAACAAAACACATGAACACACACACACACACACACACACACACACACACAGAGAGAGAGAGAGAGAGAGAGACAGAGAGAGAGACAGAGAGACAGAGAGAGAGACAGAGAGAGAGACAGAGAGACAGAGAGACAGAGAGACAGAGAGAGAGAGAGAGAGAATGTCTATGAGAGTAGTTTAAGAAAAGCTAGTGCTGTGTGAATTTGGTATCTTAATTATGTATGGATTAGTCAATTAGACAATGAATAGGATAATGCACTTTACATATAGGTTCTCTGTACAGTAACAATAGAACTGCTCACATGATGAGCAAATATTTCTTTGATAAATGCTAATTGGTTTCATAAATGGTAACTTCCCATTGCTAACATACTTTTTCAATTGCCTCTAGGGAAATGGCATAGTAGTTAATGTGCAGCATGATCTTCCTTGAAAGTTACACTTTCTCCCCACATTTATGTTTTTAATTTTTATTGTTTTTAGATAGGGGCTAAAGAGATGGTTGATTAAAAGTTCAGTTAAGAGCACTTGGTGCTACTGTACCAAATCTGAATTCAGTTCCCAGCACCCACATGGCAGATCATAACTGCTTGTAACTCTAGTTTCAGGGGGTCCTAGTCTCTATTTTATTCCTCACAGGAACCAAGCATGACTGCAGTGTATATACATGTGTGCAAGTTAAACATTTATATACATAAAATTGAAATAAAAACAAATATAAGTATGATTAACTTTTGTTTCATACAGCAGTCATGAAGTAATAACTGCAGCAGTTTTCTGATAAGTATTCTCAACATTATCAGAGTTCAGTCAGGTTATTCTCTGACCTCCATAGGCACACTGTGGCATGCAAATATGACTACACCAATACACACATATATATAAAAAATAAAAATGTAATAAATTGTGCTAGATATTTTCAGATACTGTTTTTCTTCCATAAGAGTTCTGTAATTATTTTACATATAGGTGAGTCTAAATTTTTAGTTTCTGAGGAAATATTAATAAGAAAAAGAAATAAAATTGATTTTTTATGTTCTGCCTTGTATCCTGTGACATATTATCCTATAGGTTAGCAAACAGAAAGTGTTGATAAAAGTTAATCTATAGATGATAAATTAGTAAAAAAGAAGAAATTTTTTAAACAGATATTAAAATTTAACATATAAAATTGTAGTTATTAATCACGTGTAATAATAGCAAAGAATAGATAATACATCAGTGTGACAGTATAGAGAGGCTCAAGACTCATGATTGTGTGGTGTGTATGTATGTGTGTGTGTGTGTATGTGTGTGTGTGAATTAGTATGTGATAAAATTATTTTAAATCCATTTTAAGAAAAGGAACTTGTTAGCAAATAACTTTAGAAACATTCAGTAATATTTACAGTGGACTGAGATGCATCTTCCTGCAATTGCAAAATACTTTGCACGTAACTTTGAGTAAAATAGTGACATCCCACACTTCCCCTTTGTGTCTAAATAAGAAGGTTTTTAAACCTAATACAAAGTTGTCTATAATAAGAACAATTATCAAAGTATTGTCTAGAAGAAAGAAAAGGTAATAACATAAACAAAAATGCAACTACAACCAACAAGAAGAACATCAAGCAAGAAACGTATACTAAATGTCCAGGCCAAAGGTAATTGGCAAGTTACAGAGATTACTCTAAAGCTGTCCTATCCTGAAAAATCTAAATCTTGGACCTTAAGTGCTCTTAGTTAAAATATAAGAGGTCTGTAATTGTAACTATCTAGTCTTGA
This sequence comes from Onychomys torridus, assembly GCF_903995425.1. Lineage (NCBI taxonomy): Eukaryota > Metazoa > Chordata > Mammalia > Rodentia > Cricetidae > Onychomys > Onychomys torridus. Next base: position 66,152,950 of record NC_050452.1, read on the forward strand.
ACCCCATCAGAGACTTGAGAAGGCAAATAATATTCCCTAAGTAAGTAGGAAGTGCAAACAAGCAACTTCCAAAACATGCAAGGTATGACAGAAACAGCTGGCCTCCTGGACAGTTACCTAATGATTCTCTGGAGCAACCATTATTGGCTACAATCTATCTATTATCTGATAGACTATTTTCAGAAGCAGAGAACTTTGAAAGACAGTCCTACCCTGTCTTGGCAAGATTTGGCAATCACTTTTCCTGTTGTCCTGTCATCTGAATTGGACAGCCTGATTACTGTCAGCAGTCGAGGCAAGGGCAGTTCTTTGCCCAACATGCCATTTTTGCCAAGAAGAAGACAAACTCCATATGGACTGTCTTTGATGCCCATCATCCTCTTAGGAGTAGATCAATGCTGCCAGGAGCAATTGTGTCTCATGTCAACAGAATTCTAGGTTATTAAAACATTTAAATGTCATATTCTCTAGGTCTATGAAGCATTTTAAGAGTACCTATCCATTTGACATGTATCTCTGTATATTTAGAAAACGTAACTAACATGTCTATAAGTATAACAAGCATGGGTGACTACTAACCTATAATTCTTACCAACCTAAATAGCTTAAAGACTGAGGCTACATATTAAACAAATAAACAATCTGTTGAAAGATGTACAATATAAGGACAATGACCTCGAATTTATAACAATATACAAAAATATAGTAATCAGAAGTAGAAATGTATAGTGCAATATGACAACAATACCTTAATTTGTATCAATACACAACATATCCTAAACAGAAGTAGAACAAAAATACAGTATGACAAATATAATTTTACATTTGTAACAATATACAAAAATATTATAAACAGGAGTAGGAACATATGTACAATGTAATAAATATAGTTTTGTATTTTTATTAATATACAAATTATGTTAAACAGGCATAGAAAAATAACTTTACATTTGTATCAGTATACAAGAGTCCATACCAATGTAAACTATCTAAAGCTGATAGTTGCCAAATTAGTTTACAAATAGTTACAATAATCTACCTTATTATTCTATCCTATCTATTTCCCTTTTTTTCTTTTCCAAAAGAGATTCCTTAGTCTAAACTTTATTGTTCTATCTCCAACCCTATTACAACTTATAACCAACCCCTTACAGATGACAATTATCCATAACTCTGGGAAAACAAAAACTTGTTGCGGGGGTTGGGGCGTCACTTTCTTAGAATTGCTTCTTTTTATTTAGGGGGTGATGATATCTCTGTGGTATCCTGTAAAAATCTAAAACAGCTCATGCACCAGGGATAAATCCTGATTCCACTGCCAGGGGACCCTCAAACAGACCCAGCTACATAACTGTCTCCCACATGCAGAGGGCCTATTCAGGTCCCACGCATGTTCCACAGCTGTCGGTCTAAAGTTCCTATGAGCTTGGTTCAGTTGTCTCTGTAGATTTTGCCATCATGATCTTGGCCCTCCCTTGCTCATATAACCCCAATTCCCTCTCTTCCTCTGGACTCTGGGAGCTCAGCCTGGTGCTTGGCTGTGGATATCTCTATCTGATTCCATCAGTTGCTGGATGAAGGCTCTATGTTGACAGTTAAGCTATTTGCCAATCTGATAGCAGGAGTAGGCCAGTTCAGACACCCTCTCCACTATTGCTAGTAATCTAGGCTGGGGGTGTATGAGCTGGCTTTTTGGAGCCTATTACCTATGATGGGATACTTTGCTCAGCCTAGATGCAGGAGGGAGGGGCTTGGTCCTGCCTCAACTAAATGTACTAGGCTTTGCTGACTCCCCATGGGGGCCTCACCCTTGTGGAAGAGGAGAGGAGATGGGGTACGGAGGATGGATTGGGGTAGGGGGGAAGGCTGGAGGGGAGCAGGAGGAGGGATGAGTGGTGGATCTGTGTTGGTATGTAAAATGAATAAAAAATTTCTTAAACAGAAAACTAAAACATTGATTAAGTCTCATGAGGACTAGCTGTAGCATTTGTAGCCAGTCTCAGAGTAACAGGTAAAGGCTCGTCTGAAGTTCTGGCTAGAGGTGTAAGATGGTGGACCATCTCAGCTAGCCACCTTGGAATAGTCTTGAGGTTGGTTAAGCAAATTCATGAGGGTCTGTTAAAGCATATCAGTGGATTTATTAAGATATAAAATGGGGAGAAATATACAGAACAAAGCAAACAGCCATCATCACCCTCCATTCTGCCTGGGGGCGTGGGGTGAGGGGTGGGGGTGGCTGAATGGAACCAGCCGTCCAGTCTCTGACAACCTCAAGAGAGATTGTGCCCTCATCCTGTTCTCAGTTTTATGCAGTCATGTACCCAGAGAAAACCAAGCCTCTATCAGGCTAGATATCTAGATATCCCAAGGACATTGGTGGATCGAATTCTCACAACAGACTCTTATCCACACTTTGGATTAAGAGACTGCAATTGAACATTGCTCTACAAGTTAAAGTTTTGTCCTAGCATCCGGGAACAGCCCAAGAAGATCCCATCAAGAATGAGTTTGTAGCAATGATCTGGCTAAATGCCATCTCTGTTTGTTCTATTCTGACCTTCTCTCCAGCTCACTTATTATCTACAGGATCTTACAATCAATGTTGGAGGAGACTTAAATTCTAGGTTGTCCTCCAGCTTTTTTTTTTTCCCCTGGAACTTACTCTGTAGACCAGGCTGGCCTTGAACTCAGAAATCTGCCTGCCTCTATCTCCCAAGGGCTGGGATTTAAGGTGTGTGCCACCACCACCCAGCATCCTTCAGCTTTTTCCTTTCCCATTCTGTATATCCTGGCTAGACTTTACGCTATTCCCTGGGTTCCTTGAGTTTTCTACTCCATGCAGTGTTCCCAGTCTCCCTGAAATGCATTCCCTTGTTTCACCCTGTCTTATAATTAGCCTAAGTCAGGGTGGTTGTTTTGTATATATAGATATTCCAAATGACTCTGCCTTTTCCCAGCTGGTCCTGTGTGGGTGATAAATACTCTGTCACTTTGATTCTGCTGAAGACTTGAATATGAGTGTACATATAAAATGTAAGCTCCATCTTGCTGGCTGTACTCTCCCTACATGAGTTTCTCTGCTTCTCTTGCAGACATTTCTAGGTAGCTCCTGTTCTTGGCTTTCCTTGGATTTAGGATTGAGTTCCTTTTTATGCACTTCTCTGACAAGTCCTTTTTTTCCCCCCAATAGAGAGAACTGTCTTTCTTTTTTTCTTTGACTCCTAGTCACACAACTAAGTATCTATAAGCTACTTTAAACTTCATCATTTCAGGTCCAAACTTGCCTATCATCAAGGCCAACTTAAAAACATTTCTCTGTAGGGAAATGCTAAGGCTTTATATTCCTTAGAAAGCTCATTCTTCACCTGTTGGCTTCACATCTTTCATCTTTATCTCCTTATGACAACCATGGACCAAATATAGGACTGCAGACTATTTCTATATCGGATGACAATCACCCACACTAGTTTCTTAAGTGGGTGTATTGCATTTGACTTTCCCCACAACACTCGGTGTAATATTGTACATAGCAAATAGTCAACAAGAAATACTGCAATTTGATAACATTCATGTTAGAAAAAAGCCTCACTGGCTAGAAAATGATGGTGAGAGAGACATTGGTCTGGATGTTATTCTGTTAATCAGTTACTAGCCAGGTATGATGGTGCATGTCTGTAATCCAAACAATGCAGAGGCTAAGACAGGAGTATCACAAATTCCAGGCCAGGCTGGGCTACATAGGTAGAGGTCCCCCCAGCCTTTTTCCATGCATACATACTCACACACACACCCATATGTAAAATAAATATATAGTAGAGAAATATACATCATATACACATACACATCAAATATGTATATGTGCATATAATGTATACATTTATATAATATACATATCTGTACTATTCATGTATATGTATATGTGTTTGTATATATCTATACTATAATGTTTATATGTATCTATATAAATGTGCTACTCTGTACTACTTATGCTAGCTCCTGTTTTCCTCTTAAATATGCAATAAAATAATTAATATTATTTCTATTCTCCAAACAAGGAAATGGAAATTCTAAGAGAGGAAATTATTTATTCAAGGTTGCTTAGTGTTCAAAATGGATCTACATGTGAATCTCAGTTTTGTGGAAAACACAGCTGCTTTGCTTTAAGGAGCCTTACAAATCCCTTCAAGAGGTTCCTTTGTCTCAATCACATCTTTAATTCCTGGGCAGAGGCTGAGTGGGCGAGGACATTGATTTTTGTAACCCACATGCACTGATCACTTTAGTTCTGGAAACAAAAAACAGAATTTCTCCAGGAGCAGCTCTATTACTGATGAAAGAAGAGGTGAAATGATGTTGTTAGCTCTTTTAATTCTGCAAAATCCAAGCCATTATTGCAAGAATGAAGATGTTTTGAAGGGAGTCAGTCACCAACAAAATGTCCCAGGAGGTTTCATCAAACAACACAAGAGTTACAATTGTTCAGCACCTGGAAATAAGAAGCAGCAACTCATGCTTTGTCATAGCGGATACAAAGCCGGTATGAGCATCCACAAGTGTTTGTGTGTTTGCAGGATGATTGGACCACAGGTACCTGTAAGCGAATTATGTGTTTGAACTATTCCCTAGACAAAGGTCTTTTATTCCCATTTTAAAGATTTGGATGTTCTCAGAATTATAGAATGCTGTTCCCCACCAGATGATGTCACAGTCAAATTAAAACCAAGACCTTGCCTCAACTAATGCTTTTTTCACTGGGCTACACCATATGGACAAAAATCTAATGATCAAGTGGAATCCTGGAAGTCATAATTGAAGAGGGTAGCTCGATGTCATGCAGAGATTTGGCATGTGCAATGGTTTCCCAGAACCACGGAGCTCTGCACATCCCGTGTTGGACAACAGTCTCATAAAGGCCATGCACAAAGATACAGGAAGAATGTTTGTGAAGTCTGCAAATAGCTCATAGGATTACCAACAGAGGTGAGATTAAAATCCTATCCAGAGGCTTGGATGTTAGCTCCAAATAGAAAACCATAAAAGTTTACACATACATTTCAAAACATAAAACTGAAAAAGCTTTACCTGGCAGGTGATCATTTAGAAATGCCTGAAGATTCCATGCTTTGCATGCACAAGGAGTAGAGTGCTGCTTTGAATGAGCCAGACATACTGCTAGGTTCAATCACCATAGAGCTGTGGATATGCACAGAACGCAGGCTCTGGTAGGGGATGTCTCCCATTCTTGGACCCTTGGAGGAGAAATATAGCGATCTTGGGTTTAATTAGCTATGTAATCTGCTTCTTTGCTTGGAACTTTTTTAACCTGTGTCTTATGATGTGAGGTCATTTGGCCCTTGTTATCTCCAAGCAGAAGGAACCTTTGTGAAAAGACTGGCCACTGGCTACATCTGTGGGGACATCTGTCTCTCCACTGGACAGGAGTCCTGTCTGACAGATTCTTTTTTCCACACCTATTGGTGAAATTATTAAGGCCACTCCACGTAGTTAAAAGGGAGGTTTATTTTGTGGGGTAACTTACAAATGAAGGGATAGGTAGGTTGCAGGGTCTGAGAAAGGTATGGCACAGTCCAGCAGTGTTCTCTGGAGAACTCTGCTCAGCCTACCTCCAGCGCCCAGGGTCCTCGAACCAAGAGAAGCCTCTCCTCTGGATCCTGGGTTATCAGAGTCCTCCCTCAGCCCTGCCTTGTGGGTGTGACCATTACTGAAGCCTCAGTGGGAGTTGGAACTTCCAGGCCAAGGCTGGGATGGCTACCCACTATACATACCTTTTGCCCCATGACCTATAAGGGACTCTGTGAGCATCAGTGATCATCATCGTTATGTAACCTATTTTCACAGACCCAGCAAAACATCTGAAGGCTTAATTAGTGTCCAGTATGCTAGTAAGCTAGCAATGAAAGCTCAACATTTTCCATGCCTTGGGACTTCAAACCTCTCTTTATCCAGGTAGCAAAGTAAAAGGAACATTCTCTCGAGTGCTACAATACTCCCTTTCAGATCAATGCAATCTGAGCTGTGTCAAATAGAATATTGTGAGATATTGGATTTCACAGAAAGACAGAGCTTCAATTTATTTTTTGTTGTTGGCATGCCCATCTATTCAGAAAAAGAAGCCCACCACAGATTTTTCTTTAGACATGATACCCTAAAGAAGATGAAAGTGCAATTATATTCTGCAGTTGTGTATCAGTTTGAAAGGCGTTAATGCAGGTGTTTGAGACAGAAAGCTCAGAGACAATGGCTCACAAACAATGAATTGTGGAGTGCAGTGTTAGCAAGAGGGATGGGTGTTTTTAAAATGATGACAGGCAACAAGAGGAGTCATTTCAAGTGTCTGGCAGGCATCAGTCAACCAATAATTCTGTTTGTTTGTCAGTGAACTTACCGAGTGAACACTCTCAGCACGTCTAAATACAATTGCTTCCTGAAAACAGATTCTTGGGAGCAAATCGAGATGACTCCCTTCTCTCTGGAGCTCTTTGGCTTTCTAGAATTTACCCAGCACTTCTCACACCATCTCATGCATTGCTTGAGCACTGCTGTTGGTGCCACATTGCAGAAATCGGATAAGGTGCAGGCAGCAAGCCTTCAGTAAGTAGTTTCACATGCAAGCACATCGTAGACATTATTTTCATTAACCTGGTGACTTTAAAGATTAAGCACTCTAGAAGTGGAGGGATGGTGGGGAAGAGGTACCTGATTCCATTTCCTGTTCTGATTTGAACAGCACTCACAATCTGTCTGGTGTGCTGCTGCCTGTGATAAGGAAAACAAGCCTATGCCTCCCAGAATACAGGAAGCCAGAGTGCTGTGTTGGTTCCACATTTGGAGGCAGAGTGAAGCAGTGCTTGGATTTTTCAGAGAATACTGCAGTTTCTAGGCAGAGCATTTGGTGTTTGTCTTCTTGAATCTGTGTATAGACCAAGAATCATTCCTTCAAGGGTCAAGATTTCTGCATATGCAAGGTGTCCCACATAGGATGACCGCCTGTCTCACCAATGTCAAGTGTACCCACCCAAGAAGACCTCTGCAGCCTGTCTGTGACATTAGATACACAAAGCATTGTTTCTGCTCAGGAGACAAAACTGACATTTGCAAGACAGCCCCCATCCTCTTACAAATCACACACATTCTCACTGCCCTTTGAAAGGGTAGCCTTATTGTCTGGTCATTCTCTGACCTGCCCTTTGGTGTTCCCCAGACTTTTGACTCTGGGTCAGTCGCAGAGGTTAATTAGCAGAGAGAGAGGTCAATCACCCTCACTAGGCCTTGGCATTAGTGTGTTACCCAGGACTGGCACAATCCCCTTGTTGAGAAAATGTGGAAGTGGAAACAGCAACTTCCTAGCCCTGGCATTGTTCCAAGTCCCTCAGTCCTCAAAGAACCTCCTTCTACCAATCTTTGATGTCCAGGCTTTGAGGAGATACTCAGAACCTTGGAAGATGTCAAACAACTTGTGAGCTCTCTGAAGACTCTTTTTCTGGAATAAGGCATCAGCAGGTCCTGAGCTATGTTCGTTCAGTGGCTCATACACAGAGAGTTTAAACCCATAGTTCTTATATTATCAGCCTGATTCTTCCATCAGATCCTACTTAAATCTTTTAACCAATGATTTTTATCTGCAGGATGAATCATAGTCATGGATCTGTAGAGTAGGAAAAATATCAAATGTGGTGGTGTATATGGATTCATTTGCCATGATCAGCAAGGTCCTAGATTTCTTTGCTTGTTACCTTCACCAAAATGTATTATCCACATACCCTTCACTACGTGCTGAGCCCTTTCCCATTTATTTTTGGTAGCCCAGCAGTCCTTCCTTCCCTTAGGTCCCCTGATAGCATTGCATTATTAGCCCACACAACGGGATTCTATTGACAACCTATGGACCATTTATTCTTATGATTGCTTTCAGGTCTTCATTGTGTATGGTTCTAGTTTATCATATGCAAATTTCAGTTAACAAACTGGGCAGAGCTCAGTGTCCACTTCCATGTTGCTTTCTCACATCACCCACAATCATGTAAAGTGAAAGAGCAGGAGAGATGAGGCGAGAGTTTGTGTGTAGTTCAGAGTGCACAAGCACCAGTTATTGTCACAGAGTATTACAGTTTAGGAGCTCACTCAGCTAGCTACACTTTGGAAGAATGTATTAATTCTAAACTGTTTCCCAATTTTCTCTGGGGCTGTTATGGAGAATGCCATCTGCTGCACCAGAGTGGCCCGAACAGAACACCCCATATGGACATTCATTCTGAGTTTTGAGACTAAGCTTTTCTGACCTGTCTTTACTCCTGGGGTCTATGAGGCCTTCAGTAATTGTGATTTAAGAAGAAAAGCTATGGCCAGAAAGAAGGTGAATGCTATCTATCGATCTTTACATCTCAAACACTGGCTTTCTGGTTGTATTGTGTTTTAAATATACATTTTGATAATACTGCTACATTTGTTACTGTTTGTGAGGTGAGTGTACACCTTAAATACAGAATTTAGATTTGGAATACTGCTGAAACTAAGTCAATATTTTCTGCTGTTTATTTTTACTCAGTTTTACTAGTGAAAAATACAATGCAAAGGATAATGCCATGGCCCAGAGGGACTATGTCCTTGTTCAGTAGCCCATGAAACTCAGTTTACTGAGGAACTTGGCAAACTAAAGCTTCAAGGTCTTTACCAACTTTGCCTCATTGTACTGGCTAGTTTTATGTCACCTCAATACAAGCTAGAATCATCAGAGAGGAGGAATTGAGAAGCCTCAATTGAGAAAATGCTTTCATAAGATCAGGCTGTGAATAAGCCTGTAGGGCATTTTCTTAATTAGTGACTGGTGGGGGAGGGCCCAGCCCATTATGGGTGGTGCCATCCCTGGGCTAGTGGTTCTGAGTTCTATAAGAAAGCAGGCTGAGAAAGCCACAAGGAGCAAGCCATTAAGGAGCACTCCTCTGTGGCCTATGCATCATCAGGTCCTGCTTCCAGGTTCCTGCCCTGCTTGAGTACCTGTCCTGACTTCTTTGATGATGAACTGTTGTGAGAGCCCATTTTCAGGTTCCTTGTGGCTTTACCCAGCAGGTCTACAGAGAGAGGATGATTGGACCATGGGCCTAAGTGCAGGTGTCTGAGATGGTCTTCACTTGGCTGTGCTGGGGGAAAAGTCTTCTGCTCCATTCCCTTGGTGTTTCTATTTTTACCTTAGGGCAGAGTCAGTCATGGCTCATTGGAATAGGTTCCAGGGCCCTCTCGAGGCTATCCTTTATTTTCTATTTATCGCCACAATCTAAATCCTTCTTTTGCTTTTTTTTGTTTGTTTGTTTTGTTTTGTATTGTTTTTTTGTTTTTTCGAGACAGGGTTTCTCTGTGTAGTTTTGGTGCCTGTCCTGGATCTCGCTCTGTAGACCAGGCTGGCCTCAAACTCACAGAGATCCATCTGCCTCTGCCTCCTGAGTGCTGGGATTAAAGATATGCACTACCACCTCCCAGCCACTCTAAATCCTTCTATCTAATATTTCCTGCTGCTCACACTCAAGGAAACTCTGGGGAACTGTGGGGTTGGTGGGTAAACACCCTGTAAACTGTGATGTAGAAAAATATGGTTAATAAACCCTTTTCTTCCTAACTTGATTTTGGTCATGGTGTTTCATCACAGCAATAGTAACCCTGAGTAAAACACCCATGGCTCTGCCTGTCTTTCTATGGGAAATCCAACCTATATTCTTTTGACCTCTGTTTACATTATACTTTCTGTTGGTTTCTCCATTTTCTTACTTTAAATGGAGACAGTAGGCATTTTTGATGGGTGATTTAGTTAGTATTTGAATGAGTAGGCTGAGAAGAGGAGGAATTTCCCTCTCACCAGTGTGATGGGCATCATCCAGTTCCCTAAGGCTCAATTACAACAAAAAGTGGGAGAGGGATTTCCACTATCTTTCTGAGGTAGAGGGATAGGATATCCATTTTCTCCTGCCTTGGACATTGATGCTCTTGGATATTAGTTTGCAGAATAGAAGTAGGCTTTATATATGGGCTTCTCTAGGTCTTAGGGCTTTAGACACAGACTGGACCTGTACCAATGGATTTCTTAAACGTACAGTTTCACAGAAGGCAGAATTTGAGAGCTAAAATCTACATAATTGTAGACTTAATATCTCTACCTCTCTGTTTCTCTCTTTCTGTTTCAGTCTCTCTCTTCCCTGGTTATCTGGAGGTCTTTAACCAACAAAGCATCTGATTGAACCATCTTTACCTTGTAGGCATTGACACAATAAAACAAATCTTAAAAACAATATAGCAATGTTTATTCTGGAGCCAAATATTTAGTGGTTTTCCTGTTGGGTTTTGGTCATGCTTTGATATGATAATTCCTTGGTATTTCTTCATTTTTACTCTCTAGAAAGTGATTGTTTATTCTATCACATTGTATGATAGAAATATATAACTTGCTTTTGAATTTTCTAAGGCCCTTAGTTAAGAGATTGCCTGAGTCTCAGAAGAGACTGCACTTACACTCTTAAACAGTTTGAAACAGCTAAAGACTATGCTTTTTATTTAGATTGAATGTATTTTGCATTCCTAGATTCCATAAGCCTAATTAGACAAGGGGTGGAAAAATGTGATATGTCTGAATATCATGGTAACAAGGGGTGATGTTGTGATGACCAATCTTGACCTTCAGGCTGATAAGATTTATAACCCCCAAGAAAACAAGTCTATGGACATTTATTGAATGCTTATCTAGATTAAATTGAATTGTAAGAACTCACCCCACTTTTGGCTGTATTATATATACTATAGGTTAGGTTTTGGAACTGAATGAAATTGATAATGCAGCTGAACAGCAACATTCATTTCTCTTTGCTTCCTGGTTATGGATATGGTGTGGCCAGCAGCTTCATGCCCCTGCCTCACATTCCTGCTGCCTTGATGGACCATACTCTCAAAATGTGAGCCCAAACTAGCCCATTTTTCATTAAAGTGTGTTCAAAAGGTATTTTTTTTTTGTCCAAAGAAATCAGAAAAGTAAGCATTGTGCTAATCTTAGCACAGCAGAGTCATGAAAGTCTGGAAGATAAACAGTATCAAATCAAGATGTTCACTGCACATACACTCACCTTCTTTCCTTTACATCTTTCACAGCTTCAGAGACCACTGCTGCCCTGATGTCCTTTACGGATCTTGGAGTACCACTGTTGAATTATTTCTTTTTCTTTGCATATAATATAGACATTAAGATGTTCCACTTACCTTTGTTCCCCAAGTACTAAGCCCAGAGCTTGTAACATATACAAGGTGATTGCTGTGAAATGTTATCTGGCTTCCAATGTATATAGCACACCACTATCCACAGCTTCTCTGTAATTGCACCATATCATAATATTTTCAATATTTTGTGAGATACTTAAATAAAGACCAGACTTCCCTGTTTTGATGCTGCATATATTGTTTATGAATTCTGTACAGTCACTATTACTTGATCTCCAGGCCAATGCAGGCTCACCATGAATGAATAGACAGTTTGGAGATGCGTCATACAGTGACATCATTAATGGTAGAAAAGTGTAGAGAAGCAAGAGGCATTTGTGTTTTTGATTCCTATTCTTGAGAATGATATTTTTTCCTTTGTTAAATTGCATCTTAGGTTTCCGATGGAACGTGGGTAGGATTTCCAAGGAGGGTCCAATAAATAAGTCATATTAAAAAGACAAAATGTGTAAATAGATTATAATGTGGAATGAAATGCAAATTGAGTATAGGCAAACACTTTTATATGGCTTTACTATCCAACCCTATCAGAGCGCTTCAGATTCCTACAGTGGCTTCCACACGTGGTTCTATTACATGTTGCCACTCAAGGGCATTTGATGTTTTCTCTCTCTGGAAATTCATTTGCATTTAAATGATTTGAAATAATCATAAAAGCCAAGTGCTATGAAGTTTGAAATTAGTTACTGTCTATAAATTGTGATGCCATTAAAAGATGATTGTGGAGAACTTTGCTGTCTCAGATGTAGGCAGATGAAAATCTAACAAAGTACACCTTGTTACGAACCTGTACAGAATGACAGGATATGGAGTTAAATTGATTTATTCTTCTACAAGTGACTATAAACTCAATACACTTGGGTTTATTCTTAATAACAAACTTTTTTCATCTAAACTATATGTGTCCTCTTTAAATCTAGGGCTGTTTTATGGAACTGGCTAGATTTCATTCTTGTCCATTATAGAAAATGTTAAGTTGGAGAACTGAGTTGTAGACACTCTGGGCAGCATGTTTTCTATGAGAGTCTTGGAGACCAGTGGGCATGTTTTTGAAGATATTAGATTGGAGTTCTTTCCAACCTACATACTCCCAGAGCTGGATGACGTGAATAGCTGTGTATCTATAAAAGGCATAGGCTCAAAAGTTGGACATTTTTGGTTCTAAAGACTATTCTAGGAATAACTAAGCTGTGAGAGGCAGGGGAATTTGCTTAATTTCTCTGAATCCAAACTGGAAATAGCAATAATATGTATATTGCACACTTATAATGAGAGAAGTAATGTGGTTAAGTTTGTAGTCCATTGCTCATATCAAACGAGGATCTGCACAGTCTCTTTCAAGGCACGCCTGAAATTATCCATCCTTCATCTGTTTCTCCACGTCAGTCTTTCAGGTGATTTTTGCGCATGGCCTCCAAATAATTTAATTTTTCCTTCTGTCAAATGAATGAATCTTCTCTCTAGCTGGATTTAAACTTTTGAAGTTTAATGAATAAAACACAGGAAATGATGCCCTTCAAGTTTGGGGTGCCACTCTGAAAAAAAAATCTTTCAGTTCACACTTCATTAGGATTATTTCTTTTTCCTTAGCTACTGTGATGTGAAGAAACTTAAGTCACTCTTGGGACCTGAGATAGTGTACTTGTTCACTAAGTGTGGTATGCAGTTCTAGGACCAAAAAGTCTAAGATGCAGATGTGGGCTAGGCTGGTTCTTATGAAGGCTGTGAAGAAAGTGTCTGATTGGCACCTCTGCTTTTTGCTTAGCTGTCTATTTTCTGGTGCATTCCCTATAGAATGTTCTGCTATAAGAACCCTATTTATGCTAGATCAAGGTCTACCTTAATGATTCCATTTTATCATGATTGATTAGCTCATTAAGAATTCTATCTCTAAAGGTAGTCACTGTCTATGGTTAAGGCCTTAACCTTTAGATACTCAGAAGAGTTCTATCCTGACCTAGTTACTGCCTTACCAGTTATATCAGCAGGTTACCTTGAAAGACGGTTTTCTAGCCCTCATTCCATGTGAGCCCTGTATAAATTTCCAACTCATAAATAAAATAAGAAAACGTTGTCTATATTTGTTGTGGGGTATTGAGCATCAATGAATAATTAATTTCTCTCAACTGGACTTCTAACAAATTTTCATAATATAAAATGACTTTTGTGTCCAACTTACTGTCTTTCATTGTATTCCTAGGTGCCTTAGGCAGGATTTATGATCCAGGTCTAACTCGCCCAAAATAAATTTGAGGTCTTTATAATATACAGATAGTAAAACCATTATGACCTATTCCTCATGCATTTTAATACCAAAAAATAGATTTTGGAGATCTGACCACAAACCCAACAGGTCCCCTAAGTCATTTAAAAGGTATGACTCGACTCCTGAGGGAAAGAAACAATGAATGAGACTTGGAAGAAGACAGACTGGAGAACTAGGAAAGAGGTAGGAGTAAGATGAATATTTTGAAATCAGTGAGTTTTGCTATCCCAATGTCTGTTCACACCTGTTCAAATAACAATTGTAAATACTCAGTTTCCATGATGATGACTTCACACATCTTCAACAGGAAGTTTCTAACCCCACCCTTGTTGACATTTTGTGTGTTTCTGCATATGTGGTAGTGTTCTCCCAGATGTGTACATATGGAGGATGGAGGTGGATGTTGGTTGGTTTACCCAACTGCCACCTAGCTTAAATTTCTTTTTATCTTTAATTTTTTAAATTTTATTTTATAATTAATTTAATGTTACATATCAGCCATGGATTCTCCTGTCCTCCCTCCTCCCACCTCCCTGCCTTCCCTCCAATCCACCCCCTATTCCCACCTTCTCCAAGTCCTTTGAGAATTTCATACAATGTCTCAGGATTGTATTTATTTCCAGATTCACTCAATTTCCTTGCCACCTAACTTGCTGCCCCCTTCCATTTTCTTTTCTTTTCTTTTCTTTTCTTTTCTTTTCTTTTCTTTTCTTTTCTTTTCTTCCTTCCTTCCTTCCTTCCTACCTACCTTCCTTCCTTCCTTCCTTCCTTCCTTCCTTCCTTCCTTCCTCCCTTTCTATCTATTTTTCTTATACATCAAATTCAATTTATGCTGCCAAAACACTCTTGAATGTAAAGCCTACAAAGGGGTCACATCTTGAAAGAAAAATGTTCCTTCCCCTCCTTGTAGCTATAAATTCCCAATATCTCCCCAGCTAGCGGAAGGGGGTACTTGGTGCCCACTCTCTCTTGCTCCCTGCTGTGATTTCTGTTGGTTTGAACTTATGTGGGTCTTGTGCCTGATGATGCAAACACTGTAAGTTTTTATTCTCAACTGCCTTGTTGTGTTGTGTTGTGTTGTGTTGTGTTGCTGTGTCCTTGCAGTCATCTGCCACCTCTGGCTCTAGAGTCTTTCATTCCATCTTAGTTTTTGAGAACAGATTGTTCCCTGGCCCTGGAGCTTGCCGTTTGGACCAGTAAACCCCAGAAAGCCCCAGAGATTCTTCTCCTTTCTCTGCCTCTCCTTTATATGTGGTACAGATTTGGGCCAAGATGCCTGGTTTTTATGTGGATTTTATGGATCTGAACTTGGATCTTCATGCTTGTGTAGCAAGTATTTTACCCACTGATCCATTTCTTTAGTCTCTTGCCCTTGGTAACATTTCCATTACTGCTGTGAAATAATTCTTTTGTACACTGGTTTAATAAAATGCTGATTGGCCAGTAGCCAGACAGGAAGTATAGGCGGGATCGGAAGATGAGGAGAATTCTGGGAAGAGGAAGGCTCAGTTAGGAGATGTCAGCCTGCCACCCAGGGAACAGCATTTAAAGACACACAGGTAAATCCATGGAAATGGGCTGAGTTTAAGTGTAAGAACTAGTTAATGGTAGGCCTGAGCTAATGGCCAAGCAGTTTTAATTAATATAAGTCTCTGTTTATTGGGTCTGAGCTGCTGTGGACTGGGTGGGACACAGGAAAACTTTCAGCTACACATTACTTTTATTTCTTATTCTTCACCAGCATCTCTGGGAGTAGATTAGGTCACGTTTCTGTTCTCAAACAGCATTAAAGATCCATTTTTCTTGTGTGAGGCAGTTAGGCAAGGAAGTCTAGTAGGAAACCTGTTTATTCTCTAGAAAGACAATAGAGAAGCTGAGGAGACCAAGACCATGTAAAAAGTTCAAAGAATAGCTTCTTAGGCAGAGCAGATGAATGGTAAGTATTTCTTTCACTGCCACATTTTAAGTTTCTTTTCAGGTGCTGAGATGAACATGGGGGAAATCCAGACAGCTTGGGATACCAGCCTAGGCTTCAGTGGAGGAACTGACACCTTCAGATACAGAGATATAGATTGTTCATTCCCTGTGGCTTCTCAATTTTGGCTCAACTGCAAGAGATGTTGTAATAACTGTGAGAGTGTGGTGTGTGCACAGGTTCAACACACTCTGTAGAGGAGCATACACTACAGTTATTGATTGAAAGGTATACCTTATAAGCTGCAGGAAACTTTTCTACAAATACATTAACTTTTAAGCTTAAATGATGAAATTATTATGAAGGTAAAATAAAAAATTCAGAAACATGGTATGCATGACTACCAATACCACTGGAGAAAATATGTGGTATTTTGGTTATGCTCATCACTTGTGGACACTCAATCAGATCATGAAAATATAAAATTTTCATTCAAAACTAGAAAATTGACTATATAATGAAAAAAATAACTTAAATTATGCCTAAAAGAGGCAAGTGCACACCCACAAGCACAGTATTTTCATTTCTTAGTCATCTAATATTTTTCAGGTAGGTGTTGCATCCTTTTAAAATTGTTGCAGTTGTTCCTGCATTTGAATAACAAGGACATGTTCTGTTTTAATTTGATGGTTTGGGGATACATCATTCATTATGGAAACCACACTCAAAGGATCTGTATGCCAGCAGATGGCATGGGTTTGCCGAATATTTACACTTCTATATACTTTCCATAAACTCAGACTTGCCAACTTGCATGTAAAGAAATAAAACAGGGGATATAAAGAAATGAAAACAAATATTATGAGCCCCCCTTCTAAAAATTCAAGAGAATATCATACACTTTTCTGGTATTAGGATACACAATGCACATTTCCATTCACCGAAGAACAGGTGCCATGTAAGCACACAGAGAGACAAAGTATTGGGTTGCAGATGACCTTGAGGCATTGCTTTAAGGAGGAAATAAAACAAAAACTGAAATGTTGAATGTTTATTGAACAGTTAGCCTTTACATTATTAAATATTTACTTGTGATGTTTGTTGAGCTGCAGTCAGAGCCAGGAGAGTACATCATCTCATCAGAGTTAGAATCAGGGTGCAATTATGTCTAGGCTTTAGTGACTCTACCGTGTGAATCCTCATCCTCACAATCAAGTGCTACAAAATGAAAGCCATGCACATACAATTCCTGAACAGCTGCTTTTCTTCTAATGTTTGTTTATTGGGTGGATTTGTGATACTCTGCCCAATAAAATGTAGCAGTTGTTCTAATCTTTAGCCTCAAGAAACTTACTTTTATCTGATTTCTGGGTTTGATCTCTGTGATTCACAGACAGGCCTGGTTTAAGCATTCTTATTTAATACAGCCAACAGTTAAACCAATAGATGACTGATTCCATGAAGCAATAGTGGGTTAGCATTATTAGATTACCACAACCCAAACCAAACAGCAGATCAGAAGATCCAGAGAATGAAGAGTAAGTAATAAGACAATTACTTGTTTTTCTAAGTCTCTGAGCTTTGGGTTGCCTTATTATTCAATAGAAGCTAAATAATGCACAGACTGTGAGGGACTTAGAGGAAATTGAGTTCACCATGTTTATTTTATGGCTTTATGAAAAAGATTCTTTCTTTCTCACCCATTCACCTGGATTATGCCATAAGGAAGCGTATAAAAGAGGCATATGTTTTAAAAGTTTATTCAAGACAGAAAACAGAAGTATTTGCCACTGGAAATTAAAATAAAACATAATATATATGGGCAGGAAGTTTATAAAACATAACTGCATTATATTTATAATTTTATACTGACATTTTGGAATAGCTCACTGCAATGACTAATTTGGTTGGGGATACAAATAAGAACATTATATCGCAAAGAAGTAGAGTACATGGACACTGAAACTGTGAGATGGATTACAATAAGTTAGAATTAGTGGCATATCAAAAAACTAAACAAATGTACCCAAGTAGGATCTTGAGGGTGGTTCAACATTTAGAAATTATCAATGAGGCTTGTCAAAATAATAGAGATAAAATTAGATCAGAACTTCCCGGTAGATCTTTAGAAGTTATCTATGTGCCAAATGTCTAAACTTTATAGAAAACATTTAAGAAATCACAGGATAGAATCAAAAGAAATTGCACAGTATGGCAAAGCATGTACCACAATCCAACAGCAAATATCATGCTTGCTAGTGATGGTTACCATGGACTTTTCTGCATGCCAGGGTCTATTCTATCATTACATATGGCAGCTCATTTAATAATTAAAATACCTCTAAGTAGGTTGCACTGATTTTCATATTTCACAGATAATAAAATTGAGGAACAAAGAGATTTTGAAAGTTTTCCCAGATCACACATGATGAAACTTTTGACTTTCTGGCATGCTGGCTAAAAATATTTTTTATGGTGATAAAATAAAACTTTATGATGACTCTATGCATGGCATCTACAATTCGATATAGTTAAAAATGTCTGGTATTGAAAGCAAAATTCAGTATTTTGAAAACTTTATATATAGTATGTAAATAATTGTATCAAAGCTCATGAAAAGAAACAATGAATGTACTTACCATAGTAGTAAGGAGGTTCAATATGTGTTAAGGAATGGTATTATAAAAGGAGAGATCTCAACTTCGTATTTCCTTTATCAAATACTATATAGAGATATATTCACCTTGGATAAGGAGAGAGACTGCATAGAATGAAAACATCATGGAGGTATGGTGGGGCAGAAAGCAGGGTGAGGAGGATAAAGGCAGATAGACAAGGCAAAGGATAAAGAAGTGAAGAACAGAGTGAGACTCTCCTGAAGATACACCAAGAGTGGCTTGCTTAGTAACAGCATTTGAATACATTTGACTTTCCTCCTTACCACAGAGGAAAAGATGAAAAGATTTTAGTACAATGTGTATGTCTAGCAAATCACACAATAAGGCTACAAGACAAATTTTACTCAATAATTGATCTCAAAGTTGAATGAGATACTATGAATTAATGTCTTCAATATATTAAATAGTTACAAATTACTGAAAACAACAAAAATCATGTAACATAAAAATCTCCAAACAGTATGAATAAAGACATATATGATGAGCAATATATCAAAATTTGATATAATATTAACTATAATACACAAGTACAATGAGGTAATTATTTGATAATTTTAGCAAAGTTAAAAACTTATTGATAGCCAGTACTGGTGAAAGCAAGGAAAAAAATATCACATAACATCTATCTATCCATCTGTCTGTTTGTCTGTCTGTCTCTGTATGTCTGTCTCTCCATAACTCTATTCATCCATCCATCCATCCATCCATCCATCCATCCATCCATCCATCCTATCCATCTATCCCACATACAACTAGATAACTTGATATATCACAATATAAATATACGTACATTCTAACTCAGCAGCTTTACTTCAGTCAAACAGATACTGAGATCATGTCATGTGTAGATATTATTATTAAATGTTGGTGTTACAAAATGAGCAGATCTGTGGGAATATAAATTTGCTCACTCATTATAGAAAACTGTATGGATATTGCTTAAAAATTAAAAATGGAACTTCCATATACACCATCAATCTCTCTGTGCATTTCTAAGAGAGTAAAGGGTTTTATTCTTACACTTGTTACAAGATTACTGAAATAGTAAAGAAATAGAATCAGACCAAGTGCTCATTGAGAGATGAGTGGGTGGTGGGCATGTAGTACAAAAGCACAGTGGAATGTTATTTGCCCATGCAAAGAATGAAACCCTGTCATTTTTAGCAGCACAGCAGAAGAATTTGGGTCAACTGAAATAAGCAAGGCAAGGGATGATAAATCCTGCATGATGTTGTCCATGTGACTGAGGTATAAATCCAAACTGTGATTGCTGGAGGCTGGGAGAGTAGATGGGAAAGCTTTGTCAGTGGGGACAAGAATACAGGTGAGTAGGAGGCATCCATTCTGGAGGTCTATTCCTGACTAAGGTAATAGTAATCAATATCACTTTGTGTCAATATTCCAAAGTAGTTGGAAGAGAGATTCTTGTTGCTTACATCACCAATAAACCACAAATTTGAACAGTGAAGTTGCAAGATATTCTTGTTTGGTCAATATATAAAGTATATTTGCTTTGAACGAGCATGGCTTATCCATTTTTGAATCAACTTATACCTAAAATACTATATAATGACCACAGGATGGTGAAATTATGGGCAGTTCCATTTTATTCTTTTTATTTGTGAGCCTCTTTTACCATAAATATATTAACATATATTAAATATCACAATGAAAATGTGATGTCAGGAAAATTCTATGTAATAATCAGCCACTACTTTTGTATAGGACACTGCAACCTGTAAGTATAACTAAGCACTATATGTAAATAAAAACAAAATAATATTTAAAAGAATAAAAAATATCATCAAAGCCCCTCTTTTACTGTGAAGTTTTCATGTTCATGGGACTTTATCCCAAGTAAATAACTGGGTAAATATGTATACATCATTCATATACATACACATGTAATCAAACACCTATTGTGTGTGTGGGGGGGGGTGCTTAAGGTCATTTTTCATCTATTTTATGTCAGTTAAAATGTAAGCACTGAATTACCACAAACATGGATTGAATAAATCAACTATTACATATCCCAGAAAGCATACCATTCAGCCAGGTAAATGTTATGAAAGGCTGGGCATGTAGTTCAGAGATCAAATACTTGCCTGACTTGCATAAATCTGTGGCTTTATTTTTCATCACTACAAAAACAAACAAACAAACAAAAGCAGGAATAAATGAATTAAACTAGAAAACACTGATGGAACACCAGCAAGGGAAAGTGAAGTTTACAGGACCACACAAGCTTGACTCCACCATCATTTGAGATGTCTTATGCACAAAATATTGCAGCAATCATAGCTGGATGGTGAGATTATGGGCAGTTCCATTTATTTCATTTTACTTTTGTGCGTTTTCTATAATAAAAGTAATTACATATGTTAAATATCGCAATGAAGTTACAATCACAGTAAAAGTTTCACTGATAATAAATCACTCCCTACATAGAGCAGAACATTTTCCTCATACTTCTCTGGGAACTTATGATGGATGTAGTTACAACAGAGAGAAATTAGAACATTCCCTTGCCACACCTAAGCTACCTGGGGATGTGGGAGGAATGGGAGGGGGGACTAGCATCAAAGGGCCTGAGATTGGAGGAAAGAAAATAACATGGTGCCGAGAAAGAAAGCATTTTACCTGAAGCTATGAGGACCTCTGGTTCTTTGAAGAGCACTAACAATGCTGGAGCAGACTGATTTTATTTATTGGCTATTAAGACCTCTGGAAAGAAATCAGCTCAGTGGTGTTACTCTGTCATTTTGGAGTCTGGGTCCCTGTCAAGGGAGATGGTGCAAAGAGCATGGGAATAACAGATCATATGTATGGCTATTGAGAACTTTATGTAAATTACTGGCATTACTCATGGTTTCATACTCCACAGTTGTAATGAGTTAAGTTTTCACAGTTTTATAATCATAAAACAGGATGCTTGAAGGGAGATCACATTCACTGAAGTTTTATTACAATATATTGTTTAATAATTTTACTTCATTATTAATTATATTATTATTCTCTTACTATGCCTAATTTATTACTTAACCATTGCTACATGTTGCATACATAGATAAAAGATATTATGTATAGTGTTCATATGATTCTCAGTTTCTGGCACACACTGAAACTCTTTCATATATCCCCAAGGACACAGAAAAACTAACGACTGTATACTTCATGTTCCTTTGAAAATGATCATGCTATTCTTATTTTCAAATTTTATAATCAGGAAAACTCAGTGTATAGACAGATATTCATAAAGACAAGGGAGTGTAGCAGGGTTATACCCCAGCCTATCCATGGACACTTTCCATGAGAACACACTCCTCAATGGAAACCCATGGGTTTCCCCATCTATAAGCAGTGCTTGGAAAAGCTAGAGATGAGGCTGTAGTAGCTAACTCATCAGATGCTTCTCAGGTTGGAATCTACCTGTGCACCATAGAGACAAACAGATGCGGAGTTCACCTAGTTGACTGAGAAGGTCTCTTCCATTCCCCTTGACACACTGTTTCTGCTCATCCCAGATAGTCTTGTGGCATTTGAATCTCTCATCTTTCAAGTAGAAACCAAACAACTAATTTCATCAATTGCTTGCAGTCTAGACTCCTTTATTCTGCTCATCACCAACTCAGGACCTTTCTCTGCTCACAACTATCATTCCTTCCTCCTTTTCTCTGCAATACAGGAGTGCTATCTTTGACTCTATAAGGTAGAGGAGTTGAGTTTTGTTTGTTTGTTCTTTTTTTTTTTTTTTTTTTCTGTGTGGGATCCCTTGTGTTCTTTCTAAGCTGGAATTTTCCATATGGCCCAGAATAATTTACACCCTTCTCAGAGGCTGTTTCCTACCAGAAAGTTGGAGTAGACTTATCTGCTTCTCTTTCCTTACCTTAGCAGTCTGTATTAAGGGTCAAATGATATCACTGGTATGAACTTCACAATGTCTAAATTGACATATTTTATTAATATCATCATTACTATGATTGATTGCTCATGCCATTCAAATTATAGACAGGAAATGTAAAGTTTAATTAAACAGTCCCAACCTACATATTCATCTTTACATGACACTGGAAAGCACACTGGAAGGAGGTTTGCAGGGCTGCCTTTATTACTTTCCCTGTGTTGGCAAGTTTTTCTTGTTTGAATTTGAGGTGTCTGGTCCAGCTTAAGCAGCTTAGGCTGGATGCCCTGTTGGTCCCACCTCTGCTTTGTGTACTGATTTATGAGACTGAAAATGATCAACAGAGCAAGCTACAGAACTTCCAAGGTAGGGATTTTAGTTTCATTTCATTTCAAATGGATTTTCATTTGCCATTGTTGAGATAACATTCCATATAAAAACATATTAGAGGAAAAAAGTTTATTTTAGCTCACAATTCCAGTTTACAGTCCATTATAGCAAGGAAGTCAAAGCAATAGTGTCTTGAAATAGTTAAACACATCACACATAGTCAAGAGCAGAGGGAAGTAAATGCATACATGCTTACTAGTACTGTTATCTTTTTCTAGTCTTACACAGTCCAGAACAAAAGCATAGGGAATGATGTTGCCTATAGTAGCTGTGTCTTCCCACACCAATTAATGGAATAAAGACAACTCTCCACAGGCATACATAGGCCTGCTTGTTCTAGACAGTTCCTTGTTGAAACTCTTCTCTCATATTATGATAAACTGACAATGAAAACAAATCATCTAGTAGAACCTAGAGTGTCTGTTCCTTACAGATTATTCCAGTTTTTACTTTCTCTTTCTTAAGGTATTTAGACCTGCCACTCATTGAGTAGCAGTGAGTACCTAGCATGCCAATACACCCTCCAAAGGAAGTAGATTGAAACAGAATTCCCCAAGAAGTGCTTTCAGACTTCACACTTTTTAGTGACCAGATACTTAGTTTTCAGCAGACTAGGCAGGCATTATTAAATAGGGAGGCACGGTTAAAGTGATAGCTTTCAAGAATGTTTACTTGTATCCCTGAGAAGTAGGTGGAAGCCCATCTGGAGAGAAGTGGGAAGTGTGCCGACTCTGAGTTACTGATACCTTTATAATGTGAATGGGTACACTGCCTGGCTGGACGTTTACCATTTAAATTGGTGTGGCCCTGAACAGAGGTGCCCGAAGTTACAAGAAGGTTCTAGCCTACTCTTTCCATGAAAGTAGCCACAAGCACCATGGCATACTGTCATTTGAAATGTGGTTGGTATGACCAAGGAAAATAACTGTCAGTTGGCTTTGGTTAGTTTAAACTTAGGTAGCCATGGGTATGAGTCACTACTCTATTGGCTACTGTTACTTTTATCTTTCTGGAGTGTGCCGTGGATTCAAGAGGACAAAGGCTTCTCTCACTGAATACAATTACTAGGGCTGAAACTAAACTTTGGATCTCATTTCAGCTAGAAATGGATGATAGCAACCAATTGAAGGCTCCTTTAGTACTCATTGAACAACAGGGTTTTTTTTTTAATATTATTTTATTTTCTATACTATTTTATTTCTCTACACTATTTCAGGTCTATAAATGAAACAAAAAACAAACAAAAACCCATCTTATAGATCAGTCTGGGAAGAAAGGAAGAAGTATGGATATTGATAATATGTATAATGTATAACATATAGTATATAACATCTAATATATAATATTTATGTCTAATATCTGGACAGATTCTCTATTCTGGAAGAGAAGCCTGGACTCCAAGAAGGGAAGTGGCACCGAAAGCAAGTGTAAGGTGTGAGTTTTAGCCTCTGATGTCTCCACCAGCACACTTTCAGTTTTGTTCTTTAACATCACTGACATGACCAAAACATTGTATACACATTTACAGTCTTTGATAAAAAAAAAAAACAAAAAAAACCTGCCTTCTCCAAAAATTCAGTGAGTTGGTTTTTCTCATATCTAAGACAATGAAATGAGAAGCTCAAAAGACCTGAAGAAAGATGAAATAAAATTCGCTTAAAAATATTATGAGATACATTTGTGTATAGTCATTTGTATTCTCAACAATATTTTAAACAACATAAAGTCACAGATGATTATTAGATAAATATATCTACACATCTATATCTAATCTATCTACCTATATCTGTATCTATATCTATGTACATTAAAAATCTTGAATCACAGGAGACAGTTCCAAGAAGAAAATAAAAGTGATAATGATAGCACACAATAGATGGAGTCAGTTTCTGAAGAAAAAGTCAGTGCATTAGAATTTGAGAAGTTAGTTCAAACATATTACTATTACTCAAGGAAATAAATAGAAACATGCAAAAATAGGTAATGTGTGGTATAACAGAGAAAATTGAAGAAATAATGGATGAGTGCTACATAATTAATGCTGAGCTAAGAAAATCCTATCAAGTCCAGTAGGTTCATAACCAGGAGGCTTAAATTTATCCCTATGCCATTTATAACAGCAAATTAAAAGAGGCCCTGACTATAATGACACAAAGCAAATTCCCATGTTTTCACTTATCTTTTTTCCTAATATATATATACATATATGTCGCAATATATTTATATATGTCCTAATATATATGTTCTAATACACATGTATATATGCATATATGTCCTAATATATGCATACTATATTTCCTAATATATGTATATACACATGCATATATATGTATATACATACTTTGTATATATCCACAATGTATATAATAAAATTTATTTTTTATGTGTGCTACAAATATGTATTACTATATATGTGTGTAAAATGTGTATGTGAATGTCAATTGCAGACACACATACATCACTTGTGTGCAGTGGTCAGAGGGCCCTTTCTTGGAGTTGGTTCTCCTTTTCCATCCCTAAGTGAAAAGCCAGGCTTCCACTGCAAGCACCTTTACTTGATGAGCCATCTAGCCAAACCCCTCTTGACTTTGTACAGGGTCTCATGTAGCAAAAGACTCTTAGAATCTTATAATTCAAGCATTATAGCCCTTGTGAAAAATGCTTTGTGCTGCTTCTCTGTGTCATTATAGTAATTTATATACTTTCGGCATGACTTCAAAAAATTGAAATCAGAGTTAAAATTCCCAGGCATGTTCATGGTTGAGCTCTGACCTATAAAGTATAGGAAAGTCATTCCTAGACAACTCCCAGAGCAGAGCATTTCCTGAGACAAATAGAAACTTCCTAAGCTTGAAATGCAGTTTAGAAAGTAAAACAATTCTACTCTTAATTTGAACATAGAAGTAAAACTTTAAAAAATGACTGTGGAAACTTGTCAAGCTGTTTTTCAGGAACATTGTCCATGACTTACTTGGGAAATAAGTCAATATTAAGAAATAAACTGACCATTTTCATAATCCTTGTAAGTAATAATAGCTAATAACTAAATGAGTGCTTGTTGTGTGCCAGGCTCTAGTCTAAATATTATCAAATCTTCATGATTGCCTTTTGAAATAGACATTATTGTCTCAAGCCTGTTTTTATAGAAAATATATAAATAGAAAAGTGAAGAAATTTGGGTCTGATTGATGATTTGTATATGAGCAGCCTGGACCCTATTGGTATCCCTTAGCTCTGTGCTATAGAGCCAAATATGGTAAATATTTGCTGACTTATATTTTAGTTCAGGTTATCTATTGTGTACATGTATATTCTCATATGTGTGTTTTTGAGGATGCTTATGTATGCAGGTGCATGTGTATACATCTGCATGTCTGTGGAGGTCCAAGACATTGTGTGTCTTCCTAGATCATTCTCTTCATTGAATGTTGAAGTAGGGTCTCTCATCTTTTCAGCTAGTCTGACTAGTCAGCTTGCTATAGTGATTCCCTGCTCCTGCCTCTGTCACACTGGGATTATAGACAGGCTGCCATTCCCACCTGGCTTATTGATGCGTACTGGAACTAGAACTCTGGTCCTCATGAATGAGCACAAAGTGCTATATCTGCTGAACCATTTTCTACACCTCTCTACTAAATTCTAAACCCATTCTAGAGCACAGTATATTAGAGCAAAATAAACTACTGTAACTTGCAGGTTTCTGTGGATTGACTGGGCATGTCTTGTTCAGAGTCTCCATGGTCTACAGCAGCAAGATTATGATCTAGGCTCAGGTTACTGACAAGTGTGATAGGAACTGGAAGCCTAGAGCTTTGGTCATTCACATATTTAGTGCCCTTATGTGTCTTGGCCTCCTCATAAACTTTGGGCTTCCAAAGGAGACTTGAAGGTGCTGTTTCTTACTTGGCAGGGAGCTTCTCAGAGCTACAAAGTAGAATCATCAGGTATGGTTTCCACTTGGTGAGAAATGAAAACGGAGAATAACACTCAAAGTGGAGGAGGAATTCTTTCTTCTACTCACCCTCATCTGACTTCTTTGCTCTAGTTCTCTCCCTCCAAAAAAATCCCACTTCCTTATCGTGTATATTTAGAAATCCATGGTGGGAACAAACAAAAAAGTCCAATGTATGTTCTTGTTTTCACAGTTTCACAAAACGTGGCACACTGTAAGTGTGTCTTAATGAATTGCCTACATTAATTTATGCACAGAGAAAAAGTGATGGAAAGGAGAAAAGGTGGTGAAAACAGAGGGTTAGGAAATAAGTATTCTAAATACTGCATAAATTCAGAAGTGCGGACACACTAAATTATTTATACTTCATCTCTGTGTAATCGAGTTTATGCTATTTTTTCTCTTTGCTTTTCCGTATATTCTAAACTTTCTTTAATAAGCATGTGTCACATCTGTGATAAAGAATGTTATTAGTACCAAAACCACGTGGTTCAATTTAGGTGCTGCCTGTATGGCTTTCATTTTTTAATGTTGTTGTTTGCTTAAGAAACAAGAAATTGACCTCCTGCTGTGGTATGGATGGAAAATGACAACCTGGGTGGCTTCCTGTAGGGATTTTTCATCAAAACAGTATTTAGTTAGCAAGTCCATTATGCCAATTCCCTTTCCCTCTGTTTCCATTTGTACTTTCGTACTGTTCATGAAGCCACTCTAATGCAGCTTGGCCTATGAAAGCCACAGTCTTTCCTCATTATTATAAATACAATCACTGAGCAGGGTTCCTCCTACATGAGGCAAGACATTGATGTCAGGAGTAGAATCTCACAGATGATGGACATAAGCACAATACATGTACATTTATTTAGGCTATAATTTGAAACTATAATAAGCATCCTAAAGAGTTGTTTCAGGGCCACAACAACAAGACTATCATTTTGGCCTGGAGAGCTCAGGATATAGTTTGATTAGTGGGTAAAGTTTTAGCTAGACCATGAAGCAATCCATCACTGATAGCATAAGGTAGGCTATTGTAGGTGGAGAATGCTCCAGAGTCAGAAGTTAAAAGTTGTCCTTGTGATATTTAGCTGTGGCACCTGCCTTTTCTGGTACCACAGTATACAATCTTTTGTCATTTTTCCTTCAACAGATACATTTTTGAATTCAAGATTTAATAAGTCTTTAGTGGAAAGATGTATTTAATTTGCACTCAACAAACCTAAAGGAAGACATATGTCCCCCGAGTTTTAACTGGAAATGAAAGTCCAGGAGCTAAAATGAGTTTACAGCCTTAGGTCCCAGAAGAGAGTGCTAATGTAATATTCCTCTAGGGGCCACCAAGATTTCTGATGTATCATCTCCCTAACTATGCCAGTGTTTTTTAAAGTTAAAATATACAAATTCAAAAGTTTGAATGTAATTACCTTCCATGGGAAGATAATGCTCTTCCCAGATATAATGGTTTCTTAAGCAAAAATCTCACTACTAAGTCTTTCTTATATATCTTTCTAACAGGCTGCTGACATAACTGTTACTTGCCACCAGAACTTCATGGTAAAATCCTACTACTCCAGACACCATACTCTTTGGTTATAGGTTATAGAAAAATCAATCTTGAAAGGATTGGGAAAATTCCTCCCTGCTGTCTAGACTTCATTATTCTGGAAGATGTTATTCAGATTACTATGGTAGAAAAGTAACCAATAGCTTTACCTAGTTGTGAATCTTTCCAGGTATAATAATGTCTTACTGGGCAAGATGTGCCCTCTAGTTCAATAGTGGCATTATTATTATGGGATAATCAACTGCTTTCTGGTTAGATGTGAAGCCTGATCCATCAGAGGGAACTCATTCCTGTTACATATATGTATATAAAATTTTATTCTCGGTCTTTATCAGAGAAACTATTTGTTGAACCTTGTGTAGAAGTGTTTATGTAGTTTGACTTATAACTAGTCAAAACCCTGAGAATAACAGACTGTGCTCTACCATATATGGGGCATCTATATTATATACCTGTTCAAGGCTCTCAGGAAGTATCTCTTAGGAGGTGGCAAAACAAATGAAAAGAGCTAGACAATGGGAACAATCATAACAAAAGTTGTCTTCTGCACATGCCATGGTCATTGCACTGGTGAACTTACTTAGAGCTGTGGCAATCTTCACAAGACATTCACAAAATTGAGCCCTTCAGTATTTCCTCATTGATTGGGGAGGGATCTATAATGCCTTAAGGTATTATTATCTATAGATCGGAGGGTGGTAAGGTAGCTCCTGGACACTACAAATAAGATAGGAATGTCCAGTTTCCCCAGAAGCTCTTCTTGATTGTGCTACACAAACTACTCTGAAGCAAGTGACAAAGAATCAGTAACATGACTGAACAAAAAAGTAAATAAAGAAAAAAAGTCAATGAAATGATTTCTAATGATGTTCTGAAATACTCATAGTTTGGTGCTTAGTACAATCATCATTAGAGAGGCTTCCTCCAGCAGCTGTGGGAGCCAATGCATAGACCCACAGACAAATATTAGGCAGAGCTTGGGAAACTCCAACTTGAAGAAGTGTAGGAACCAGATATATAGAGGACACCAGGAGAACACAGCCCATAGAATCAATTAAGCAGGGTTCACAGGGGCTCATAGGCTCACAAAGACTGAAGAGGCAATCATAGAGCCTACATGGGTTTGTGCCAGGTCCCCTACATATATGCTGTGGTTATTTAGCTTGTTTTTTGTTTGTTTGTTTTTTGTTTTGTTTGTTTGTTTATTTTTGTGTGTATGTGACTCTTAACAGTGGGAGTGGAGGTGTCTCTGACTCATTTGCCTGCTCTTGGGACCGTTTCTTCCTACTGGGTTGCCCCATCCAGCCTTGATATGAGGGTGTGTGCCTATTCTTATTTCCCCTTATAATGATGAGTTGGGTTGATATTCCTGGAAGGATATCTTTTCTGAAGGGAAATGGAACAGTGGAACTGGGAGAGAGGATATATTAGGAAGAATTGGAAGGAATGGAGGAGGGAGAGGCTGTAGTCCAGATGTATTGTATGAGAGAAGAATAAATAAAAAGAAAAAAGAAAAACCACATTGTACAGACTTCTTAAAGAGCTAATTAAAAACAATTAAAACAGACCTTGGAAATTTCTGAAGGTTGTTATGCCCTGTTGTCAATGGCTCATACCCAGCACATGGTGGGGTGGGTGATTGTAAGAAGGTTAACGTGGACTTAGAAGAGGGAAAACATAAACTCAGTCTTGAATTTTGCCTTAGGTAGGGGTTACCAAACAGTAAGACAAGGTCAAGGTAGCTTCATAATTAAGCACAGCAGAAGTAAATTGGTTGGATAGCTGGTGGTGGGCGTTGATACTGGGGTGGCGTGGAGAGCACTTTGCTTGCCTCTCAGGAATTTCTAACATTGTACTACTCCTGGGAAATCTTTTAGACATTTAAGCAGGGAAGAAACATGGTCAGTTGGGCTTATAGAGTGACCATTCTTGCTACCTGGATTAATGAGTGGGCAAGGCTAATGACAGGAAAGAGTTAGGAGGCCAATTTAGCAGTTTAAAGAGGGGACTATGGGGGGCCCAAGGAAGGCATGACAGCACGAGCTGCTATGAGGAGACAAATTGATTCCGACTCTTCATTTGTCCGCCTTCCTTTACCTTTAATGATTTCTCGATGTTCTGAAGTGGAACCTGGCAGATGGCATTTTAAGAAAAAAATGACTTTAGAGCCCCAGGTTCCCATCCCATTTATACTTCTTCCCGTCAGAAGGAGATAAGCCCGCAGTACCGTCTTAGGTAATTAATGATTCAACATGGTGCATTTGCAAAATAAAATGAAATCTGCTGGAAGCCTCATTTTAAGCCATAAAAATTCAAAGGACACAAGAAGGCTGATTTGTGATTGTTGCCTTTCCTGAACAAAAATTAAACTGATTACAAGGAGCTGACAATGAGCCAGTGTCTTGCAGAAGTAATGTCCCTGACATTTTGCTGAGTGTTTAGCACAACTATTCAAATTTATTATTCTTGACATTCTTAAGGAAAATGAGGATGAAATATTATTTTGGTCCCATAATGCTTGACTATGTTCTTATTTGTGTTTGTGCATAATTAATGAAAATTAAAGAATCCTGATTCTCTGACTTATTGATTTTTAAAACTCCTTTACAATTCTATATATGTAATCAATGCATTTTAATCAAATAAATCCTCTTTTATCTTTCTTCTACTTCTACTAAACTTCCTCTTCCCACAAGTTCTCTTATTATCTTCATGATATTGCTTGTTTTGTTTTGTGACTCACTGAGTTTGAATAGTGTCCCTTACATAAGCATTGTTCAGGGCTTAATTACTGGAGCTTGAGAAACTAACAAGTGGCTATATCACTAAAGAAAATAAGTCCTTTCCCAATAGCCATTAATTGCCATTAGCTCCTCAAATTAAGGGCTATGATCGATGATTATAGAATCAAGCTTCATTTGTGGATATGAATATCACTTCAAAGGTCACAGTATTTATTTTCTGGAGGGAGGGTATACCCATGTTGAAATTCTGGGACCCACTTGTGAATTCAATCTCTATATAATTATTACAAAATCCATGTGGTATCAAAAAGCCTATAAATGTGACCTTATTTAAATAGTTCAATAATTTTTGTGTTATTATTTCTGCCCTGTTTCTTAGATGGGGAAAAATTATCCCCTCAGTTTGGTGTCAGATGGTTGTTGATGTTTCTGAGTTTATTTCAGCATATGTAATTAGATCTTATTGACCCTGTTGTGTAGGGCTACTGTGAGGATATCAAGCCCTGATATCAAGCACTTAGCACAGTAGAGCTCAATGACATTGCTATCACTATCACTTAAGGACACCAGCTTTGATTCTAAATTTCTTGTGTCTGTTTTAGTAACTGTAACATGACTTTCCACTCCCTTGTACGTGATCTTGCATGGCATACTTTTTTGTTTCTTCTATGATGAACCTTATATGCATCTACAGGATGTTTCTCACTTCATCTGTCACAATTAAACTACATAGATCTTCCAAATATTGAGTTTGAATGAATTCCTTTCTGATGATTTCTCAGGACAGTAACTCATTTTTACCAATGAAGGACCTTTGAGATCTTCCTAATTTCTCTTGTGAGTGCTAAAACAAGGACATAATTCAGAGAAGCAGTGTTCTAGAGTTATTGAGTGTCTACATTAGTCATCTGATGTTGGGTAAAGAGATATTAACTTGCTCTGCCACTGCCATTGGAAGTAATGTTTCATTGTATTGCACTGGAAATGTCATATCTCTGCCCTGGGGGCACACATTCCATCTCACACCATGCAGGGATACAACCATGTTAATATGACTACCCAACCTGCTAAAATGGATGAAATAAGAATGCTAGCAATGGCTTTTCTGTTATTTAAGAGATAGAGCTACTTGGTCCTCTAGATGCTGATAATGAGAATGTAACACCTTTCCCAACACACAGTTTAGAAGGGCGTTATAATGTTAAAATGCATATTTTAGGATGTTTCTATCCAATTCTTGAATGTTTAAAATTAGAATGATCTGAATTTGAAGAAGGGACTTGTCTCCTGGGACTGGAGGGATTGTGCATGATTTAAGGAGTTCCTATGATGGATTCCCTCTGTGGTGATAGTGATATGCACTAATGTTTTGGAAGCACTGAAAAATCTATGCAAGTGGTGAAATGTGAATGTGTATATGTTAAAGCTATTGAATTCTCAATGTGGTCTGCAGGTTAGTTTTTAACATAGTAACAACAGTTACTATAGTCATGGAAGATGTTATCAATGTAAGAAACTGAATAAAAGGGATGTTTGAACTTTCTGTAGTATATGAGAGGCTAACATCATTTTAAAATAAAAAACTTTTGAAATACAAGGTAGGTAGCTGGCATACTTCATTTGTGATACCAAAGACTAAAGAATAGCAATGCAGAGACTCAGATGTAAAACTTTCTGTTTAGTACAGGAGAGTGAAGCATCATTTCAGTCATGGAGCAGCAGCCAGAAGACAGAAGGAATTAGGGCTTTGTAAATGAGATCAACTCATGGCTATAGCTTACTGGTAGACTGCCACTTCTTGTATATGACTAGGACCCTGAAGTTCATCCTAAGATACACACACACACACACACACACACACACACACACACACTGCATGCTTGCACACATGCAGATGCATGTTCAAGTATACACATTCTACACATTCTAGAGAGGCTCCAGGCTAGCTGCTTATAGCCTTATGTATGGATTTGCAAACACACTGTTAAATTTTGATGCTTTTAAACTCTACTTTGTCTCCACTTACTTCTTCCATGAGTACAATGTTTCAATAATGACCTTGACTATACCTGCTTATCCCAGTAGCCAGCTGCTGCTCTCTGTTCATCCCTAATTATCTAATCCATCCCTTGAAAGGCTCCATTTTAGAAGACAAAATATTACCTTTGAACCAGTTTACATCTTATCATTCCTTGAACTGGAACTAGTCATCTTACCACTTTATATTCCAGATTACTAATCTGTACAAAGGAATTAAAATTATTTTATAATTAGCAAGACAATTAATTTTATGCATACAAAGTATTATCATAAAATTTCTAAGACTATATTCACTATATGGGTGCCACCTATCATTGTTGTCAATGCCACCACCATTACCATTATGTGAACTTCCATTTTCCTTTGGGACTCTATCTTTGGGGATACTGTTGGTTTCTGCTATCCAACTAAGTTTCTCTTTCCTCTCTTCCAATGAAAATTCTCTCCTGGGTTCCCTAGTCCTAGTATGAGGGCAATGGTTAGCTTTCCTATCAGAAGAGAGTTCAGCATAACTTGGCTAAACATTTGCATGCAAACACATCCTTCACCCTCAGCAATCAGGATAATCTAAAATGGTGCACCTTCTTTCCTGGAGAGACTTAGACAAAAAGCTCAGACTTTTAGTGTTGATATTCCTTGCTATGTTCCATCATGAATGATAGTTTTAGGGCAAGTAACTAGCATTTTAAATAATCATGATGTTCAGGAAAATGGCATCTAATTTTAATGCTTTTAACCACTGCTCCCTTTCAAGGCAAAGCGACCAGACTTCCTTTTCATTGAAGAGACCGCTAATGTGATGACACCCAAACCATCAGCTGCCTCCCACATGCACACTGACAGCTGGGGTGCTTTCAGCTTTCTCTGCCATTATTGTCCTCTGTGTTTGCCTTTCTTTCTTATTAGATTGAAATGGTAGCATTTTACTGGAGTTGAGTCCAGGGGGTTCTGCAGATTGACAGACATAATTATCACATTTGCTTCCCAGCATGTGGTATCTAAGTAATAGTCTCCATATTTATCCAGCACTAATCAGAAAATATTTCAATCATTTGGAAAGGGATTTTTCCCCCCAAACACAGCACTACCTAGGGAACTCATCCAATAATCACAGTCTTCATTTTTGTTATGAGGTTATATTCTTCGCCTGGCATTATCTGCAAGCTGCATTTATCACCCAAGGACTGGGGCTTTCATGAAGCATTTGATGGGCAGATTTACAGGCTTGCCAAGAAGCCATTCATTGATGGAAGCTGGGGCGATGCGGGGAATCTTCCATGAAGGGAATAATGAGAGTGTGTTGGATTAAAGGAAACAGAAGATGGGTAACTACAGTTTGAAAACGTTTGTAAAAAGAGAAAAAAATATATGGGTATACCAAAGCACTATCTCATTTGCTTTTTTCAGCACAGCACTGAGAGTTGTGGCTCTGGGTGCTTTAACAAACTTAATGATAAACTAGTCTGGTTATTTTTCTTCCTTTCTGATGTGAAATCACCAGACCTTTCCCACTACCCCAGAGTCATTTAGGGAGGGACAGATCAGAATTTACATAAAACAAATCAAGTCATGATCAGATTTACACGTAGTAAATGCATTTGTTATAGTCCATAGTAGCCCTGTTTTGCAATGATAGAGAAGGCTTCACCTGTTTGTGGTCCAGATTTCATCTCCCATCTCTCTGTGAGTGTATCTAACAAGTGTGCTCATCCAAGTATCAAGATGAATCAGAGCTGAAAGCTCAATGACCTTGCCTGATAGTTTAAATGACAATAATAGTGAAATTTATGGGTGCAGGTGAAGAAGAAAGCTATCTAATCATTAGCATTGCACATTTTACATCTGACAAGTTTCTAGGGATATACAGACATTATGTTATTTGTATTTCCATACATGTAAATGTCTTTCCATATACAATGAGTGGGTGGTGTTACTTCAGTTTAGAAAGAAGGTTTCACATACTAAGCTAATGTCTGCAGGCCAGGCAGTCTTGAAGTGGTAGAGATAGAATTGTCTAAATGTAGCCTTTTCTTTTGCCACAATGTCATGTTGCCTTGCCTGTACTTCTCCTTTTCCTCTTTCTCCTCCTCCTTCTTCTTTTTATACAATATCTGTTCATTGGGAGAAATTTCTTTAGTTATAAATTCCAGTCAGTTTCTCCTCCCTCCTCTCCTCCCAGTCCCCCTCCACCCCTGACCCTACCCACCAGTCCACTCCTCCCCCATTTCTGATCAAGAAAGGGCAGGCCTCCTATGGATAGGACAAAACATGGCATATCAAGTTGTAGTAAGACTAAGCATCTCCCCTCCCCACATATTAAGGCTGGGCAAGGCAACCCAAAATGAGGAGTAAAGATGTCAGAGAGAGCTTCTGCTTCCACTGTTAGGAGGCTCACCAAAAGACCAAGCAACACAACTGTCAGATATATGCAGGGGGTCTAGGTCAGCCCCATGCAGGCTCCCTAGTTGTCAGTTCAGTCTCTGTGAGCTACTATGAGCCCAGGTTAGTTGATTCTGTGGATTTTCTTGTGGTGTCCTTGACCCCTCTGGCTCCTATAATCCTTCCTCTATGTCTTCAGCAGGATTCCCCAAGCTTGGTCTAATGTTTGGCTGTGAGCTTGCATCTGTTTTCACCAGTTGCGGGATGAAGCCTCTCTGATGACTCCTGGACTAGTTACAAATCTATTGAGTATAGCAGAATATTGTTAGCCATCATTACATTTACATTTTTTTCTCCTGTTCTGTTTGGTTCTATCCTAGGTCTCTGTGTCATCCAACTTGTAGGTTCTGGTGCTCCAGGCAGTGTCAGGGATGGACTTATTCTTCTAGCATGGGTTTTAGGATAGATCAGTCATTGGTTTATCACTTCCTCAATCTCTAGGCCTCCCAAAACCCCAGGACATACAAATACCACCTTCTTATGCCTGAACCAGAAGTTCAAGTTTATTCAGACGTTTCAAGGGAGTGGAAATGGAGTCTGGTGTTTCGTCAGGGAGAAGTCCAACATGAGCAATGAAGGATGCATGTGTTCAGGCAGCGGTGAAAGTCCAACATCGATGGAAGTTAAAAGTGAATAAACACAGTCAGTTAATTTTGATCCTCCCGTTGCTGTGAGTCTTCTTGGGGGATGTCCATCAAATGGCCCACTGCCTTCCTTGTCTGTTTATTTTATTTTGTTTGTAAGCTCAGGGAGCAGAAACCCATTTCTTCTCTGTGGCATGCCCATAAAAGTTAAATAACACTTCTATTAAAAGACACCAGGAAGGCTCATTCCCATTTCCTTTGGAGACCTATTTACTGCTATCCTTTCTCTAGTGTGACCATCTTAAGAAAGAATAATTTTATTTTTCCAATGGCATGACAAACCCTGCTTCAGTTATTAGCAACCATTTTTAAGGTTAAAAAGTAGGCAATCTGAGCCATGCTGAATGTTTTAAGCATTTCTGGGTGTACTAGTCAGTGTTTTCTAGAGAAAATAAAGTAAGTATAGATGTATATATAAAAGAGTTACTAGAATGTCTTACAACTGATACAGGCTGCATAGTCCAGCATTGGTTGTCTGCATGCTAGAGAGATTGAGAACTTCAGTAGATGAGACAGGATGTCTCATTAAGCCTAAGCAGTTGCTGAAAGCCTAGAAGCTCCCTAGAGGATTGCTGGTCATCAGTCAATGCTGGACACTAAAGAATCCAAAACCCTGGATTCTAATGTCATCAAAATGCAGCAGCAGCAGCAGCAGCCAATGGTGAAGTACAAACAAGAAGTAGAGGTAGACAAGAACGCAGCCAGGCTTTTACATGGAAACTCTTTATAACCAGACCAGCTAGAGAGAAGGTGCTCTCTACTCTGGAGGAGAGTAGTCTCCCCTCAGTTGATTCTTCCCAGAAATGCCACTGCAGACCTGATTAGCTGACCAACTTGAAAATAAAGGCTAACCATCACTCTGGGAAAGGAAAACATAGGTGTAGAACTTCCTTAAAATAACAGGTTAGCACATGCTCAGCACTGCAGTGAGTAGTTTGTCTGCTCCTCAATTTACTGAACCTCATCATAAGATTCAGAGGAAGAAAATGCTACACAGAGAGGTTATGCTCATGACCAAGGATGTAGAACACAGGGTCATGGAGCTGAGTTGCACAAGGGCTTCACTGTAGGCCAGATGTGAGCCTAAATGGGTAATGCCCTTCATGGTCAGGGTGGAAATGGAAGTCCTCTCTAAAGAAGGAAAATCTAATCTGATACCCAGAGAATGAGCAAGAACTTGAAAAAGAGAATTTTAAGATAATAATGATGATGATGATAGTGTAATAAATACATAAGCACCAATGCCAAGGAACTACCATTTCTAAGGAACAGCAAAAACTATGGTGACTGGGGAAGGCTGTATGAACAATGCTAGAGCCAAGAGATCCCCAAGAACACAATGTGATTTCAAGGCTCTACAGTAACCCTTCTGCTAAATTCTTTATTAATCTTGTTGAGTGTTCCTGAAAGACCAGAGTAAGAGTGGGCACAGAACTGTCCATTGATTTTACATTCTAGAGACCTCAGCAAGAACAATTACCAGGTCAGGTCATTGACAGAAACTAGATAGGAAAGATCAGATGGAGACAGGCCAAACTGAGAAATACAGGGCAGCAAGCATCCACAACTTTGTCAGAAAGAAATTTTCCCCTAGAAAAGTTTAGAGGACAGTGTGGAGTCAAAGGAGAGTTAATGAAAGGAGACAAAACCATGTGTGAGTGCTGATAGGATTGATCTAAGAAAAACACGAAAAGCCATGAAATGCAAGATAGGGAGAGATTGATTACTCAGAAACAGTGCTATATTTGATTCCTACCCTTTGGCTGAAAGGGGCTTACGTAGATTTAAATGCTTTGCATGGGCATTTCATCCTGTTCATCTTGACCTGTATTGTGCTCATCTGTCTCTTGGATGAAGCTAAATAGCATCAATATGTAATACACTTGCTGTTTTTATTTGCAGTGGTTTTGTTTTCTTCCAAAGCTCATTGATTGATTCTCTCTTTTGTGATAATTAAATGAGATAATTGGCCAGTTGACTTATTATCTCATATACTCAACAGATGTGTTTGGCTGTGTTCAATATGCCAAATACTATACTAAATCAAGTGATAGACAGATAGAATTTACACAGAACTATCCTGCTATCAAGAGTTTCTTCCTCTCAAGAGTCAGATAAAATACTGCATAGCATACATCAAGGTCTTTTGTGTAGGTCTGTCACTAAACCAAATTCATTTTCTTTTAACTCTGTGATATTGGAAAGACAAAGAAATCAGCCAGAGATCTTCATGCATTTTCATAGATTTTTCTCTTTTATCAAACTATTTTATCTTTTATGTGTGTGTGTCTATGAGTACACATGATTATGTAGATGCATGTGCACCTGTATGCACATGTGTAACAACGGTGTCATCAATGTGGAACATCATTGTGCAGTTGGGCTTATATCTACCTAAAGAACCAGGAATTTCCAGCTATTTCTAGTTGTTTTTCTCAAAGAAAAGAAATGGCATTTACACATAATGTTGTTCTGAGAATTTTTTGTACCTTTAATGAAAGTGGCTACAGTTAAATTGTTCACCAACATGTGCATCTTTTCAAGTGTTTTGTTACTGAGATCATATAGAAACTCCAAATATTACAGGATACTTTCTTTGGTCTTGGTTACCATCAACAGTTTGATGGTAAGACCTTATTGCTAAAGATACCACATACATAAGTCACAAGGCATAGAAAAACCAATCTGGTGTCCACCTGGAAGCTTCATTCCCCACTTAGCAGCTTTCATAGTGATGTAAGGGAAGAAACACAATCAACAGTCTTACACAGCATTGAATTCTGTGAGCTACAGCAATAACTGGCCTGAAAAAAGACACCCACTGGTGCAATAATGGAATGAATCATATGGGGGTAAGCCACCCCTTTTGGATTGGACTTAGAGCCTTCTCCATACAACAGAACTCATGTAGCACTATTAAGTGGTCCAAAAACTGGTGGTTCAATAACTCACGTGTAGCACTATTAATTGGTTCAAGAACTCGGTCATAGGCCCCAGAGGAGAACCTAGTATTCCTATTCTGCTAAAAGATTCTCATAATAAACTTCCCCCTAAGTTATTTTTTTTTTTACACCCATAGATTAGTGTAACTCTCACCCTCATCAGGGAAGCTTCTTTTTGTATTAGATGGTGATTAGTTTATATAGAGCCCTACAACTAGTTAACATGCAGAGAATCAGAGACTGGGGTGCTTAGGTCCAAATGAGACATCTACATAACACCTCATTCCCCCAATGATCTGGGATCATTGTGGAAGAGAAGATAGTAAGACTGTAAGAGCCTGAAGTAATGAATGTTCACGGAGAAACATTATTTTTAGGGCACTTCAGCATTGGTGTACACACAAACTCACTTCAGCTGTGACTGCATGTACAAAACCCACACAAGACCAAAGCAGCTAATATTCCAGCATGGACTGGGGGTGGGGGTGGGGACTCATAAAAACCCTACCCCTAACCGAGGGGCCTATTGGCAATTGATGGCTTCTGGGAGAGGTGGAAAGTCATATTTCCATTAGGTAGTTGTCCCTTGATAGGTTGTGAGTACTCCAGTAAATGGTCCTATATATATGTACATATCAAAAGCACAAA
Source organism: Onychomys torridus (assembly GCF_903995425.1). NCBI lineage: Eukaryota > Metazoa > Chordata > Mammalia > Rodentia > Cricetidae > Onychomys > Onychomys torridus. The sequence goes on from NC_050452.1 coordinate 66,192,344, forward strand.
GGGGATTCAGTAGAATTTTTTAAGCACATGAAATTGAGAGAAGAATGTGGTAAGGGCAATGGAAGAGGAATTGGAAGGGATGTTGTTGGGGTAGAAAAACATATTATATACTTCCAGGAAATTGTGAAACAATAAAATAAAATGCAAAGTAAATAATTTAAAAAGAGAGAATGTCAGACCTGGGTGGAGAAGGTGAACTTAAACAACAGAATTGGTATTCCTAGTTCTCAATGCTGACAGCTCAAGATCGGAGCCTAAGGCTAGGACTGACAAGGACTGATGAGGATCACTACCTTGATTGGAGGACAATTTTTTCTTGAGGCATCCTCCCATGAAGAGACTGAGTTCCCTGGTCTCTTGTATAAGTACTACTCTTTTACAGCTTTATTTGACTTGGCTACATCCAGGAAGAATTTATCTCCACAAAACTACATTGGATACAATGGCTTTTGCATGTAAAATTTGAGATCTGACACAGTATGTCATGTTTCCTACCCTCAAACCAAAAGTTGTGTATGTGTGTGTGGCAGGATAGCAGTACTCTTTTTATTTAAATATTCTTTCTGGATATTCAGATTTCCTGGGGCTGGTAAATAAAGGTTGCTGGAGCCACATCTGGACTCAGAAAAAAGCAGAACACATGCCAGGTGACAACAAGCTCCTTAAGTATGGAAAGTAGGGACCTGCCCCAGGTGTTGACATTATTATTTCTGTGTTTGAGTCTGCCCAATACTGTCACTACTTTACTCTGCACCATCTGCAAGCCAAGGAACAATTATCTTCATAAAGATGAACATTGGTTACTGGGTAGGAGATTTCTGTAACGTGTAGATCTCATGGGCTGCACAGCCCTTTAAGCTGGTGAGACTTCTGGAGTGCTCATTAAACACACAGCAGGTTGAGAATTTTCCCATTTTACCAGAAGGCAGTTAGAATTACAATCTTGATGAAATGACTACCACACATTTTCACAGACCCCAATTCCTCTAACTAATATTGAAAATTTTCTTAGTTCTTCACTGCATAGTGGAGCAAACACATCCTTTGATCAACTAGGTGTTAAAAGAAGTGGAATTATGATTGGCCATTGCAGAACAACAAAATGTAGTGATATAAAAATACTACGAATAAACTCTTTTGTCAATAAGACAGTGCTGGAAATCAAAGCGCAAAAAAATGAAATCAGACTTGGAAAGAACAAAGATTCCCTTTGCCACTCAAGAAATACCTATGTCTCAGGAAATATCACCAAGTAAGCAGAGTTGGCACCATTTTTACTTTCACAGTGGATCTTATATACATAAATATACATATATGCATATGTCAACAGCAAAGTAGAAGCAGGGTTATCTGAGACAAAGAAGCAGCGATTATCAGGGGATGAAAAAAAAGAGGCAAATAATGGAAAGTATGTGGGAATGAAATATAGTCTGTGAAAATTTCTGTGTACAATGAATACACACTAATATAATAACAACACACATAAATAAAAGTCTAGCTCCCCCAAAGTCAAAGGGATGTCTTGTTGGAGGTCATATACTTATAATAATTAAGTAGAAGCCAGGAGGGTTATACTGATCTCTTGATTGCCATCCTAACACTTTTTCTTCACATATATTGTAGAGATCTTTTTAAGATCTCATCTGTGACTTTGAGGCGCCAGGCTCTTCTGAAATCACAAGTGAATTACACAAGCCACATGAGGTTTCTCTGACAATCCCAAAGAAAACAAAGGTAAATTGGAAAAGCACCGTGGGATTGACTGCAAACAATTGAAATTCTTCTCAGTTAAATGCCGAGATGAAAAGGCCAAGGCAAGCACAGTTCTGCAGAGAGGAGGAATGAAAAGTCAAGTCTGAAAGCTTTGCAGATGTCGATACTGTGCAGAGAGGACTTAGTTCTGGTAGAAAAGGAAAGCCACGGTGACCCAGGGCTTCCACACTTCAGTTCCAGCATATATTCCTGGTCTCCCTTGGACTCAACCTGCTGTGTGTTTAATGAGTACTCCAGAGGTCTCGCCAGGTTAAAGGGCTGTGCAGTTCACAAGGTGAGCACACTGCAGAAATCTCCTTCCCAGCAACCAATGTGCAGTTAAACTTCAACTCACACACCTTGTGAGTCAGCCTGAATACTGGAAAGACCAAAATCACCTAGTGCTAAATAAGAAAAAAAAGCATCCAGGAAACACGGCCTGAAACTTCCTTCACTGTATTTAATACATCTAATACCCAAAGGAGAAGACATGACAGCTACATTTCATTAATAAAAGAAACAAAGCTTGGGAAATTTGCATCAACCCCATTATGAACATATCCTGAAGGCAGAACTGGAATCTGGAATCTGGATTTAAACACAGCTTTGCCAAAGGGCTTTACAGTGTGCAAATACTATGTGTGTGTGTGTGTGTGTGTGTGTGTGTGTGTGATATTCTCCTGTTCTTGAGCAAATAGAATGTTTTCTAAACTGTCTTATGCAACATGTTAGTTTCTTTTTATTGTTACAACAATTTGAAGAAGAAAAGATTCACTTTGGATCATAGTATAAGGGATAAAGTTTACTACAGCAGGAATAGCATGGTGATGGAAGCATGACTCAGCTGGTATATCTACAGGAAGGAAGCAAAAGAGATAAATACTGGTGCTCAGTTTCCGTCATCCTTTGTCTTTTTCTAGTCAGCCTCTGTGAAGCTCTTACCCATGTTCTAGTGAGTCTTCTTTTCTCAGCTAATCATCTCTATATACATCTCACAGACACACCCAGCTAGGTATGCCTCCTAAATGATCTCAAATCAAGGCAAGAGTGAAGATCGCTCTCATAGCAAACTGATGTAAGGCCAATGAACTATGAGTAGATTCAGTTGTCATATCCCAGCATAGCTCTTAACAACAGCTGTTCCTCTGATAAGCAAAGGAAAGTTCTGAGGATCTTGAAGAAGACATGGTCACACACAGAAGTCCGGGTCCTTGAATGCCTTTAGACTTCTAAACTTCTCTCTAATGATATTCTGCATCCTGCCACCTCAGTTAAATGTGCATTAGATTATGAACATCCCATTGTTTCAAGTGACTTCAGAGCAGCAGACCAAAAGGAATAAAGGAAAACCTCTTTGAGGTCTTCCTCTCAGGCTTCAGGAGTTGACCATCACCCTAGCTACAGGGTTGTTCAAGTGAACACCTTGGCATTGGTCTCCAGGCTATAGTATCACAAGAAGGAAAACAAGGAGCTGAGCCACACACTTTAATTGTAAGCATCTTCCTATGCTAGGCAAATAACTGTAAGGTAAAGGGCCTGTACTAGGCCACCAGATACACCTCTCCATTTCCAGAAAGAAACATCTCTTTCACCCAAAGATCAGCAAGATTTTGTGGCATGCAACAGTGTTTAATGATCTCTTACAGAGATGTTTCTTGTCCATATTGCCAAATCCCTACCCTATTTAAAGTTATAACTCCATTCTAGTATATTATTTAACTTATGGGTGGTTTGATACCAGATTCAAAGGACTTACCACTTTGTCGAGATCCATAAAAAAAATACATTTAAAAACACATTGAGGAAAAGGAGAGGCATTTGTAGTCTGGCATCTCTAGTACAGTGATTCATAATGAACAATTTTTAACATGCCCATATGTCCACGTGTGTATTGATGTGGATGCATACCTACTTCAACAACATCTACCTACTCTTCCATAAACCCAACCACAATTAATCCAGCCAGACCACAGCAAATGGAAAAGAAGCCAAGGACAGTGACTACTGATTCAGTCCTGTTTGCTTTTATTCATGAAATGTGGGGTTATCTCCATTTCTTATATGCTAGTGAGGACATATAATTATAGACATAATGTAAAGAACATGCTGAATAGGTGTTGAACCAGTGAGCCCCACACCTCTTTTTCCTCAGCATTAGCCTTCTTTTCTTTCTTATGAAGAATGGAAGGGGGAACAGAGTGTGAAACTACAGACTGTTCTTATAAATGAGTTGTCAAAGCTCTCTTTGTCCAATATTAACTTCTCCTTTAAAAGGCAATTGGTTTACTTACCATTCATTAGCTTTGCTTTTGTTGACTTACTCTATACTCATTCCTTTTTTCCCCATTATTCTCATCAGAAAATAATTGAGCAAATATTACCAGTGTCTACTTGGCTTTGTTGATTCTCTTTAAGGTGACTACAGAGATTAAACAGAAGGCTGCATTTATCTGATTTATAGCCTCCATTTGTTTGTTCATTTGCACCAAAATATATGATGAAAGAATTGAATGTTTAATTTCTGTACACCATTCTACAAGTGCTTTCCACAGGGCACAGCTCATCATTTCTTCAACTAGGAAATATGGAAAGATGAGCAGGCAGGGATTACACTGAGAATTTTTAGCATAGATTCAAACATGTCAAGTCCATGGAAAGTTAAGGTTTTCCTCCAAGAGATTTACAGATGTTTCCTGGCTAGTAGCCAGGTTTAAACCTAGGTCAACATGACTTCATTGTCCACATGGAATTCCAATTACATTATACCTCCTACCAGGAAGGGTCCAGGATAGAAGAACCAGAGAAAAAAGACATTTGGGGTCCACTCATGTCCAGTACAATAAGTTATAATGTCAATTCAATATCAAGGAAACAATGTGTGGGTTGAGGAGGGAGAGGAGGGGGAGAAAAAAGGGAGAAGCAAAAATGGAAAGAAGAAAACAAAAGAAAAAGGAGAGCATAAATTGAGGGATGATTGAGACATACTTGTCATAGAAATAGTTTCTACTCCAAACTTCTCTAAAATTGCTCTCACTCAAATCTCTGTTGTTTCCACTCAATGGCAAAATATTCATTAAGAGTCCTAGGATCACATCCTCTGTTTTTCACATCACAGCTGGATGAATATAAGACAAAGACTCTCACATAAAACCCAACAGTTCCTGTCTTATGGTATTTATGTATTTGAGAAATAGGCTCTTGTTTATAGAGCCTTCAATTTGCCCATAGCAAGTGGATTATGAAAAAGGCAACTGTCATCTCATGACTATACAGAGACTATAACATTGTAAGATGGTGTCTTCCTTCCAGATTTACCCTAGAGATTATTCCAGCAAGTTTGGTGGGTAAGTGGCCACAGTGAGGAAGCATACATAGCTGGAAACTGCACGTCCTCTAAGACATGCAGCAGCCTGCAGGGAGCAATCACCAAGGGACTGAGTGAGCATCTTTTTTCATCCAAGCCTCCAAATAAGAACACAGCCCAACCAAAACCTTGATTGCAGCCTTATGAGCCTCTGAGCAAATGACTCCGTTGAGCAGTAAATGGACTAATTATCAGTAAAAGCAAAGTGGTACCAAATATGTGTTCTGTTGGTGTCCCTAAGTTTGCAGCAATATTGTATACTGAATAGAAAAACCAACTGATTTGGGGTGCCAATCCTTTCATCTCTTAGCTTCCTATTTCTGTAAAATGCTAAAAATAATTGTAGTTGTGGTTGTGTTGCTGTGAGCAATGTAATAGTATACACAAACACATTATCATTAGCACACAAGAAGACTAATATAAGCTTAGCTATTATCATGCCTTACAACATGCTGCTCTGAACTGATTGAAGATATCCTTGAAAGGCTTTTTTATCAAGGTTTTTGTGGAACTTTCACTTGTGGTTTCCTTCTTATTTTGGTCCACATTTTCAGTCCCATTTACTTGTTTTCTCTGTAAGGCACACCTCTAGCCTACTTGCCCTCACCATCTCTCAGAACTGACAGGGAATAAGAATTCTTGCCTTCCCCTCTTTTCAGAATGTCAGATCATCTCTGTGTGCATTTTGATAGTCACTGAAAACAATCATGAAACAAAAATGTGTATGAATTAAAGTGAACACAGCAATTGGGATGCCTAATATAATTAAAGTTTTGGCCAATCAGGTTCATTTTTTAGGAAAAAACTTGATATATGTGTGTGTGTGTGTGTGTGTGTGTGTGTGTGTGTGTGTGTGCATGCACATATCCATACTTTGTAACCATTTCACATTTAATTCACTCTAAGCCAGCTCAGGATGTAATTATTGCTGGATTCAAGGGTAATGGAGGCTCACAAAGTGCTCTTCAACAAATGGGAAGGGGCTATATTGGGATAAAACGTTGGGGTCAAAGTCTTCTTCTATCCCTTGACAGCAGTGTGTCCTTGGACAAGTTGCTTAATGTTTCTGGGCTTTTGTTTCCTAATGGCAGAATGAGGACACTAGCACTCATCTTTGAAAACTATCCAAAGCTACCCATACCTGTGAGTAGCAGCTCAATACATTGTGAATCTACTTTTCTTTGTCCAAGTACTGGTGTAGGGCCTTTTTTGGGATGATTCCCACCATGAATATGTGATCAACAGATAGGTAGGTAGATGACAGAGAGACAGGTAAATAAGGGAAAACTTAAAATTCAACAAAAGAAAGATGAAGTCTTCATGGAATAAATAAGGTGAGGGTTGACATTTCTTGATAGTTTTCCAGGAAAATGTCATGCCAGCAGTAAAGGAGCCTTTAAAGCCCTCCTCAGTTTTCAGAGAGAAAAACAGCTTTAAAAATACACCTGTGTTCCAGGAAGCCTCAAGAGACTCTTACTCTTTTTGAATAATGATGCTACAATTTAGAAACTCTGGGTTTTGAGAGCAAACCCTTGGTGGTTCAGGCTTTAATACTGACGCATGCTCACATCCATGTCTATATACCAGGTTTAGAAAACATCAAGACATCTATGGCCATAGTAAGAGAAGAGTGTTAGAATTCTATGGACATGGGTTTGCATGGGAATTTATTGTAGGACTGAGACACCTTTTGGCTTGTTAGAAGGCCTTTTGTTTATCTGGTGAGACGTGTATGTAAAGAACGTTCTTGAGGTTTGCACAGTAAGAATTTATCCCAGGAGAAAAGAGAGCTGCAATCTAAAAAGGTAGAAGAAAAGGGAATAAGAAACACTCAGGAGACTTATCTGCTGACCACTTCTCTACTCTATGTTATGCTCACATACTGGAGGGTTGAGAAGAAAAGATCCTAAAACCCAGAGAAAAGTCTCACTGAAGCCTCTGTTAATCCTAAGACCACAAAACCATTTCTTTTGGTATTATTACAAGCAATGAGGGATCAAAGAGTCTGTGTCAGGGGAACCCATTGCAGAATTTCACCTGTAAAGCCTGAGCAGAGCCCAAGATGAACAAAAATGATGAAACTCCTATGCATATCCTTTGAAGACATACTGAAGCACTAGTGAGGGGTGAGGACACATCTGGATACTGGCACTTCTTTATAAAGGGATGATGACAGGAAATGCTGTTTCTATCATCATGTGGTGCTCCACATCTCTAGACCGGGCACATCCCTGAAGCATGTCAATGTGTACATTGCTGGCCATTTGCAGATTTGGGTATAATTTATTAACCAGTGAAGTAGGGCCTTCCCAAGTATGGAACAGCTATTTAGGACAAGCTATGGTACCTGAGTCATGAGTTAGGAAACTCGCTGGTAATGGAGGCTATATCATGATCCTGACAGCAGTCCCTCTACAAATTATCTTGTCATCCATCAAATAGCATACTTGGGCATACTCTGCTTGCTTCTAACCCAGGAATGTGGGATACTGAGGATAATGAATTAGCTCAGTGGATAAGATGCTTGCTACATAAATGTGAAGAATGGAATTTGGATGCCATCATTTACATTAAAAAAAAATAGTATGGGCATGATGGCCTACTTGTAAACCAAGTCCTTTGGAGGTATAAACAGGGTATACCAAGGCAAAATTAATCAGTGTGTGCTGCGATCAGTAAGAAACTCTGCCTTGGATAATAAAGTGGAGAGCAATAGAAAGAATCATAACAAACTCCAGCCTCCACACATGCAAACAGGTATACAAAACACATGGAAATATAACACATGCACATATACATACTCATATGTAAGCAACACACACACACACACACACACACACACACACACACACACACACACACACACAACGTGAAACAACAACAAAAGAATTGTGGCACCTGGCCCCTTAAAGAGATTTGTTGCCAACAAGAACCCTTTCCCTGAATGGACTCACAATGATGTTCACATCTCTCCTTCATGACTGGCCTAGCTGGCTGCTTCAAAGCTGTGTCTTACCTTTTCTTTCTTTGTCATAGCAGATTTAATCTTTGACATTCCTCTAAGCCTCCAACTGTGCTGTCTTCTGAGCCAGATTCCTTGTGGCTGATCTTCTGACATCTGGGAGTTGATGTGGCTGCTTGTCTTTGATCTCTGCCTACAGCTCAGTTAGAACAGAAACTCCTGGCACACCCCTTACCCTTTCTGGTCTCTATCTAAAACCTTTCACTTATGTGAACACATTCAGTTCCATGCCTCTGTCACTCTGTTCCCCCCTTTTTCCCTCCCTTTTCCCACTCTCTCCTGTTTCCCCTCCCTCTTTTCCTCCCTCACTATAGTCTATCCTCTTTCTTTCAGGATGCCCTGCTATGACCTCCTCATCTATTGAGACTAACCATAGACAGCCTGTTCACTTGACCATACAAGGCAAACTTAGAGAGACATGACCACAGCGAATGTTTCCCAGGACAAATTCTTGAGGGCAGTTCTATTAGTGAAATTGTGTCATGCCCTCCACAAGTGGGGTAAGCTGATAAAGTGACAAGGAAGGTAAATTTCAACCAGTGTAAGACAGAAAGAAACAAAGCCTTGTTGACATAGCCTAAAGTGAAGTACTCCAATCTACCTGGGCTTGGCTGTAAGCCAGGCATTTTGCTCCAGAGGACAGTTCCCTGCAGATCATAAAGCAGGGATATCCTTTTGAATGAATAAGTGCCATCACCAGTCAGCAGAGGAGCTTTTGATGACCATTTAAGACCTTTCAGTTTTCTCAAACAACAGCAACAGATATTTATATACATTCCAAAAGTAATCAAACCAGGCAATGAAGTGCTCTTCATTAACGATGGAAGGAAAAGGAGTAAGGTTTTCAGTGAGCCCCAGAACACTCTTAGAAGACAAAGGACCTAGGAGAGCACTCAGGGAACTCATATTTCACTTACAAGTCTCGCAGGAACCAATAATCCCCAGTTCATTCAAGTTGTTTCTTCACCAGTCTCTTCTCTTCTGTCTATAAAAAACTTTCTTGCCTAATATCTTTATTGGAATTGATTTATGTCTCAGCATATTAGATGGGGTTGTCCTGTGCTTCACTTGACCTCACTCTCCTCTTTGGAAAGCAGATATCATATGAAGCATCTGGCAGTTGTATTTGCAAGGGGAACTTTAAAGACACAGCTAGAGGCCATTAAGAGTTTAGAACGAAGGCCTCAAAATGTCCTCTTCCCTGATTGTCACCTCAGTGGCTATTGGCTATGAGCACTTGTCTACTGTGAGTAAACATTTTTTAAGTAGAAGGGGCAAATGTAACATTTTGTTAAATGTCAAGGAGGCTTTAGTCATGACACTGGACTTTCTAAGAAGATGGGCCATTCTCTTTGAAGAATGAGATCTTATCTATTTCCCCTTCCCAGGGCAATCCATGTGTTCCTCCTCTTAGGCTCTTCCTTGTTAGCTAACTTCTCTGGTGCTGTGGTTTTTAGTCTGGTTATCCTTTGCTTTACATTTACTATCCACTTATGAGTGAGGACATACCCTGTTTGTCTTTCTGAGTCTGGATTACCTCCACTCAGGATGATATTTTCTAGCTCCATCCATTTGCCTGCAAATTTCATGACTTCATTGTTTCTTTTACAGCTGAGTAATACTCCATTATGGATATGTACCACATTTTATTTATCAGTTCTTTAGTTGAAGGACATATTGGTTTTTTCCAGGTTCTGGCTATTATAAATAGTGTTGCTATGAACATAGTTGAGCATGTGTCCTTGTGGTATGATTGAACATTCCTCAGGTATATGCCCAAGAGTGTACAGCAGGGCCTTGAGGGAGATTGATTCCCAATTTTCTGAGAAAGCACCATACTAATTTCCAAAGTGGATCTACAAGTTTGCATTCCCACCAACAGTGGGTGAGTGTTCTTCTTGCTCCACATCCTCTCCAACATAAGCTGTCATCATTGTTTTTATCTTAGCCATTCTGACAGGTGTAAGAAGGTATCTCGGAGTCATTTTGATTTGTATTTCCCAATCATGGCAACTCTTACAAAGGAAAGCATTTAATTGAGGCTTGTTTATAGTTTCAGAGGTTTAGTCTATTATTAGCATGGCAGGAAGCATGGTGGTCTGTAGGCAGGCATGGTGCTGGAGAAGGGGCTGAAAACTCTACATCCATATCATTAGGCAAGAGAGAGAGAGAGAGAGAGAGAGAGAGAGAGAGAGAGAGAGAGAGAGAAAGAGACAGAGACATACAGAGAGATACAGAGACAGAGACAGAGACTGAGCCTGGCATGGGCCTTTGAAATCTCAAAGCCCATCTCCACCGTGATACACTTTCTCCAACAAGGCCATATCTACTCCAACAACTAGTGACATTGCCTAATTATTGAAATATATGAGCCCATGGGGGCCATTCTTATTCCAACCATCACATTCTATTCACTAGCCTCCATAGGCTTTTTAGCTAAATCATAATAAAAATGCATTTAGTTCAATTTCAAAAGTTACCATAGTCCATTACAGTCTCAATGTTGTTTAAACCTGAAGTTGGGCCTCTTCTGAGATTCATGCAATCTCTCAACTGTAATCCCTATAAAATAAAAATTTAAAAAGCATACCATATACTTCTAACATACAATAGCACAGAATATACATTACCATTTTAAAATAGAGCACAGTGAGGAAATACTGGACCAAAGAAAGACCAAAAACCAGTTGGACAAACTCCAAACTCTGCACCTCTGTGTCTGATGTCAGCTTTAGATTTCCAAGTCCTTTCAGCTTTTTTGACTGCATCACACTTCTTTCTCTTGGGCTGACTTCACACCTAGTTTACAGCTCTCATTGGCAGGCATATTCTGACTCTAATTGCTCCAATATCTTGGGATCTCCAACACAACCCAGACTTCACTTTCACAGCTTCAGCAATGACTTCTCTGAGCCTCCAGTCAGGGACACCACCAACACATGCCTGCCATGAGTAGCTTTCTTTACTCCCAGGAGAATATTCCATAACTCCTTTTTGTGTTCTTACATCTAAAGCTAGAACCACATGGACAATGCTTCCAAGTTCTTTTCTTGCAGGGGCTAGAGCTTGGTTCCCTAGTTTGGATACATTTTTTTTGCCAGCTTTCTGTTTTTGATGATTTCCTTAACCGCTTCAGCTTTTCATAAATTCTTTTTCACAGGTTGGAAGCTTGACATGAGATCACCATTCCTTTTATTTTATTTAGCATCAGACTTTTTAAAACTCTTTATCTCCTTGAACAATGGACTTAGCTTCATTATACTTCTTGGTGCTCCTTTTCTCCTATATTAGGATGTCTTGAAATCTCTTATGCCAATTCCCTCAATCCACTACTTTTCAACTTAGCTTCAGGCAGGCTTTTTGGAAATGGGCAGAAAGCAGCCAAGGTCTTCACCCAAAGATCACAAGAATGGTCTCTGTACCATGTCTTAATACTACTCTCCTCTGAAACCTCTTGAGCCAGACTATCACCATCTATATTGTTCTCAGTACTACTTTCTTCCATGTGCCTACTGGTATGACCTATTAAGACCCACTTTAACCATTTTCCTAATCCAATGTCCCACAGTCCACATTCTACCAATTAACAGCCTGGTCAGGCCTGTCAGCAATACCTGACTCCTGGTATCAACTTCTGTCTTAGTCAAATTTCTTTTACTGTAAAGAGACACTATGACCATGGCAACTCTTACTTAATTAGGGCTTGCTTACAGTTTCAGAGGTTTAGTTTATTATCAGCAGGGTGTTTGTATGGTAGCAAGCAGGCAGACATGGTACTAGAGAAGGAGCTGAGAGTTATCCATAGACTCCATATCTTAGGAAGAGAAAGAGCCACTTGGCCTAGCTTGAACCTTAGAAATCTTACAGTCCACCCATAGTGATTGTAGTGAAGTGTAGCCTTCTTCTACAAGCCTATACATACTCTAACACAGGGTTCCGCCCTCTAGGCATTCAAACTTATGAGCCCATAGGGTGCATTCTTATTCAAATCACCACAACACATATGCTGCCATGGCTGGCATTTTGGATGTATGTGATAGGATCCAAACTCAGGTTCATGTTTTTTGTTAGGCAAGCACTTTACTAATCAAGAGCCTTACTAATCAAGCCATTTCTATAGCAGCTGTATTTACTGTCTTCTTGACCCAAATTATCTTATCTTCAAAATACCTATAAAATATTAATACCATCTTTCTGATGAGGAAGTCTAAGGTAATCTTTATAGGTTTTTCTAAGTTTATTGAGTGACCAGTGAAATGCTAATTTAAGTCAAGCACTTGCTGTTCACAGTTTTTAAATAGCTATGGCAATGCACTTGTAAGGAGGCTTCTATCATTTATTTCCATCTTTGCATTCTGGTCATTTTCATTTCCTTGTTGATATGATATGAGGTTAATGATATTTACCTGTTTCCTTCTACCTCCATGAACAAATTCTACACTTATTGTATCACCAATTTTATTTAAAAAAAAAAAATGGTCTAATTGAGTATATCAACCACTCCAGGCCAGACCTCATGTTCAGGAGTAGTTGACCAATGTATAATGTGTTGGTTTTTGCAGCAAGAAAAAGACACAAACATAGCAAACCCACTAACAAGAGTTTTATCAAAAAGAGAGAGAGAGAAACAAAAGAAGATGTGCTCAGGTCTGTAGAAAACACGTGAAAAAAAAAGAGGGCAGGTACGAGGGGCATGCCTTTTAAGGACTAGCCTGTACATGCTCATTCAGGTACATGCAGCTACTCTATGCATGTGCATAGATTACATGGTGTGTGACCACGTAGCACATGGGTTTATGTAGCATTTATGACCCAGGAATGACTGGGTGGAAATGACTGTCCTACCACAGCAGGCACAATCACTTTGGCATGACTATCATACTGGGCTCCATAGACTTTTGCGTGCCTTTACTTGGTTACAGTTTGATATTTGTTGAATTTGGGGTGGCGGTGGTGTTTTATTTTGTTTTCTTGGTATCAAGGGGTTTTGCTGCATTGAGTTTTTGTTTTTTTGAGGAAGAACTTACAGTTGGATGGAAGGGAGGGGGAGAGCATGTGTAAGGACTTGGGGGAGGGGAAGAGCATGTGTAAGGACTTGGCGGAGGGGAAGAACATGATTAAAATATGTTTAAATTGCTTCAAATCATAAGAAAATATTAAGAACTAGGAACAATAACAATATAGATGTAAGCACTCAGCTTCCTGTTCCTGCCACCATGCTTTCCTGCTATGATAGAATCCTATCCCTCTGAAACTATGGGCCCCAATCAACTCTTCATTCTATAAAAATAAACAAACAAAAACAGCCTGTTTAACTAGTTGTAACAACTAGTTACCACAACTGTTGTACCAACTGCACCTAGCAGGGTACCTCTTATGCAGTGGGCATCAAACAGAGAAGATCCTATATTGCACTCCCTCAGCCATTTCCCTTTATTTAAACACAGTACTCCTCTTTGGAATGAAAGGGGACAAGATTTGAAGGCCATAATCCTGTAAGTCAAATTGAGCCCAGATAACATGTCTGCCAATTTCATCAGCTCCTCTGAGGAAGTTATTTGATGTCACATTCTTCCACTCGAAAATGATGCTAGCAAAGCTGCCTGCAAAGCCTAATGGCATTTGTGTGAGAACCCCATTTCAGTAACAACTATAAAGTGATGAGACAGTGTTCCACAAAGTCCCTTGTTCCTCTTCCTCATAGAAGGGCTCACCATCACCACCAATGACACTTACTGTAGAGAGAATATTTTTAAACTATGAAGACAAGATGGTTATTTTAGAGAATACACACAGTGATGCTTAAATTTATCAGAAAGAACAAGTTTTGTGAGATAATTCATGAGCCTTAATTTGGGTCTTCTATGGAGGAGTTAGTGGTTCAGTATCATTAGCTTTGGCAAGGTATGCAAGGTCATGTGCCATGGAGGTGGTTAGCACTTGCAGGAACTTGGAGAACTAATTTGTCTATAAGGATAACAAACAGCAGAGTCAGTGTTCCCTTCTGATACACAATGAAGAAAATAAAAATGATGCAGTTAAGAAAATAAAGAATTTCATGTCTTTAGGCTGAATTCATGTTATAAACATTTCCACAGCTCTCCCCTATGCTCTCACTAGCATTAGTAAGGACACAGGAGAAGAAAGAAAAAAAGAAAGAGAGAGAGAGAGAGAGAGAGAGAGAGAGAGAGAGAGAGAGAGAGAGAGAGAAGGAGAGAGGGAGGGAGGAAGTAGAAAGAAGTTAATCTCAGTGGCTTTTTATTTGTAAATTGAAGGAAAGATATATCAAGAACATAAGAGAATTCATTTTGCAAACATTTCTTGCAATCCACTCTGCCTGGCACAGTAATATGTATAAGAATACAAAAGAGATGATGGCTTTCCTGTGATTCAAGGGTGCTCCCTGGGTCCTGAAAACAGAGTGGACTTTATATTGAATTTTTACATAATTTGGAGCAAATGTGAACATTTACATTTGTAAGAAAAAATTAAAAGTCCTTTCCAGGTCATCTTTATACAGGTATAGGAGAATCTGAAGGGAAATGTGTGTGACAGAACCACCCATCCATACATATAATACATAGTCACCCAGGGCCATTGGTGTTCTAGGTACTGACAATAAAAGACCTTGTGAAGCATGACAAGTCCATGTGTGCTTTGAGTTTATGTACTTTATCAACTAGAAAGTGCTTGGTGAACCATGAATGATTCAACGAAGTTTCAAGGTCCTGGAAGAATTTAGTATAACAGTAGCAGTATTAACAGTCATTCATTTGTCCTGTATTGTTGAGGCCCTACCATGTGACAATATTGAGTGAAATAGAATTTTTAATAAAATTGTTCTCCAAATGAAGTAGTATTAAATTCTTAATTTAAGTGTTTAGTTTTTATAGCCTAAAGTCTAATGAGCTGTTCTCATATCTACCGTGGTTAGAATGAGAAATTCCAATTTCAAAGTATCATTCAAAGTATCAATTGTTGCAAATTAACAAGACTGTTATTCTTACTCGATTTTAGCCAAGATTAAGAAGTCTTAATACCGAATATAGTTGTTAGGGAACAATTCTCTAAGCCTAAGGACTTTGCATAGCAATTGGCTCTTATAATTACACCTAGACTGGAGTCATTCATCAACTGCATTCTAGAAAGATCTCAACTCATACTTGAGTCAATTCTACCTTGTGACATGTTTATGTGACTCATCAATGCAGCTATCAGCAATGGCCATATGCAGATCCACATCTCACTTCCCATGTAAACACAGTTTAATGTCTATGGTGAGGGCTCCAGGTGCCTGAAGGTCAGAATTACTTGGATTTGTTGCATTTTTTTACATTCTGTTTTTCCCCAAAAATGCACACATAACTACTGAAAATATTACTTATCATCTCATTGTATTCTAATAAGGTATTGCTGATGTTTGCCACTCAAGGCTTACTTTTGGTGCTGACTCTGTCTATTTGTGCGATCTTTACCTTTTGTAGCCTGCTGTTACTGATATGTTTTTCATAGGCTCTAAATCATGAAAAAAAAAACGTATTCCTTTATTGTAGAGTGTCCTGTAGAATAAACATGTAGCCATCGTTTTACTTGTGTTATTGTCTCACATAAACCTGAGTCCAACTAAATTTTG
Source organism: Onychomys torridus (assembly GCF_903995425.1). Classification (NCBI taxonomy): domain Eukaryota; kingdom Metazoa; phylum Chordata; class Mammalia; order Rodentia; family Cricetidae; genus Onychomys; species Onychomys torridus. The sequence continues at coordinate 66,208,115 of NC_050452.1, forward strand.
ACATGAATCTATAAAAATGATTTATCTGTTTCCACACATTGGACTGTTATCCAGGGGTATTATCTTCTATTTTTAAACTTAGCATGAACAGAAGATTGAGTCAGCTATTTAAAATTCTACATATATAAATTTTGAGATATTTCTTCTTGGGCTGTTTTTTTTACTTTCTGGTCAGCCCCAGCACCAGCCTGTACTATTCTTGACATTCAATTACCTTATATTGGAGGATATAAATAATGAATTGCATATGATAAGATGAAACACTTACAATACAGTTCAGGCCATTTTGATGACTTCAAGGATGATGTATATTATGAACTAGTCTATTCTGACAAATTATGCTTACATAAATTATCCTCAAATTATGATAATGTAAGGTTATCTAAAACCGTTAATTTTAGCTATCAATCTTCTTGTTTAAGACCAAGTGTAAAATTTTTTTGTATGCCTTTCCTCGCAATTAGAAGTCAATACATGTCCTTTACCACTAAAAATAAAAATAGTAACCAAGTTAAATTTAACAATTTTGTGTAAAGAACCCTGGACTTAAGGATATATCTGTGTTTACTTATAAAATAGTCAATATTTTTTATTATAGAATTATTGGAGTTAAGCCATATAGCTTAAGTGCTTTAAAATTACAAATTGCCGTGCCATTATTAAGTTGACATTAAGCTGAGATATTATATTAAATTGATAAAATATTTCAAATAAAATATTTGAAATATTGTAAAGATCTTTATGGCATGCTTAAAGTTTCATTTAGACAAAATTGGATTCTGTTTAATAATTAAAAATAAACCAGGATAAAATCAGAGTTTTTTTTTTTTTTATTTTGGTTTTTCAAGACAGGGTTTCTCTGTGTAGCTTTGTGCCTTTCCTGGTAGCTCAGGCTGGCCTCAAACTCACAGGGACCCACCTGGCTCTGCCTCCTGAATGGTGGGATTACAGGCGTGTGCCACCACCGCTGGGCAAAATCAGACTTTTTATGCTATTTTTAAGGTCTATAAATTGTACATTCTGACTGAAAAGCTCTGTGCCAGTATTGTAAGAGGAGAAATAATCATTTCTTACATTTAAATCATGTATAATCATTGATTTTGCTGTAAACAGAAACCAGTGATATTTAAAAGGTAGTCACAACACTCCTGTAGTAGCAAAAATCTTTTTAAAAAACATATATTTATTTTCATTTTATGTATATGGGTATTTTGCTGGCATGCATGTATGTATGTACTGTATGCCTGCTTCCCAAAGAGGCCGGAAGAGGGCATTGGATCCCCTGGAACTGAAGTCAAGGTCCATTGTCAATACCATGTGGGTGCTGAGAATTGAACCTGGGTTCCCTGTAAGAACAGCAAGTGCTCTTAACCCATGAACCATCTCTCAGCAGCAAAAATACCTTTTTTATTTCACTTCCTTATCAATGGATATAATCAACAAGTTAATCAACAAGTTAATCCTCTCATATTCAATTTATTGGGAGTCTGAAAGAATTGCCACTTCCTCTAGCAGGAAAAGGCTGCCTGGGTACAGGTGACCTTCTTCATATTATAGTTGGACCTCATTTACACATCATTGGAAAAGATGCCTTTTGGTGAGACAGTTTTGCAAATGACAATCAACTACTCTTTCAATAAAGCAATTAAGCTTGGCTAATTATTTGACTGAAACTTGATTTTTATTTTTTTGTTTTTCGAGTCAGGGTTTCTCTGTGTAGCTTTGCGCCTTTTCTGGATCTCACTCTGTAGCCCAGCTGGCCTTGAACTCACAAAGATCCGCTTGCCTCTGCCTCCCAAGTGCTGGAATTAAAGGCATGTGCTGCCACCACCACCACCACCACCACCACCACCACCACCACCACTACTACCACCACCACAAGGCTTGACTGAAATTTTATAAATACTCCTCTACTTTATTGATTGAAATGAGGAGGTTGAGAGGTGAGGTCTAATGGAGACACATTGATCTCCCTGAGAAGGGGATGTAGAATAGATTTTCTGAGTAGACTGGGGACAGGTGGGAATGAGAACAGGAAGGATCAGGTTGGGGAAGGAGGAAGAGAGGGAGTGAGTGTGGGGAGAGACTACTGAAATAAATGGGCATTTAGGGGGCGATATGGAAACCTAGTGTGATGAAAACTTCCCAGAACCTATGAGATTGACTCTAGGGAAGACTCCTAGTAATGGAGAATATGGAGCCTGAACCAGCTGTCTTCTGTAATCAGGTTAGGCTCCCAGTGGTGGGATTGGGACACCAACCCAACCAATAAACCTATGATCCACAAACCTGTCTTACCTGCAAGATGCACTGGGGTAATGGTGTCTCAGAGTTTGTGGAAGAGACCAACCAATGACTAGTCTTACCTGAGGCCTATACCATGAGAAGAAGCCAATTCCTGACACTGCCTAAATGGTCAGGATCTGGAAGCTGGGTGTCTCAGAGACCTAGATAGAACCCCAAAAGACTGACAAAAAAATCAATTAATCAATAAAAACTCAAAGAAATGATTTCTAGTGATATTCTGCTAGACTCATAGGATTAGTACCCTAACCCAATCATTGTCAGAGAGGCTTCCTCCAGCAGCTGAAGATAGGAGCAGATACAGAGACTCTCAGCAAAACATTAGCAAGAGCTATAACTCTGCAGAGGAGAGGGAGGAAGGATTGTAGGAACCAGAGTGGTTGAGGACACCAGGAAAACACCGCCCACAGCATCAACTAAGCAGAGCTCTTAGGCAAAGACAGAGACTGAAGTGGTAACCTCCAGGCTTGCATGGGTCTCCAACAGGCTCCAGCACTCATGCTGTGGTTGCTTAATCTTGGGATTTATGTTGGACTCTTAACAATAGGAGTAGGGAACTCTTTTTTTGCCTGCTCAAGCAACTTATTTCCTCCTACTGGGTTGCCTCATTCAGCCTTGATATGAAGATATGTGCCTAGTTTTATTGCATCTTGTTATGTGGAGTTTGGTTGATATCCCTGGGAGGCCTGCTCTTTTCTGAAGGGAAACAGAGGCACAGTGGATCTGGGGGAGAGGGAATGTGGGAGGATTAGAAGGAAAGGAGGGAGAGGGGATGTGGTTCAGTTGTATTATATGACAGGAGAATAAAGATAATAAAGATTTGATGAACATGGGAAAAAACCTGCTCAGGCATGTCCATGTCATCTGGTCATCACACCAGCCTTTTTCTCTGCTCTGATTTCTGACTTTTCTCTTGAAGGCAGTGTTGAACTAGGTGACTGGTCTTGTTAGTCCTGGGCTCTCCTGGTTACAGTTTGGGGGCAGTTGGCTATTCTACATGCTACTAGGCAGTAAACCAAGAGCACAGCAGGTTAGAACTCCTGGGTAGCAGATGGAGGACCTCCTTCAGAAGTGTGCTGTGGGATATTCTGTATGTCAAATGTGTTGCTCTGATTGGTTAAAATAAAGTACTGATTGGCCAGTAGACAGGCAGGAAAGATCAGGTAGACGGGACAAGGAAGAGGAGAAGGCTGGGAACAGGAAGGCTGAGGGGATAGACTGCCAGCTGTGGCCATGACAAGATGTAAGGTACTGGTAAGCCACCAGCCATGTGGCAAAGTATAGATTAATAGAAATGGGCTAAATATAAGAGGAAGGGCTAGACAATGGTAGGCCTGAGGTTATGGCCAAGCAGTTTAAATAATATAAGTGTCCATATGATTATTTTATACGTGGGTTATGGAACCACGGGGGCTTGGTGGCACCTGGAGAGAACCTCTCCAACTACAGAAGTGCTATTAATGAATTTTGTCACCATAATTTGAAAGTTGAATTCTATATCTCTGTCAGCCCTAAACCTACTTCTGTGCTGCTGAGATTAACTTCTATAGCATACTGTTCCCTCAAGCTGTGGCCCACCGTATCTCAATTAAGGACAATATAGGTGAATGTTGTAGGTAGCTGTTTCCTTGTGCTGTAGGTATTATCACCAGAGTAACAGGCAACTGGATTAAAAGCTTAAAAAAATGTCCACAGAAGTAATGTATGTGTCACTCCATGTAACCAAGAACTCATATCACAGAGACAGGAAACAGCATGTACTAGTTTAGCCATAGCTTATATAAATGTTTTTCTTGTGCAAATTAAGCCTATGTCTTCACATCAGAAGTCATGGATAGATCCGGGGATGAGCTTGAATTTTGGTCTTGGAGACTGTTTGACTGAGATGCCTTAGGAAGGCTATCGAACATGAATTAGCCCTTAAGGTTACCTTCACAGAGTAAAATGAACAGACAATTGACTTAGGGGCAAGCATATAGTCTGTGGTTTGGTGTTCCCTGTATCTTCCACTGCCACCCATCACCACTTTTTATTAAACCTCTCTTTCAAGGACCTGGCCAATCAGGTCATTGCTTCTTGTGAGCAACATACTCTTTCTTAATCTTCATGTTTCATCAACTGGAGCAACTCACACTCTCTGCTTTCTTGTGCATGCATGGAGTCTACTCAAAAGTCATCATGCTTTAGGGTTTTATCCAAGTGCTTCTCTCATCAAACATCTCACATGCAGTGTTTGCACACACATTCACCAGCAAATGCATGTTTACTGTGAGTTGTTTGGGGTGATGTAACAATACATCATAAATACATGGCTTTTAAAGAAAGGAACTTAACCTCTCACAGTTCTGGAGGATGAAAACTACAAGATGCCAGTCGAGTGGATGCTGTTGAGAGCCTGCTTTCCGTTTTACTGATGGCTCATTCTTACTGGGTCCTCACATGCTGGGAAGAGAACTCTTGTCTCTTGTATTCATTCCCTTTAAAGGCACAATCCCAACCACGGAAGCTTTAACACCCCATAATCTTATCATTTAATTATACTTCCATTTCCTAATACCATCACCTTAGAGACTAGGTTCCAAAATACAAATTTTGGAGGGATACACACATTCTATCCATAATATTTTTGTGTATATTCACACACACACACACACACACACACACACACACACACACACACACACACATATATTCATTTTCCACAGGTAGAAATGCTGTCAAGAATTAGTGAAGGGACTGGAGAGACTGCCCAGTTGTTGTAAGTGCTTAGCAATCTTGCAGAGGACCCAGGTTTGGTTTCCAGATCTCACCTAAAGGCTCACAACTACCTGAAAACTCTACTTCCAGGGAAACTGATACACTGTTCTGCTTTCCATGGCTTCTGTACGCATGTGGTGCACATGTACTCACAAAGGCTCACATGCATACACGTAAGTAAACAAATATATAAATCTTTATAAAAAGCATTGATGATCATAAGCAAATAATGAGAAATTTCTATGTATCATTTGTAATCATGCAAAATGATCAGTTTTATACTGAAGAGTGAAGGGCTCATTACAGAATGAAGACTAAGTCATTTCTATAAAAATGAAAAACACTCCTGAGTGAAATAATCCTTGTAGCCTTAGTATAAACAAATAGCTACTTTGAAATGGATGCTCTTTGTCTGGTAAAGTTCAGATGATCCATATGGATCAGAGCAGGTAAAAATCCCCTCAGAATCTCCCATCAAAACAAAGGAATGCATTCCGAGAATACCGTTCATCACAGATAACTGACAAATGAAAAACCTAGAATTAAAATATTGTACAAAATCAATCCCTAATGGAGAAGTATGGTTACACTTAATTTCATCTTGATCTCATGATTTTCTAATGTAGTTCACATGGGAGGTCTTCTATACCTCCTACTTTGCTAATTCCTCAGGCTGATCTGAGCACACTCCCCTGCCAGTCTTCCCTTTCTCCTCCAGTTGACAGGATGAATCAGTCTCAGATGTCAGCACACAGTGTGTGTATTGACTTTTTCAATTTCCATTTTGACATTGTAATGATCTCTCCATAGATTTACACTGAGAAAATATTGCAATTTTCTTGTCAGTTTAAGGTAGTTTTTTTTTTAATTTTATGCTGCAAATAGAGATTGTATTTACAATATTTTAAAATATTTTACTCTTGATATGTCAAGTGTGTGTGTGTGTGTGTGTGTGTGTACATAATGACATCTCAATAAATGCTTCCTGGTTTAGATACCCAAGTTAAAGAAAGTAAATCAGTACTTTGTTGTTTGCTACTGCTATCAATGATGGAGAGGGTCAAAGGATCCATGTTTTTTCTTCATAAACTCCTTAGCTGGAGGGTGCTTTCAAGAGGGTATCTTAGAAATTTCTGTATTTGATATTCTGCAGCACAGACATCAAATGAAGAGATGATGGGCCCCGCATACTGCCTCAGTAAGGGACAAAGATGGTAGATAAGACACTAGCCTTTGAGGACTGCTAGGTAATGTATTACTCAAGTTTCTGGAAAATGCTATCCATTTCTTCCCTAAATCATCTTGGTTCTTTATCTAGTACTAACACACTGAACCAACTGAATGCTAACAGAAGATGAAGCAGACAGCATTTTAATCTGGTCTTAACTGCTGGCTGCATTTCAGATGACTTACAAAGGGCTTTGAAAAAGGAAGATCTATTACCCATTTTATTTCAGGAGAGATGGAAAAAGAAACTCTTTAATTCAGTTATACAGAATGCATTAAATTATTCAGTAGGGAAATCAGATTTTGACTTCCAAAATAAATATTTTTGTTTAAACCTCTAGTCGAAGTTTTAACATTTACAGTACTCTGTAAATGCTGCCCCATGCTCTTCCCTTTTCTCAACAATTCTATTCCCATTCCATGAATCAATATTTAGCATGACATCTAGACTGAGAGTAGAGGTGTATCTGTATGCCTCTGCTGTCCACCAATATAGAACAGGTCATAATCCCAGCAGAGCAGAAAGCTATGCTGTACCCATCCTAACAAAGCTCCTACAATGCTTGACTCACTCTTATTTGCTAATAATGGAGCTTTTGGCTACATGTTCACTGGAAGCACCCCTTGGGTGTTCTTTGGGCATTTCAGATGGGATCTACCTTGGGGCCTTACTCATAGCTCCTCTCTCTATATACTGAGTTTGTTTCCCTTGAAACTTTCATAGCCTGCACAATTACTTCTATATACCCATGACCAAGTGTCATATTTCAAGTAAGATATTCTTGGACCATCCATTTATAATTCAAACCTGCCTTACTTGCTCCTCCTTTGGCATTCTTGGTTCCTCCTGATACACATCTATTTTGCTGTTGTATAAACACACACACACACACACACACACACACACACACACACACATACACACACACACAAAGGGAGAGAGAGGCAGAGAGACAGATCGAGACACAGAGAGAAACATATAGAAACAAACTCATGGATATTTTTATGAATTTTTTCATTTTTTTGTGTATGAATACCACCACTATGATATTAGTTAGTCAACTTTTCCTAATATGTTCTCAGTGCCTGGGACATAGAATAAAATCAGCCCTATAAAGATTATCTCCTCATATGAGTTTAATTGAATTAGGAGAATAATTAAATCTGCTATGAATTCTCTTTTGCCTTATAAGGGACAACCACCATTACAGTGACACTCTAGCCTATTCACAAATCTGTAATTGTAAAGGCAGGTATACAGGAATATCAGAAGACATGTTAAAGTTCTACCTGCTCCAGTGTTCCATTATCTTTACTATGTACCATATATCTATCCATTCTCCCGATAACTGCTGCAGCTTTTGGGAATCTAGCTGTATGTGAATCCTGTCCATACACAAAGAGGATTGAGCATTGACTTTGGAGCCTCCTTCCAATCTTGTTGTTCAGGCCCTTAGGTAGGTAGAGAAGACAAACACCAAACCAAAATGCTTATCATACATGTATATTAGTTTCCTATCACTGTCACAACAAATCACTGTAACCTTAGTGGCTTATTATTGACATATTATATAGTTGTTCCTTGGACTGGAAGCTTGGTATGGCTTTCACTGGGTTAAAAGGAAGTGTCCAGTCACAGAGGGCAAAAGCACTTGTTAGTAAACCTGATAGCATGACTTTGTAAGGAAAGAATCAATGCCCCTAACTTCTAACATGCCCTCTACACACACACACACACACACACACACACACACACACACACACACACACGATTTTTTATATTTTAAAGCAGATTCCACAAAAACTGCATTCCTTCTTTCTGATCTATGGGAAAGTCCCTTTCCTGGCTTCTCCCAGCTTCCAGATGCTGCCCAAACTCTGGTTTACGGCCCCATTTCCCTCATTTTTAAAACCAGCAGCAGATTCTGTCTCTTTTCAACCCTCTATATCCAACAGGATGTGTTCCTTTTAGGAACACAGTTTTTTAAATATATGCAATCCTAGATAATATTGAGGCACTGTTACCAGGTAAGGGAGTATAGTCACAAGCTCAAATATTTATAGTGTGGATTTGGGTGTATATATTGACTGTATGTGTTGTTTTATATCCTATCCTATTAAAAAACTTGAACTTTTTTTTTCAAGAGGTCATAGAGAGGTCCACAAATAGGTAATTCAGATTTGGTTTTAGAAAGCTAGCTAAGCTCCATATTTTGCATGTATAGTTGGGGAATGATTTTGTTAACTAATTTTAACTAATTCAGTGTGCTGCAATAATGATATTTCTATTAGTGTTCAAATGTGTTGAAGCCATTTACTATATTTTATTAATTAAATGTCATTGTATTCATTTTTTCATTCTAGTCATGACAAAATATACACAAAATTATTTATGGAAGTTTGACCACAGTTGGACAATTAGCAAACACCAGAGCCAAGAATCAGTGCACAGTTTGGCTTTCAGATTCAGTGGTCTAACCACGACACAGAACAGTCCTGGTCAGTGCAAGGAATGGTTGTTTCCAGCCTTTGAGTAAAGGAGGAAGCATAGCCAGGTATAAAGGTCAGGGCTTCCTTTGTAGATGAAGTAGGACATGGAAAAGGGATAAAGGGAAGGAGAAGGATTTAACAGAATAGAGAGGGGTAGAGAAAGAATTCTGATAAGCACCTGAACTACAGTCAACTCTTTTCATCCCTATGCCATGAAATAAGACCCTTGTCTCCTGTAATTGCTTCCCTCTTTAAAGGTCTCTGAAAGTGAGTACTGGCGAGGTTATAGAACAATATGTGCTGATCAGTACAGTCTCCCCCTTTGATTGTGACTTTGCAGGTTTCGTAAATAACTACCCACCTGAGAACTTGCCTCTCTTGAGTTGAATTTCATTTTGATTTCCATCCTTTTTGATTCTTATCCCTTTGTGCCAAAATTGTATTTTTCCAATGCTGTTTTCAAAAGTGGTTTTGTTCTGAATTAATGGGCTCAGTTTCCAATGTTTGGGCTGAAATTGAGGAGATGCTTTGTGAGAAGTGAATGCATTTGAATGGTGAAGTTTCCTGTGAGCAGAAATGAAGTATTGTTTCCCTCTGAAGCTGCCTCTCTTATTTTACTTCTCTGTTTCCTTCCATCCTCTTCTCTAAAACTTTTCAAAATGACATCAAACAGCCTGGCTTTTCTTATGAAATATAGAAAGTCCTTTCATCTCTAGGCAGGCTGATGGAGAAAGGATTATCAAGCAGAGCCAACCAAAACCATTGTTCTTGTAAAACATATTAACTATATAAAAGAAAAGTTTTCCTTCCATCTACTATAAAACATCTGTTCTAGGTCTATAATCCATAAAGTATAATACAACCACACAAAACAGCAGAGCATACAAAACCACAGGAGGAGAAGGCCATCCCCATAAACATGCATCACCCAAGAGAGTAGACAAACAGTAACAAAAGGAGAAAATAGAAATCAGAATTTATTGATGAACTATTTTGTGCTTAGCAAAACACCATCTTTTTTTTTTTAAGAAAAAAATTTCATTCATTTTACACACAATTGAAGATTCCCCTTCTTCCCTCCTCCTGCCCCCCAGCCTCCTCTCCCAACCCACCCCCACTTTCCCCATAAGAAGGCAAGGCCTCCCATGTGGAGGCACATTCAGTAGAAGCAAGTCCAAGACCTTCCCTCTGCCTCAAGACTGCACGAGGTGTCCTATCATAGGTAGTGGGCTCCACAAAGCCCATTCATGCACTAGAGATGGATTCTGATCCTACTGCCAGGGGCCTCCCAAACAGATCAAGCTACACAACTGTCTCACCATGCAAAGTGCCTACTCCAGTCCTATGTAGGCTCCACAGACATTGATCCAGCTTTCATGAGTTCCTTCTAGTTTGGTTTGGTTGTCCCCGCACGTTTTCCCATCATGATCCTGATGCACTTGCTCATAGAATCTCTCTTCTCTCTCTTTGACTGGACTGTTGGAGCTCTGTCTAGTGACTGGCTGTGGATCTCTGCATCTGCTTCCATCTGTCATTGGAGCAAAGTTCTGTAACGACGGATAGGGTATTCATGGGTCTGATCTCTGGGGCAAGCCAGTTCAGTTCAGGCACACTCTCCACTATTTCTAGTAGCCCAGGCTAGGGTCATCCTTGGGGATTCCTGACAACTTCTCCAGCACCGGGTTTCTCTCTATCCCCATGATGTCTCCCTCTATCATGGTACTCCTTCCTTGCATTCCCCCTCCCTCCCTGTTCCAGTTCAGACCCACACCCTACCCCAATACTCATGCAAAATACCATCTTATGTACTTTAGATGTACTTAAAGTCTGTCAAGTATTTGAGAAGCCTCTAAGCAAAGAATTCTTTATTCCACGAGTAAAGAAGAGGTAAAGGGAAACCAAATCAGTTTACTCAAAATGTTGAGTAGCAAACCCAGCATTTTAATTTAGGTATTCCTAGCACAGGAATAAATAACATCACTCACCTAGCCAATGTAATGTATTTTCTGCATATAAATTATATCAAAAGATTTTTCTTTCTTATAGATGGTAAGAGAGAAACCAGAAGATTAAGTGTTGTGCAGAAGGAAGACTAATTCGTAGTTGAGCATCGAGCACGCATGTATTGGATAGTTAACATTCCCCCGGACCCCAGCCTTGCAGCATGGAATGGTAACATGATACATAGATTCTTTCCATCACAAAGCTTTCCCTATACGTCAAACACTGGCTTTCCACATCTATATTGATTAATATATACCAGTCAATTGGGCTTAATTTCACAGCACAGACAGTAACATTTTCTAGTGTGGTATAGCACTTGGGAATTTGCAACACCTACCTGCATTGTTGCTTGGCCACCCTTTCTTCCCTGATATGAGTGTTTGACTTGTTGCACAGGAGCAGTTCAGCAGTATAATGAAGATAACATAGTTAATAGACTGTGAAGCCAGATCTAGAACCTATTCTTCAGCTACCAAGACATAATTTTTCAGGCCACGTTGGCTGATGTCCTAATTGATCCCTAAATGGATATAATAAAGATTTGTGAAATCAAAGAGAGAACAAGCTCTGTGGAAAAGTTCAGGGAGCTTTGCCTCTCTTGGGAACTTTTCATTTTTAATCTTACAAAGAGTGTGGCTAATGCCTCTATTCATTGAGTAGTGTCTCATCTCTTATACTCCAACTTCAAAAGTACTCTTGGGAATTGGTGTCTATAGACATCCTGGAATTTACTTTTTACCGTTTTCAGTTGGCTTTTACCTCTCTCTGCTAATCTTCATTTTATGGTTGAAGCTTATTCACTATGAACTTGAGTTCTCAGAATTTAAATACCACATGTCCAAGTCACCTTGACCTCATCACAGTAGTATGGAAGAGCACACACAGTGAATGAAAGCAGAAAGCACAAGAGGAGGCTCTGATGAAGGTGAAACTGGAGTTGGATTTTGATGATGGAATAAAATATGCTGCAAGATGAAGGACACAGAGTCAAAAAGAGGACACAGTGAAATTAAAGGCAGAATAAAAAAGAATAAAAAGACCTGGAGTCTATTGAGAAGGTGAACAAGAAGTAAAATCTTTCCTGTTATACTCCTTTCTTAAAAAATAACTTTTGTGTACATGATATGTGTGTGTCCTTTAGGTGTGATGAATCTAGGATGCTATCCATTATCTAGTATACTACATCTCACAATACACTAAGACAAGGGGAAAGGCATCTAGGAAGGTACCAACTGCTGAGAGACACAAACTAAGCTTCCTCCCCATCCACACAGCCAAAGAAGTTACGGTTAAATAATTTTTCCAAGATCAAACACCTCTCTGTTTTGGGAAAGAGTTTTTATAGTAAATCCTTTAGTTGCTAAAATTGATAACCTTTATTTATTTTTAATTGCATGGTATAATTGTTCAATTAAAATTTCACTTTCACTTGTAAATGTCAATACATGGATCCACAAAATATATGCAGCATGATCTCCCTGTCCTACTGATATGTTCATGAACTTAGCTGGAAATAAATTCCAGTTTTCTTTTTCTTTTCGCTTGTGTTCAGAGATAAAATGTTACATAAACATACTACTCACATATAAATATCAACTCCAGATACTCTCTTTACTTAAAAACAAAATTACAGTAAAAATATTTTGCTCCTCTAATGTTGGGAGGTCAATTTATATAATTGAAAACATAATTTCCCTGATCTAACACAATAAAACACATTGCTTCCTTACTCTACTGTCCAGATGATTGGTAAATGGAGGAGAAAATGCTTGTGTCTCATGAAATATTTCAGGGACGATCCCTTTCCTCTTGGACTGAACCATCATTGAATGTATGAGGTGACATGAGGAGAGCCCTGTGAGGTAAAGTGGACACTGCCAACTATGGCTTGGGAGTTGGAGAACTACTTGCCCAGGCATGCCATCTGATTTAGAGGGAGCAACAAGACCTGAGTCATCTTGATCTGTGGTCCCTGGCTTGACCTGATCATGTTCTAGCAATCCCTAGGACACCCTGGATGTGTGCATGGACTGTTTTGCATGAGGAACACAGGTGAAAATTTTCTCTCTTTTGTTCGTAATTAGCCAAGTTGTTTAGTTTTAGTCCTGTTTTCTATCAGTAACTTAAGCTTTTGGTGTGTTACCCTTTTATTGGTTCTGTGTACCATTTACAACTATGTGAAAACCTATCCTAGAAGTTGTTTTCAAATTTGCTTTCACCCCTCCTATTCTTTATCTCACCATGTTATGTACACATATTTAATGTGTGCAAACATATACATATATGTATATATTACATTATATACATATATACATATGTTATAAGCTAAGATCTGAATCTGAAAGCTAGAAGTACATTGACAGATGAATAGATAACAAAATATTATATATATATGTGTGTATATATAGTTAATGGGATTTAATTCAGCTGTACAGAAAAATTAAATAATGAGATTCACACATAAACATGGATCTGGAAAGTATTATTTAAGAAAGATAACTCATAATCAGAATGATACTAGTATATTCTTGGACACAATGTTGATATTATTAAATGGAATATTGGAAGTATGAGAAACATCATTGCCATGCACATACACACTAAGCTGTAGCTACTATATCTGCTATATGAGCTTTAAATTCCCAGTCACATTCTCCAGTTCTACCACTATGTGGTTTCCACTAAGCCTCAAGTAAAAAGAGATGAGTAAAATCACTAATATCTCTCCTCAGTGTGACTTTTTCTGTTTCAGTATTACTTTCTAACTCTCTGGCACAGAAAAGTCACTTTCTTCATTAATACAAAATGACAGTAGACATAAAAAGGCCCAAGTTAATTTGCTTCAAAAGATAGATAAAGCAAAACCATGCTGTATCATACATGAGACCAACTCTCCTGACTGGATCATCATAGAAAATATTAACAGTAAAATAGAAAATGCTTTATCAAAATTAGAAAAGTGTTTATCTGTGTAGACAATAAGTCTTGGATGGCTTTTTCAGAGTTCCTGATGTATAACTGTACTGATGGTCACCAAACCCACTGACTCATATAGTCTACAAATGGAACATCAGTTTTCATTATCTTGACATGCACATAGCTTGTCCTTCATGAGACACATGAGAAGGTCTCAAATAAGACACAGGTAAATTCCATCAGAAAACACAAATGGTTCTGTCGTAAGAAAGGCAAGCTCCAGCTTATTTAGATGAACAGCTTTCCCTAGTTTACAAATGCGCAGTTTCTCTTTTCTTCTCCCCTTCTCTCACTCATAATCCTCTTGAATAGAAGTTTACACTTATGGTTCATCTTTTCCACACATTTCTGAATTACCCGAGGAATTGTTGTTTCTCATCTGTACAATCTCATTGTTAGAGATTTTTCATAATATTTCCAGTACTTAAGCCAGTGAATTCCCAACTTGAGATGCTCTTTTTAAAAGTACTCTGTAGCTAAAAGTTTTCATGTGTCCCACCCAGTCTATAGCTGCTCAGACCCAAATAAACACACACAGGCTTATATTATTTTTAAACTATGCCCATGGTAGGCTTCTTGCTAACTAGATCTTATATCTTAAATTAACCAATTTCTATAAATCTATATTTTCCCACGTGGCTTGTATCCCAGTATCTTTACATCTTGCTTCTCCTGGCAGTGGCTAGCAGCATCTCCAAGTTCTGTTTTCTCCTTCCTCTCTCCCTACTTAGAATGTCCCACCTAACCTTATTCTGCCTCACCATTGGCCAAACAGCTTTAATTATCAACCAATCAGAGCAACACATTCATAGCATACAGAACGACATCACCCATCCATCAGTACTCCTTTATTGTACATTTATAATATTGTTCCTTTCAATTGTTTTTGGTTCTCAGTTTATAGTCTAAATTAATCCTTCCTGGTCATGGTTGAGATTACTTCTACATCTTTCTGTTTGGTATAGTACTATGTCTACTCCATCCCCTTTACTCTCTGGTTTGGATATATTATCCAAGCTATTGATCTACATTTATTTCCAAATAAAGTCTCAGTCACTTTTGTCAGATCACTCATCAATGACTGACACAAGCTGCTCAATGCTTCCCTGGGATTTCATCTCCAAAGGTCCAGGCCACAGCTCCATGAATAAGTAAGTAAACTCCCACTGTTAAGTCCATCATGGTTATAGGTTTGGAGGGGGATCTTTTCCATTCTGTCTCTCTCTATATATATAACTTAGCACAAGGGACTCATAGAGGCGAGCTCTGTGTGAGACATGGAGTTTATGCTCTTAACTTTATAGACCATAACCACAGAAATCATATGTTTCTGTTGTTGGAACATCCACTTACTCATTCTTTGTTTGCTCAATCCATACATATTGAATGTCTATGCATATAAGCCATTGCATTAGATATCAATCATGATGTGTTGGATGCTTTAAGCACTTTATATATTCCTTACTGTGAATTACATACAGTAATGGTTGCTTTGTTAAAATTATTTACTTTATTGTGCTATATTTCCAAACTATGTTATATCTCAATATTTCTTTAGGCTAGTCATGTGTCTAATCTCTTGTTATATCCTCTAAAATAAGAAATTAGTAAAATACTTGATAGCAATGGTCGTCAATAATTAAGGGGGCAAAGAATCTGATGTTTTGATTCTAAAGGGAGGAGATGACAAAAGTACAGGACACTCCCAAAGCCTGAAAGCTAGAGTACTTCTTGCTTCTCCTAAGTTGGTAAACAGTGACCCCAATATTCTCAAGTTCCCCACTGTATGTGTTACTAAAGATTTGATGCTCAGTGTACTCTATGACATTTTTTGTTTGTTTGTTTGTTAGAAATCAATCAGGGGAAAACAATTGTCATTTAACTGGCCTCAAAATAGAAAGTTTTTCTTACCCTTAGTTTAGCTTTCAAAAGTGAATTGTTTTGTTAAATGGATTATCACTGTTTTAATTTTATTTCTCACCATGTTCTTCAGTTGGAGACTTTGTGCTTAGAAACAATAGGTCTGGGGATAAGGATATAGATTGACATATGCCTGGTGGCCACGATGTATTCCATCTTATGTTGAATGGGAAGGGAAAAAGAACTTTATTTTGTAAGACTCATAACTGAAAAGCCTGTGTAACTGTTCATGAGATGAGACCCTAAACTGCTCTTAATTTGGCAAGTGAATGTGATTGGAACCTAATCAGGCAGAGGCCAGAACCCAGGGCAAAGTAAATGGTGAGCAATTGCCAAATGCTGGCAGTAAGAGACAGACTTTCAAAATGAGCAAAATTAAATTTTCAAGTAAGTAGAAAATTCCAATAAAACTCAAAGTGTGCAATAGTTAGTGCAATGGTGTAAGGGTCACAGAAATGTACTTCAGAATTAGGTTCAAGGAATATTTATCAAGATTTGTGGATGATTAACTGCAGACATTATTCAAGGATGGAACTATTTTTATGGTTTTAGTTATTTAATTAGCTTTAGACCTCAGTCAAGGATATTTTCATCAGAAGACAATCTCTGAAAGATGAATATGAAATTGTAGGTGATAAAAAGAACACAATATTGTTGAACAGATGGTAGATACAAAATGAGCATGTTTTATTCATATTGAGGAAAAACAATGAAAGAGAATATTAGAAAATCCAGAAAACAGATAAAGAGAAACAGCCCAAAATTTGTGTTCCTGTTGGGATTTTGTGGGGGAAGTTTGGTGGAGGATGAGGTGTTTTAGGGGTAGAATTGCTAGGGGGAAAAAAACATCATATATTTCATCTCAAGATCCTGAGATTAAAAATGCATCTATGGAGTTTCTGGCCAATCAGCGGGCCCTGAGGGAAGGCTCCCCTTTTCCAAGCCTGCAGTCTCCACACCCTGCCCCCACATCCACTTGCCAGAGACCCCAGCCACTTCCTGGAGGAGATGGGAATGCAGGGGAGGGGATGGAGGGAAGGTGGGGGTGGGTGCAGGAGGGGGGAGGACAGGGGAATCCATGGCTGATATGTAAAATTAAAACACAAATATAATAATAAAAAATAAAATAAAAAATGGATCTATGTATAGTGCCAAAACTTTAAGAACAAACAAACAAAAACAAATAGATAAAATGAAAGCTAAAATCTAAGAAACCAGACACCAAATTAACAGGCTCCCATGTGGGCACATACTGAGGAATATGATGGGTAAAGGCAAAATCAAACAAAGCACTTCCCAACCTACTATTCTGAAGCACACAATAGAAAGCTAGTTCTTGGACAGGTATGGTTAGACTTGTTTTATTCTTTATTCTAAGTGTCAGAAGACCATGCTCAAGATCATAATAATTAACTCATTCTTATTTTGCCTTTGGGAAAATCTTGCATCTGTCTTTTGGCCTCTTTGACAAACGAGCTTTTCTCATAACATGTTTCACATAATTTAAGCTGATTATTAGTATTGTTTTATTTCTATCATTTAGCTAAGGTCAAATGTTTTGGACATTGTACCAGTAAAACTGTCAAATAACCCATTTTTATTCTGCATTTTCTTCCTCATTAATGCAGGTAGCACTGAACTACACATGGCAGTTTTCTACAGTTATGAAACACATTTGAATTAACTGCATAATTTTTTAAATGTGAAGATAAACACAAGATTAAGATCTGTATCATTTACTCTTTTTACACTTTTACTGGTTTTCATCTGTGTATTCTAGATGCTGAAGCTAATCAGTAAGAAAAAAAGATGGCAATACTCTAGGAGAAATAAAGAATCTAGTAGATGAGAAAGATAAACACACTGGCCACTTTAATAAAATACAAAGAGTCATTTGTTGAGGTATCAGAATCACTTATTTAGAGAGCTTGTCTCCTATGATTAATATTGCAATATTTTTCTCTTCTCTGTTGTTGAATTGTCAGTTTGTGGTGTTTAACCATAAGAATAACACAATAAGAAACTCTAAGAAATGTCTGAAAATATTGATGGCTATTGTCTTAAAGTGGCAAAATTGGAAGATATTCATTTTCTCTCCTCCTTTATATGTTGTTAAAAATGCTCAAAGGAGAAATTGAAAATCAGAAAAAACCATACCTGTAAACACCTCTCTATACAATGTTAGGAAGATGAAAGAAAATCTGATAGAAAATTCAGTCATGTCATTTCTCTCATTTTTTTTTAAATTCAAAATATTTTTCAAGTATTGAGACAATTCCCTGTCACTTACAATAGGAAGGTATTTATTTTATCTTAAATAATAAAAATAGATATTTAATTTATAATTTGTAATTTTTAAGTTCAAATATATTTGCATGGTTATGTTTTAGGCTTTTTAGATGGAAATTTTCATTTAGAAAATTTCATGTTTTCTTAAACTTTTTCCAGTTAGATACTTTTTTTTCCTTAGTGAAAATCAAAAGCCCATGGGAAGTTTGATCCTAAATTTTGTTTATATCAGAGTATGTATTTATGGTAGAGCCTTATGTCTCAGAACATTGGATTGATGGACTGATATCTTTGCCTCTCTTTAGATGCAGGCAAACAACCATCTCTAAAGTTTTACATCTTTATGCTGCATGGGTCTCTAGGCAATATCTACTCTAGACTGTGCAGTTCCTTGAAAAATAATTCAATCTCTAAGAATCAGTTCCTTCTCTGATAACAGAGGGTTTAATAGCATCTTCTATCTAAGGCCCAAAGGAAGGATGTATTTACAGGATTGAGCACAGATTAAGAAAGAGCTTATGGACCACAATTCTTTTCTTTGCCTCTGTCTTAGAAAGTAACTCCTTCAGCAGAACTGCTGCTTTTCTACTTCAAGTCTTTGCAACTTGCTTTCTACTTAGCAATCAGAAATGCTCTTGTAATGCTATATTCTGTAGCTTTGCCCTCCATTTCGAATTCCGTATGCCCAGCTACACTGCCCATGTCCCATCTATATTAGCAGGAGCTTATTTCATTTCTTCACTCTATAAATGACAGACTTATGATAAGAATAATAATGAAAAGTCAGATTGCTGCAGAATATAAACAGGAAAAGTAAAGGTAATGTTGAGTGAATTTCTTCTTCTATGAATAAAGGAGGCTCAGTGGATAAATGATTCAATACCCAGAGGTGATGAATGCCTCTAGGCAATAAATACACATGTCATAAAAAAGGAGCAGCATGAATATGAGGGAATGAAAAAAATCAAGGTACAGTGAGAAATGCAAACAGAACAAAAAGAAGATAGCTGGACAGCTAAGAGCATGAAAAAAAAAATGGCAGGACACAGATTGCAGATGAAAGACACAAAGCAGAATCCCCAGGGAAGACAAGTTTCATTATGGAGGCACTTCAAGTTCAAAAAGAAGCTAAGGTCAGTCAAAGAGTGATATGAGCAGAGAGATGTGCTGAGGACACATGGATAAGGTACAGTTTCCTGAGTCCCAGGACAATCAGTTAGGGTTGAAATCACTGGATATCAGCAAGGGTTAAAATCTGGTATTTAAAATCACACACACACACACACACACACACACACACACACACACACACACACACAAATACACACAAGTGAAACTTGTGACTGTTCATAGTACTCTGAGGAGCCACAATAATTAAAAACACAAAATTTAAATATGATCCACTAGTGGCCCATGGTTATTAGATGTCCCAATTGAGTGATCATTCTAAATCTTTGTGGGTGACTTCTTTATTGTTGAGGATGGACTCAGAAAGGATGGATAAAATCTCAATAGATCTTTCTGTCTTTCTAAGCACTTATTGAATGAAGTTCTTGAAGCTTAACTTGAAGGATGCCATTCCTTTATTTGAATGCTTTCTGGGTCTTGATTTTTGTTGCCTGTAGAGTGAGGACCTAACGCCTGGTTCTAACATAAGATCACTACCGTTTTGTACCACTTGACCATTTCAAATGGATTCACATACTGCCTATAAGTTTTCTCAGGTTCTCAAGTCTTCAGTGACTTCCTTTGTGTGTAGGGAGATACTATTGCTCTTTGTCACATGAATCAGAGTATAAAGGGGACCAGTATAAAAATCAAATAAAGTTCTTCATATGTTATATTGCAGACAAGAGGCACATCATCAATGCTTGCTTTGTGAGAGTTAACTTTGATGCCCAGTGACAATGATCCTCATTGCTAGATTCATTTCCACTTCCCAACCAACATATTTACATGTTTTATTATCTACTCTGCCATTTCTTCACTTTAATTTTAAAACTTAAAATTAAAATTTAAAATCTATTTTAAAGCTCTATTTTAAATCTTTGTGTGTGTGTGTGCGTGTGTGTGTGGTGTGTGTGTGTGTGTGTGTGTGTGTGTGTGTGTATGTGTGTGTGTGTATTCTGTCTGTAGAGGTCAGGAGAATATGCCTAATCCCATGGAACTGGAGTTACAGTCAGTTTCACCTGATATGGGTGTTGGGAAGAGCAACAAGCACTGTCTACCACTGAACCATCTTTCTACCACTATATTTCCAGATGTTTTCATCTGGAAATTTCACCGTTTATTATGACTTAACTCTTGTTAAGATTAGTCTTATCATATAAAACCTAGGAAATGCCTTTCCCTTGGGGTCTAGAGTAATAGCTTAATTTTAATATAAATGCTTTTCTTTCCTTGGTAGAGTCGTTGGTGATTTGGATGGCTTCTTAAATCTGACTGCCTCAATTGAGAGTACAATAAATAAAGAAGACATGGAGGAATTTTCAATTTTACTTCCCAATGTTGTCAGAATTGGATTTGACAATGAAAGAGAGCTGGTTTGTAACATAGGAAGTGGCACATGGATGTCAAGAATGGTTATATCATTTGTCATCATCATGTTTATGTTATTTAGTCCCCACACAGACTAAACCTGCCCCTAATTCTTTATGGGCTTTTTGAGGCACTTAGCTATCACTAAAACACCACCAGGTCTTATATACATCTTCTGGTATGCTTAGTTCTGGGTCAGATTAAACTTCAGGATTTTTTTTTCTCATCTGATCCAAAGGGCAAGTCTTTATGCCAGAAGTCTTATGTGAATTTATATTTTTCTTCACTTTCAAGCATTTCTAACTCTGAAAGCTTGTAAAAGGAATGCCAATAAAAGGAGAAAACAAAGGTACCCTTAGTCACTTATTTCTAGTTCCAATTGACTCATCCTTTACTGCAGAAGGAACACAGCGTCACTGATTTATTGCTTTGCCAATTAAAAAGCAATTCAATCAGGTTCCATTAGTTTCCTATTGTGAAGGCACTTTTTAATTTTTTAAGGGATGACCTTGCTGTATCTCATCTAGGAAAGTTGGAAAAGGCAAAACTTTTCTTTCAAAATCTCTGAAGGACTTTGAAGAAACTATACATTTAGAAGACATCTCCAAGCTTTGATTGCTTTTACTTATTTCTACATAAACTCAAATTGGAAGTAGAGAGTGGAGAAACCTTACTTTTTGTTACCAGTATGATAGTCCTCAAGATAACTTGGCTATCTGAGAGGAATGCTGAACAATAAATCTATTAACAGATGCCGGTAACAAAAGGTTTTTATCTTTTATCCTTTATACCTTTGTTCATATTTTCACAATTATATGTCTGTTGCAATAGTTATTGTAAAGAATAAAAGTAAATAGCCAGATGAACAGATACATAAGGAAAGGTCTTGATGGGTTCTGACTACAGTAGCTGATATGTTATACTGTATGTACCAGAAGCTCATCCCTTCTTTACCATTCATACAGTATAATTAAAATTTGTTTTCACATTGACCATTCTGAGTTTTATGGTATTGATCTCATTTCTTCCAATAGATAAGCTGAAGCTCATTTGTGATGCCATGCTAAAGAATGAGGAGCTAAGCACCCCAAACCTGAGCAAATCATTTCAGCAGCATATGGCAAAACCTCTAAGCAATTCTTTGGTAATAATTACCTTTTGCAACCTTAGGACCCTGAGGCTACAAAAATCAAACATCTTCCCTTCTGTCTTCCCACAGCAATAGCCAGGTTGCTGCCAATGAGCCACTGAGTGCTTACCTCTAATTACACAGAAGACATGTGTGGGGAGAAGTAGTATTCTGTGATTGATAGCTCTGTTTCCTTGAATGCCAATGACATATAGGACTCAAAGACTTATAGCTTCAAGCCCTATGAACTAGAGAGTTTAGATACCATAGACTTATAGCTATAGGTGCTCATGTCAAAGACATCCTGCTTTGAACTCTGGGTGCCAGCAGCCCAGTACTCAGGAGCTAATAAAGTCTGTAGCTCCACATAGCAGTTACTGACAGTTGCTGCTGCCATCAGTCAGCACCACATAATGTAACAGTTCCTAAGCTTTAGTCCTTTGGTCCATTGGTCTTCAAGTTGGCAATTCTTAGGAGGTCACAGTTGCTCCCCAGAGTTCAAACTGTCACCAGAAGCTATAAATGAGGACAATAAGATTTTCTAAGCTGACATTCCAAGTGCCATTGACCTGAATGGACACAGGGGTTCTCAAGTCTACCTGGAAGACCTTTTAGAACACCCAAAGCTGGCCTTGATGAAGAGTCAAGCACATAGCATACACTGTTCCTCTGCAAAATGGAAGAGCCAATTTCTGTTGATTGAGATAATAGTATTGCTTCAGGGAACTAAGGTGGGGAAAACATACACAGTAGAAGCCACAGCACACTGGGATAGAAAACCATGTTATCTGTTGTATTGTTCAGAATTACCAAGAAGTGAACTTATTTCCCTAGGAACAACAGCAGCCATGAGAGTGAGCTGTGGCTAGAGATTAAAAAACCACCACTCACTCTCTTTGCCACTCTGTGAGCCTTGAGGGTATTGTGTTTATTCTGTGTATTGATCTAACCAATTAATTTCATCATAGAGCCTTCATCCAGTACCTGACAGAAGCAGAAGCAGAAGCAGAGATCTGCAGCCAAGAATGGAGTCAAGCTCCCAGAATTCAGTCGAAGAGAGGGAAGAGGGATTATTATATGGATAAGGGGGCATCAAGATCATGATGGAAAAACCCACAGAGACAGCTAACCAGAGCTTGTTGGAGTTCACAGACTCTGGACAGACAGCTAGGGAGCCTGCATGAGACCGACTTAGGCACTCTGCATATGGTTAACAGTTGTGTAGCTTGATCTTTTGTGGGGCCCCTAGCAGTGGGACCAGGACCTGTCCCTGATGCATGAGGGGGCTCTTTGGAGCCTATTTCCTATGGTGGGATGCCATGTTCAGCCTTGATGCAAGGGAGAGGAATTTGGTCCTGCTGTAACTTGATCTGCCATGCCTTGTTGATTCCCAAGGGAGTCATTACCCCATCTGAATGGATGTGGAGGAGGAATGGATAGGGGGGCAAAAGAGTGATGGGGGGAGGAAGTGGGAGGAGAGGAGGAAGGGGAAACTGTGGTTGACTTGTAAAATAAAATACAAAAAAAAGGACACCTGCAAGCACAGCAAAAACAATGTACAGGTACATTTGCTTTCCAACTCTGTATTTTTCTCTCATGGTTTAGAGCAGGAAGTTTGAGCATTTCAGTAATTGGTCCAGTTCTGTAATGGGTAGCCATTCCAGCATTGGCCTGGAAGTTCCAACCCCCACTGAGGCTTCGGTAATGGTCATGCCTACAAGGAGGGGTTGAGAGAGGACGCTGAAGATCCAGGATCCAAATGAAAAGGATCTCTTGATCCCAGGACCCTGGACACTGGAGGTAGACCAAGCAGAGTTCTCCAGAGAACACTGTAGGACTGCGCCATACCTTTCCCAGACCCTGCAACCTATCCCTTCATTTGTAAGTTACCTCACAAAATAAACCTTCCTTTTAACTATGTGGAGTGGCCTTAATAATTTCACCAATACAGTTCCTCTCACCATCAATAAGACACAGACTTACCATGTTTCCTCCTATCTCTCAGTCTCTGACTCGTCCTCTCCCAGACCAGATCTGATTTTCACCTCTTGCTTCTTTCTCATGTTGCCACATAAAGGGTTAACTTATAAACTCAAGACCCAATTATTTGTTTCATTTATATAAATAGTGCCTTAGCTTTTCTACAATGACTGCAATGCTGTATTAGATTAATTTCTAAAAACATAATATGTGCTGCCCTCAAGAATTATGCTTTCTCTAATTGGTTATCTTGGCATACAGAGACACAATTTCTAGCAATATTGCCAAACTCTATAATAACATCTGGCAAACACTTTTGACTTTCTATGTTATTGAACAAATAATCTACTGAAGTGTTGGTGCCTTCCTTGCTGTCTTGAGATTAACCCAGAAGCCTTAGTAAGCTCTTTTCCTTTCACTTATTTGGATTCTTCTCTTTCCAAATGGGGCTGATACATTGCTCTCAGGACCACTGCAAATGTCTCTTTAGCTGATGCACCTTGAGTGCTGAGATTCCAGGTTGGGCTGGAACCCCGGGATATGGTCAAGGTCCCCTGTATGACTGATCAGAGTGAACTGGATTGTATTGATTGGTTTTTGAAAACAGAAATCCCACTGTTTATTCTAGTTAGTGCTGTGAACTGCCTTGTTTACTTTTTTATTTATCTTTATCTACATTACTTTTCACCGTACGTGGATGTTTAAAATACAATTTCTTAACTTTTCAGTGACGATATATGAGAATTGATTACTAGGGAGGTGGAACTATACATCTTATTAAAATGCAGAAATCAACTATGCATCAATTAAAATGACATTTTTGGTTTGGAGAGGAAAGCTGTCAGGCATGAAAAACAGCAGTGACCAAGCGTCCTTGAGTTTTGAATTTAAGCAACAGGTTTATCTTTGTAAGATACTCTTTTGTGTGTACTGAAGTGAGACAATGCAGTTGGTCCCCACTTCACACTGAGTAACCTTTAATTTGAGAAGGATGCCATGGTGGTTATAAAATACCTGTACACAGCTGGGCAGTGGTGGGTGCATGTCTTTAATCCCAACACTCCAGAGGGCAGAAGCAGACGGATGTTGTGAGTTCCAAGGCCAACCTGGGCTACAGAGTGAGTTCCAGGAGAGGCACAGAGAAACCCTGACTTAAAAAACCAAAAAAAATTAAATAGATAGATAGATAAATAAATAAATAAATAAATAAATAAATAATAAAATAAATGACTTATCAACAGAGCTGTCTCTGTACCCAGGAGCAAAAGTCACAGTTCCACTGACAGGTTGTGCCACTGTCCTTATAATCCTGTCATTAAATTTGTAAAGATTTGGAATCTTTCCCTAAACTTTTAATTTTTATCTAAGAATTCAAGTGATTTCTCTGTGGCATATTGATGTGTGTGTGCCTGTTTATGTGTGTGTGTGTGTATGTGTGCGTGCATGTGTATGCTTGTGTAATTGTTTGCATGTGTGTGCATGTATGTGTGTTGTATCTGTGTGTGCATGCATGTCTGTATATGTGTATGTTTGTGCATAAGTGTGTGTGTGTGTGTGTGTGTGTGTGTGTGTGTGTGTGTGTGTGTACATGCATGCATGCATGCCCCAACTCTTCTGGAAGCTAGATTTCAACCCTATTTGTCATTCCTCAGGCACCAACTGCCTTGATTTTTGAGATAGGAGCTTTCTGACTCTTCTGACTGGAGCTTGCTGATTAGCAAAGAATGGGTTGCCAGTGAGTTCTTACTTCTGGCTCCCTGGCTCTGATATTACAAATGTATGCCATCATGCCTGACTATTTGCATGAATTCTGGGGATCCAGCTCAAGTATTCACATTTGCAAGCTAGGCACTTTATCTGTTAGCCATCTCACATCTTTGTGGCATTTTGATTTCCCTTCAATCAATGGCATTTCTGCTGAAGAGACATTGGCAAGAAATAGGGGAAATAAAATAAAACTGGAAAAGACTTTGTAAATTGACCTGTCACCCTAATAAATATGTTTCCTTTATAAAAAAGGTATACATAAGCATGCATATCTTGATAGTTATGATGTTTAAATCATATTGAAAATGGGATAATGGAAAAAGTTTAATGAAATGTACTCTGCAATATAACAGGAAGTTCTAACCAATCCTCTTCCCCACACAAAACACTAGGGTTTCCTCAAATCCACTGCACGGAGCATGAGTAAATCTTCTGAACACATAGTCATCTATGTGCAACTGCACTATCTGTTTATATGTTTTTGTCCTTATTAACAGTGTCAGATATGGGTTCCATCTCATGGAGAAAGCCTTAAATCTAATCAAAAGGTGGTTGGCTACACCCATAACCTTTGTGTCACTATTGAGCTAATGGATATATTTTGCAGGCAGATTGCTATTATAGCTTACAGGTAAGAATGATGGGTAAGAATGACGATTACTTTTCCTCTGGTGCCTTGTATGTTACCAGAGCATTATGAATGCTAGTCAGTAGGTGACGTTCCTAGTTTAACACCAGCCCTATTTCTCCATGTTTGAAGACGTAATATGTGGTGTCTTCAGCAATAGTACCTTATCATCAGGTTGTAAAAGGTAACCAATAGCATTGCCAATAGCACATAATGTTCAGGGTGGTCTATGGGACCCCTTTGATCAATGAATCAAAAAGATGTAACCCATTC
The DNA here is from genome assembly GCF_903995425.1 of Onychomys torridus. Taxonomy (NCBI): domain Eukaryota; kingdom Metazoa; phylum Chordata; class Mammalia; order Rodentia; family Cricetidae; genus Onychomys; species Onychomys torridus. The sequence continues at coordinate 66,234,397 of NC_050452.1, forward strand.
CTGGAAGCAATTTTATTTGTTAGGATATGATGTTAGGGTGTTCTTTTCCCTATTATTTCATGAATCTATTTAAATTCCTTTCATATATGTATATATTTTAGGAAGCTCCTACTGTAGTGGGTTTTCATATGGTTTTTCAAATGGCCTATAATGTTAGTTGCCCCTCCCATATTCTCTTATTTTACCCTGCCCTACTATTTCTTTTCATTTAATTTCCTATTCTAATTATCCTTTATCCCCCTTTTAACACTATATTCTATTTTCCCTTCCTTAGATGATTCCTTCCTCTCCCATGGTACCTTATTAGCTACCTAACCTGTGTAGATATTCTGAGTTAACCTCACATATCTAAACCTAAAAATAATAAATAAATAAATAAAAATAAATAAACCAAAAAAAACCCTAAAAGCTACAAATAATAGAAACCATGCAATATTTTTCTTTCTGTGCTTGGGTTATCTTACTTGGGATGACTGTTTCCAGATCCATCCATTTACCTGCAAATTTCATTTTAGCAGCTAATTAATATTCCATTGCATAAATGTACATTTTCATTATTCATTCATCAATTGATGGCCATTGATGTTGTTTCCAGATGCTGGCTTTGTGAATAGAGCAGCAGTGAACATGGATGTGCAGGTATCTCTGAACCAAGCAAGATTCAGCATCCTTTGGGAATATGCTCAAGAGTAGGATAGCTGAATCTTGTGGTACATACATTTTCAGTGTTTTTTACCCTCTACCATGATTTCTATAGTGGTTGTACCAGTTTTACCTCCTATCAGAAATAAATAAGCATCTCTCTTCCCCCATATTCTCCCAGTATGTACTATCATTTGTTTTTATTAATCTTGCCTATTCTGACTGGAGTGAGATGAAATCTTTAAGTAGTTTTAACTTGAATTTTTCCTGTTTGCTAACAAAATTAAACATTTTTAAGTGATCCATAGTCATTTGTGTTTAAAATTCCCACACCATTCTTCACAAAAATTTAAATTTCATATGCAGACACAAACAAACCAAGATAACTTAAACAATGCTTACCAATAAAAGGATTGAAGGAGGTACTACCATTCAAGATTCAAGTTGTATTACAGAAAAATAATAATGAAACAGCATGATACAGGAATAAAAAATAAAAAAATAAAAAAACAAACAAAACAAAACAAAACATGTTCAATGGAATAGAACTGAGGACCCAAACAACTCCACATACCTATGGATACCTGACATCTTACAAGAAGGCCAAAATTACACATTAGATAAAAGATAGCATCTTCAAGAAATGGTGCTGGTCAAACTGAATAGCTGCATGTAGAATGAACTTAGATCCATATCTATAACCACACATAAAACTGAACTATATGAAAAACATCAACATAACACCATACACCCTAAGTCTAATAGAAGAGAAAGTAGGGAATATACCTGAACTCATTCATACAGCAAAGGACTTTTTTTTTAAACAGGACTCAAATAGCACATACCTTAAGTCAGCAATTTACAGATGAAACCTCATGAAGCTATGACATTTTTGTTTGGCAAAAGACATTTCATTCAAGCAAAGAAGCAGTGAACAAAATTAGAAAAAAATCTTTACCTATTAGACACTTAACATAGGATTAGTATAGAGAACAGACAAAGATCTAACAAAACTAAACATCAAGAAAATAAATAACCCAAATAAAAATGGGGTATAGCACTAATCAGAGAATCCTCAGGAGGTGAACTCATACTTTTTCTTGTAATATAGTTTTCTGTTTAGCTTGCTCATTCTCTTTTGTGTTTATTTTACTTTTCTAACATTTACTAGTAAACTACCTCTCAACTTAATTGCTTAATACAATAACATGTTACATGATTGTAGAATTTATTAGAGTCAATTATTACTTGATGAATCTCATACAATATTTTGGTCATATATGTATTTACTTGAAATCTAAGGGAATGATTTCTTTATTCTCTTTTGTTGTTGTTTTGGTTTTGGTTTTTCAAGACAGAGTTTCTCTGTGAAACACTCCTGGCTGTCCTTGAACTCACTCTGTAGACCAGGCTTGCCTTGAACTCATAGAGATCTACCTTCCTCTGCCTCCCAAGTGGTGGAACTAAAGGTGTGAGCCACCATCCCCAGGCAGGTTTCTTCATTCTTATGTCCAAGTCATCAGTGAACAGTTGGAATAACAGAGAGGGCCATGAACCTCTGGCTTTCTGTATAGATTCTCTACATGGCTACAGTGAGTTTATTTGCTACCATACTTGGGCAAGTTCTCAAAACAGTTTGACTTTCTGTAAAGCCGATTCCATTTTGGAATAGTACTATTACCTACTCCAAAGGAAGTCTGTGAAAAAATCCTGAGCAGAAATTTTAAAAATTCCTTGTAAGTAGCTTAAAAATACGAGAATTTTATTACTACAGACTGGGTATTGACAAGTCACTTAGGTCAGTTTATTTTAAGGGTGACTTAGTGTTTGCCTCTTGAGTAAGTGATTCTCATGATCCAGGTACAGGAAAGAAACTAATGGAGGACACCTATGCCCAAAGTCCACCATAATACCATGCATTCTATAGTCTGTGTTCACAGACGCCCATCTGTCATTAAGAGTGGGCAACAGAAAGGCAGACTGAGCCCTGTGATGATGCAGCAGCTTCTCTCATATGAGGAAGCCTACATGTCACCCCATATCCAAGAATGAACCACCAAGTTTGAATGCTTCTGTTTTCCATATTGGTTATCTCTGTAATTGCCTCTGCCTTTACTGCCTGCATTCATTGCAAATCTCTATCAGCTCCCTTTTGGTCTTACAAATGATCCTCTTCCATTGACCTCAAGGGCCCTTCACTGCTTCACAGAGCTGTCAATTTTTTTGACCTATTTAGCATAAACATTTCATTCCATTGTTACTAAGCCACAAAAAATATGTGGCTTGATCTATATTTCTTATTCCTACCTGATGCCTCTTCTCCTCCTTACTTTCCATTATCTATTTAACTTCGTCTTACTGTGCTCCTTAAGTGTATATATAGACCTATGTTTCCTGACTTATCTATATCTCTTTCATATCATAGTTGATCTCAAATTGCATATACAGATTTAAATTACCCATCTCTCTATACACTGCATATATTGGCAATGCTGAGGTTGAACCCAGGACTTGCAAGGCAAGTGTTTTACTTCTAAGCCACATCTCAAGCCATGTGGTTTTTTGCACATTAATCTTCATATGTGGCTTTTCATATTACTAGCATCTCTTTAAAATATACTATATCTGGTGACTGTGATTCTCTTTTTTATTTTTCTAAAATGATAGAATTTCATCACTTCAGTGCTACTATAAGAACATTTTTTTTTTCAGAAATACATGTAAACATTCTATTTTTTGTAAGTCTCTTAATGGCAAAATGAATTCTAATTATTGTAATAATTTTATAGAAATATTTCTTGACTTACAAATTTGGTTTATAACTTGACTCTGTGAGGACCAGAAACATGATACCTTTCCCTAAGTCATCATCATCATCCTTGTACTTATATAATAGCATGAGATCAATGATATTTTTTATTAAAACAATAAATGAATGGATTATAAGAATAAGTTAATTTTACTTCACATTTCCAACAATCCTCAATGTATATTTACATCTGACAAGGATTCTCAAATATGAACTGAGGAACCATCTCATCTCGTACTACTACTTATCACTTCTGGTAATGTTATCACATTGTTATGGAGACCAAAGAACAACTATCTCCTTTTGGCCCTATATGTCTATGGAAGTAGAAAGCATTCTGGGTGAATTTCTCACTAAGAAATTTTAACATTTTTAGACTGGGTGTTGATGGTACATACTTTTACCTTTCTGAATATGAGTCCAGCCTTCTCTCAAGGTCAGCTAATGCTACAGAGTGAGACCCTGTTCCCAAAATAAAAAAAAAAAAAAAAAACTTATAAAAGTATATTAGGATTCAGGAACATTGCAGGCAATTTTATATATGTCATGCCCTTAAAGTTTCTGGTGACCTTTCAAAGCTAGTATGATAAGTTCTACTTTATAAATAAGGAAATTAAAAATCATAACCATTGGAAGATCTGGCTAAGGCAGAGACCTGGCTAGGGTCATAAAGTTCTTTGTTAGAGGCTGTAAAATTATTCTCCATTAAGTAGTGTTATATATGTTAATCTATTTAGTGCAGAGGCTACAGCTAGGCTCATGTTTACTCTGAGAGAGACCATTTCTCAACTTATAATTTATTTTAACCTCATAGAGATGAACTTACACAGCCAAGTAATAATGTCTTTCCTAGATCCAGTGACAGTCTTACTTGAAATGGTCTGGGACCTTTCCAAATCTTGCAGAAAGATAACTCCTTCATCTCTTTGCTTTTTTAGCTAATCCAATATAAACATTGAGAAAACTGCTAGGCAGTGGTAGCACATACCTTTAATCCCAGCACTTGGGAGGCAGAGGCAACAGATCTCTATAAATTCAAGGCCATCCTGGTTTATAGAGTGAGTTCCAGGACAGCCAGGGCTACATAGAGAAACCCTGTAATGAAAAAAAAAATTTTAAATGAGAAAATTCCATAGGGATGGTTTATGCTGTAACTTAACATTTTTTCTGATGATGCTCAGTCCATGGAAAAAAATAGAAGGCTCAGTAGTCATTAATCATTAAGCAAGATCTGGATAACTGTGCCATCGCCCCAAAAGCAGAGCAGAGAAAACAAAACAGTTGTTTAGAATAGCTTTTTGGCAAGTGAATGAATATATGGGATATTTATAGCCAATCAGATTTCCCATGGGGACTTGAATAGGACCCATCTTTCAAGAACGGTGCTGGTGACCAGAACGGTGCTGGTGACCACTATTTTTTTCTTCACAAATTAGGGGTACTTCTCAAATGAGATATCAAAGACTTCAATATGGAACCCTGAACTCATATGAAGGAAGCTGGAGTTCTAGAGTATATACCTGGAAGTCAAACAACATTAGAAACTGAGAGCCTATGATCAAATTCCTGTCATTGCTGAATTTTTCACATGTGGAAAGGAACCAGTTTTGGCCCTGATATCGTGTATAAAGTATATGATGGTGTACAGTCATAGGAAGCAGAAGGTAATCACTCCCAACTTCTAAGAGTTTGGGCTGGTGCGGGGGGGAGTCATCACATGTAGACATCACAGAGCTTTTCCTTCATGTGCAGTTTGCAGCTGGCAGAGTTGTAAGTGATAAAAAAAAAAAGTGGCAGTAACATACAGCTAGCAATCAAAATGGATCCCTAAACTATGTTCTGGATTGTACTTTATCTCACTGATAGAATTACATTAGTGCATCCTTACCTGATATTCACTTTCTTGTGGTTTGAGTCAATTGCAAAACTATGGTCTGAAAAGGTTAAATACAATACTTCCAAAAAGAAAAAAAAATTAAAAAATTAAATGACTTCTGTTATTACATTGATGTCATGAATTATATTATTATATATTGCTATTCATCTCTTACTGTCCCTGATTTGTGTAGTTGGAAAAATGTATATATATATTACTCATTTGTAGAGAAAGTCGTGATTGAGTGATCAGAACAATATGAAAGGGAATAGCTCTCTTTCAGGGAATTTCTTGGTCCTGGGAGTGTTCCAATACATTATAAAGAAAACAGAGGGGCTGGAGAGATAGCTCAGCCTTAATAAGCTTAGGATCAAACTTACAAGGACAAAAAAATCTGTTTCCAACACTGAAGGCTGTCTCTCTACATCTGTTTTACTTGCCTCTCTGACACCTCTGACCTCCACATCAATAGAAAGAAAAATAAATTTAAAATAAAATAGAAATCAGTGGTTTCTTCCCAACCAAATGAGCATGGGCAATCTAAAATAGTTTTGACCTGGAAATGCAGAGCTAATATCCTATAAATCCAGCCTCTATCCAGAGTGAAACATTGACCAAACAGAACTTTCTCTCATTTGCACAGTGGAAATTGAATATAGAGAATCCTAATTTCATTAGAGTGTCTTCAAACATGTATTAGTACAGTCTTCTCCGGTTGCTACTACCCTGGTATGCCAATTTCTTACTTCAATAAACTTACCTTTTCTACAATGCTCTGACTTGGGTGAATTAATTCCCTTTCCACCAATCTCTCATCACAGTTTGGTAGTTTCTATGCCAAGGATCATTTGCGCCTTTGGGTAGAAACAGCTAAGTTGCTATGTGAATGGCATGGCACCAAGGATCAGAGGAGATCCATTGGATCAATTTGCAAAAAGTTAGTACATCTCATATTTTTGCTAGTTACTTCATTGAGTAATCCTTACTCTGTGCAGTGAATTTTAAGAGATGAGTAGAAACATCACACTGTACTTCCCAGAGGTCAGTTCTTTTGCACGATGCTGTCTTTGTGCAGTTACAGTTTTCTGTTATTCTAGTGATATAAGCAAAATAGTTTTATACCTTTTGGGATGTCCTGTAGCTAAGTCTATCTCCATCCTATGGTTCCACACTCATGTGTTATCTTTCTCTTAACGAATATAGCCTGCTGCCCATAAGGAAACCATAGTCTTGTGGAGCAGAAAGACAATGAGCAGAGACCATGGTCAGGCATTTGTTTAAAGTGATGTGAGTAGAGAATTAAATAGTATTGGAATCTGAGAGATTAAATATGAATAAATTAATGTTCATTGAGTAGGTAAGATTTGTTTGAAACTGATGAAGCAAAAGTTAGTTGTAGAGATACTTGGCTGTCTACCGTATTGTTAACAGACCCTTGAATCTTAACACCTCTGGGTCCAAATGCTCACCTGCATTAAGAGAAAATGGCACAGTGTGTTGAGAAATGGAAAATGAATTCATTTAAAATGTTTTGCAAAATTGAGGAGAGAGACATTGTCAGTCTGCATATTTATCTCTGAGCAATGTTATAACATACAAAAAAAGAGAAACCAACAAACCCAAGAAAGATGAAAGAGCTGGACAAATGTCTCCTAGGGTGAAGGTTTATTCTGAAACCAGGGTGTTTTGAGTGGCTCACCTTCACCCAAATGTGGAGTTTCCTGGAAGAAACCTATCCCTGAGACTTCCTTACAGTATTTAAAAGAAAAAGAAAGCAAGAAGACAAGAGACTGGTTGCATGGTGTCTTGACAGACAATGAGAAGCTAGTGAGGTTATGAAGCAATGAACAAGGAAGGACTAGGCAGAAATAGTGCAAAGGCACGATAACCAACTCAACATACATGCACGTGTGGCAATATAGCAAAGACTCCCTGCAGTGTACATTATATATGTATATATATATTATATAACATATCAAATAGTATATATTTTCCTATATGAAATATATGAATAAATATATTCTATTTTTAATAAATAAAATACACATTGATAAATACTTCTAAAAGTGTATCATTCTAAAAACAAAACAAAATAACAACAAAAACAAAAACTTAAGAAACTAGAATGGGGAGAAGAACAGGCTGTATTATACAGGGTAAAGATCACCAAATATTTGTTTGAGTGTTGTTTTGACTATTGTTTGAGCCTGATTTATAGACTGATGGTGTGACCTAAGAGAAAAGATGTCCAGCTGAACTTGGGCAATTTGAAGTAAAAGTTTCTGCATCCTATGATGTGATGTCTGACTAAGGGGTATAGTCACAGCTGTACCCCTCTGTGACTGGAAGTTCTCAGAGGGAAAAACAATACCTATGTTAAAGATTATGCATGGCCAGCTGACTGATTATAACTTGGTGATTATGGTGTGCTGGAATGTTGCAGATGCAGAGTTATTACTTTGGTGGTATCTTTAGACCTTTAAATAGTCATTCATTAGCCATGACCACAAACTCCTTTTGGAATGTTATAAAAATCATAAACCTGGAAGCTAAGGATGCCATCAGATAGCATCTGAAACCTATTGCAAAGATTTCAATGCCTTGCTGTAATTTCATACCTGACATTTCTACTAATGTATTTGAAGTGTCTTGATTTATGAGCATCTTTTGTCATATAGCTATATAAATTTTCACAAACTGTTACTGCATTGAAACACAGTGTATCAGGTGACCTGAATCTGAATTCCCAGGTCATAACCACTCACATTTGGCTCCAGAATAAACTACACTGTCCTTTTGCCTTTTAGGTGAAAGCTATTTTTGCATCAATGCCTGTGTTTGTATAGCACCTGTTACAGGAATCTTCTCTTTTTCCCCCATCAAACTCCATATTCTGTGTTTCATTAGCCCAGTGCCTCCTTTTTTTTTTTTTTTTTTTTTTTTTTTTTTTTTTTTTTTTTTGTCTGCAGACTCTTCCTATAAGGAATAGGAAAGGCATTTGCAGGCAGGGCAGCTGTTTGCCAGGTCTGGCTCTGGGACATTATCTATGCCATTTGTACTCTCTGCACCTGTGTGCTATCCACTAAAGCAGGAACCGAATTGTCCCTCCTCCATTCTGTCCTAAGAATTAAATACTATCATGTCCATTCAGTGACACCACAGTAATTAGTAACCGACACATAGTAGGCTTTGAATCAATATAACTCAAGGATTATTTTTCTGCTCATTAGTATTCTTTACAAGGAGGGCTGCTCACTGATCTATGTGAAGAGTGTTTTTCTACTCTCTCCAGCCACCCTGGAGTCAGCAATGTCCTCAGTTCACCCTGGCTGGAGGATTATTGCTTGCTAACTCAAAACTTTTTGCAGACTTGCTGTGAGGAAGGATCAAGTAATATCACAGGCTGAGCTGGGAGACTGCGGGGAGGACATCCTGATGGGGATTATTCATGAGGCGCGCATAATCAGGGTCTGCAGGCAGAGATAGGGAGTGCTGGAAGCTGTTCAATTACAAAGCTGCACAGTGAGGCAGGCCCTGCTCAGGACAGCTGGGGATGATCTGCAGCTGGAAGTGGGGGATCCTTGGGGCTGCTGGTCACCTATTGAGGGGCTGGGAGAGAAGGCTGTTCGTGGTTGAGACAAACTATGGGAAATGGTAGCAGGGATTTGGAAGGTTTTAATGGGAAGGAAATGACTTTCTATGCTTTCTTCATTTGAGTAGAAACTCTTTCTCAAGATTCCTAAATGGTATAGCCAAGTAATAAAACCAAATGATATTGAGAACAAAATTACATTATTTGGGCTTTTCCCCTATACTATTTTGGTTATTTTTTTTTAGTTTTATTTAATTTTTTTCATTTTACATACCAATTCTAATTTCCCCTCCCTCCCCTTCTCCCACCTCCTCAACCCTACCCCTTCTATCCACTGCTCAGAGAGAATAAGACCTCCCTTGGGGAGTCAACAAAGTCTGGCACACTAAATTGAGTCAGGACCAAGCCCTGCCCCCTGTTTCAAGGCTGAGCAAGGTATCCCACTCTAGGGAATGTGTTCCAAAAAGTCATTTCATGCACCCTGGATAAGTTCTTGTCTCATTGCCTATCAGAATTATACCACATTCCCCTGTATTCTGTAAGAAGGTCAGGAGGTATGGGTGGGTCAGTAGAGTTTGATTTTGAATTTTTCAATTGATTTATTCATTCATTTACAATTACACACACACACACACACATACACACACACACACACACACACACACACACACACACACATTCATTCTTTGGTCAAAGCCCCTCCTTCCTCCATAAGCCTTTCTTATACCCCTTGTCTCTTTAACCAAATCTCTTCTTTCCAAGTTGTTCTTCTATTTTCATGATTGTTTTCATGACTCATTGCATTAAATGAGAGCTTCCCATAGGATCTTATTTGCTTGTGGGGGTTATTTACTTAACGTAGGCAATATGCCAATGGTGATATTATTGAGGAATAAGACTTCCCTTCCCCATGCAACCTTTAAATACTTGTAGCTAGAGGAATGGGGCCTTATTCTCTCCTCCCTATCCATGATAAACACTTATGGACCCATGATTTTAGCACCATAGTTCTTTCTTATTTTCAAGGGAGCACAACATCAAACAAGAATTCTTAGTCATACAGTAAGAGACAAGCACTCTTTCCACTACTTAGCCCATGTGTTGCCACTGTGAGCCGTTTGGTATTTTCATGTCCATTTATTTAATATGAAAACTCAGTAGACTTCATATTTGTGAAGAAAGTTCCTGGTCCTGCCAATCCTCACATATTTCACTGAATTCTGCTCACAGTGAATTTAGTCACCTGATTAAATCTCATTCTGTTTCTATAACTCATGGAATACTGAGTGTTTTCAAAAGAAGTAAAGTCATTATTACCTTTCAAAAGAAGATTTCTATTGAAATAAATTGGCAAGAATAAAACCTTGTGGTAAGAAATCAGGAATCTCAGCTAATTCAGAAGTGATCCTGTAACTCACATGGCTGCATATGTCTGTCATGATTTGCACCACTTGTAAATAAACATATGCATTCAGGTGTCTATAACCAGAGTTAGCTGTACACATGCACCTCGTATCAATCACCGTGAAAAGGTTTTATCAACAAAATTACAAAGGTGAAAATCTAATAAGTGCAGGAGGGCAGTGGATCACTGAGCCATTACTTAGTTATACTACCCTCCTCTGCTAGCTATTTCAACTACTTCAGATTTGGGATGCTGCAAACAGTGCTGTGCTCTACAATGCTATGAGCAAGTATTTCCTTAGAATATTTCCTTAGAATAGAGTCTTGTAAGAAAACAAGTGCCTCAAAGAGTATAACAATTTTCAAAACATGCCCACAAACACAGTTAGCTCCCTATAGTAGTGTTTAGATGGAGATGTACATATTCACAAAGCCAAGTTACTTTTTGAGCTTTTGTTTAAAAATTCAATGTCTCCTACCTAGTTGGGTGTGTGTGTGTGTGTGTGTGTGTGTGTGTGTGTGTGTGTGTGTGTGTGTGTTTGAGGAGGGTATTTTCTAGGTTCTTTTCTCATCAAGTCCAACATGGGTCATAGTACCTTTTGGAACAGCAATGAGTTTATCAAAGAAAAGGTATTTCACTTTCCTCCTGGCTTTCTTTCCTGTTACACTGGTTAGACTGAATATTGTCCTGACATTTATTAGCCATCTGTCTTCTTTCTTATTGGTCTAATCAAGTCTTTTTGAGGCTTAGTATTTTTATACTTGACATGTAAAAGCTGTTTGAGCATTGATGATACATTGTATGCTTCTATGGCAAGTATTCTATGAGGTTGCTTCCTTTCAATGTAGTGCTGACATTTAAAATACATATGCAATTGAAGCCTTCACAAGACTCTCTGCAATTTCCCCTAGGATTCAGAAGACTCTCATCCCCAGATATCTGCATGTCTCACCTCTATGCTCAAATACTTCTCTGATGTATTTTTCGCAAATGGAAATGCGATGGTGAGTGGCAGGGAGATGAGAGACTGTCTGCAGAGGAAGTAGGACTAAATAACTGTGCAAGATGAACAAGGGGCTGAAATGCTCTGAAGTGAACTTGCTGCTCCAAACCGGTTCATTGTTGGTCAACTGCTGTCATTTCCTCATCTTTTCTGTCCACTCTCAGGCTTTCTTTACTTCACCCTATGTTAAAGGCAAGGTAGGTGCTCTCAAATATCTGATCTTCTCAATCTCCAGTTGAAATCTGTCCAATCATCTTTACCATGCAAAATCCCAGCAGAGCATTGTGGCCCCTAACTTCTGGTCTCTACGTGCAACCCCACTCTCCCAGCCTGCTCTTCTCATTTCCTCCTATCCAGACTCTTGCTTTAACTCCCTGTGCCTTTGCTCATGATGGCCTCATCCTACACAAAATGATCTTTTCCTTTTTTGCATTCTCTCAGAACCAAACCAAGAAGCACCTTCCCCAAATAGCAATTCTGTAAAACTAGCCTCTGTCAAGTATCCAGTCTTTCCAATTTGAAGAAACTTAGGTTAAATTGTTATCTTTCAAAATATTATATTGAAATTAGATTTTGTGTGTGTGTATATCCCCCCCATTAGACGATAAATATCTCAATGTCAGAGACTCTGGCTTTCTTCTCTTGTATGCCTAGTACTTATTATAACCACCCATGCTTCAAGTGCTCAGTAGTATTCAACTCCCAAGATTGCCACCCATGTGATACTTACAAGAAGTCATTTCAACACCCTCAAGCATCACTTTCTTCTGAAAAATGAGACATGAAACTGAAAGCTGAAATCCTACTGGAAGCAGCTTTGTAACTATGAAGGGTTTTTATAAGCATGTTTACATGTGTACCTGCATTTAAATATATGTGCATATGAGTGAAGCTCTTTTAATATTTAATTATTATTATGGAAATATGACATAAAATTACAAAGTCACAAAATCTTTAGGATGTCACATATACATGTGATATTGATATTCTTTCAGGCAATGGTTGTTTGCAAATGATTCTCAGGTGTCCCTCAGTTCCTTACTGGTGATTTGGGGCTCCCTTTTAAGGAGGTTAGAGATAGGCAAGCAGATCAGGCAGTAGTGTTTCTGGACTCCACTTGCTCAGTAGCAAGGACAAATCCAGCTTTTTGCCATATGTTGTATTGGAGTGTACACAAGCACACACACACACACACACACACACACACACACACACACACACACACATTACATTGAATCTTTTATCTAATAGAATGTCTGAATAAAGCCAACTATTATGTCATAAGTAAATTGGGTCTCAGAGAAGTCACTCTGATAAATATTACTCTTTTTGTTTGTTGTTTGTTTGTTTTTCCAAGTACAACACTGTCTTTAAACAGCATCTTCTTCAATTCTGGGATGTTTTTCATGCATACTTCCTCCATCGTATAGTTTTGCAGCCCAAACATCTTAGAGTGGTATAGGTTCTCCCCAATGGCAATTCCTACCTGTGCTTATCTATTTCAAATTAATATTCAATCCAATTTTCACGATTATTATTATCAGGCATACTTTCAAAGATTCTGAGACATTCCTAGTACGTGTTTCCTTGGCTATCCAGGAAATCCTGCTCACTTATATGAGTTTTAGCAATTTCTTCCAGTTTGTTGGCTTGGATTGTTAATTAGCACATTTTCATGAATTGCTTAATAATAGCATGGGTAAAAGATGATAGGATTACACTTTGCAGTGCTTTGGAATTGCTGGCAACTGTTTTACTGGATGAATGGAAAATCTTCACTAACTGAAAGTCAGAGAAATGAATCAAAGCACTGCTTGAGAATCTGTACATTGCTTAACTTGTAGGTTTCAGAACAGCTGCCATTGCCCATCAAAAACTCTTACCTTAGTAAGAAAAAGAAACACATGTAGACACAAACAGTCAAGACTAAACCACAAAGCTAATAATTTCACAAAGTGAGTGTGCATCAGTCAAGATGGTAACTGAACGTTAGCCCCAAATATTTATTTCACAGGGCATGAAGTAGAATGTCATCCCACATATGGGAATGAATGTTTCACAGACATGAACATTCTTTACTTACTCACTCTTCCCCCAATACCTTACTTGATTCTTCCAAAATTGCAACCAGACACAAAAATCTCTTTTCCTCCATGGCAAAGTGGAGTGGACAAAGAGTAAATCGCCAATTCAAACACTGAGTTATGTTTTCATTCACAATCTTTCATCCTCACTTGTGTGTCCTGTTTTGTTTGTTTGTTTGTTCACTGAGACACGACTTCACTCTGTAGCCTTGGCTGGCATGGAACCCACATATACCAAGCTGCCCTGGGAATTGTATTTCCCCTTTTTTTTTGTCTAAAATTAAAAAAAAGCTTATAACTAATATAAGGAAAACTATCCAAAAAGTGTATACAATATATACAGTCAAGAATTACATTAACAATGTCTAATTCATTAACATTTGACAGATTAAGATAAAAACTCCATTATATATATTAACAATGTCCAGTCCAGTAACATTTGATAAACTCAGACAAAAAAATTTCATTACTCTTCCTATTTAAAACAAGTAGTTCATTTTTAAAAGTAGATTAAATAATCTCCCTTTTTATCTTATCATATCCATATTCTCTCTTTTTTCTTTTCATAATAGATTCAACAATCTACCTTTTGTCATTTTTGTATCTTCCCCTTTTTCTTTTTAGAGTAGATTCAGTGATCTACCCATTTATCCTATTATTTCTTTATCTTTTTTTTCAGAGTAGAGTCAATGATCTACCTCATATCTATATTCTCTTTTTTCTCTTTCTTTTTTTTAAACAAAAACTTTGAATCTAATCTCCTTGTTCAGCTTTTTTCCATGGCCATTAACAATTAACAACTTGTAAGCAACCATCATAAACAATGACAATATCCAAAACTCATTAACAACAAAAACCTCCCATCCCAATTTTTGGGAATGTGGGCGTCGTTTTCTTAAAATTACTTCCTGCTTTCTGGGGGTGAAGACATCTTTAGGGAATCCTGAAAAAAAAACTGAGGTTAATTGTCAAGTCCTGTATCATTTGTTCAGAGCAGCAGCCACTGCCTCCATGGTCCCACCACTGTTTGTGGCTTGGCTGAAGCTTCTCCTAGGTTAGCCTCCAACTCTGGATCCTCCTGACTCTGCCTTCTTCAGTAAATCCAACCAGTGTGCCACCACAACTGGATGAGTGTAGCCTGGGTCTGAGCTGGGACCCACAAGGCTACAGGCAAGAGGCTTTTTTGTGAATTTGTACCATGAACATTGGGTGCCAGATGAAGCATGAATCTTAATGGTCTTATTAATAAAATCAAACCTGGAGCCAGGTATTGAGGTGAATGCTGGAAGATCAGAGAAGCAGAACAAGCCACAGCTACCTCACCTCACCAGTTCCTCAGCTGATCCTGTTTCCTTAGACTGGAAGCCTCTCAGCTGAACTGTGCTGCTCAAAAGCTTAAATGCTTAACCAGCCAAATGCTTAACTAGCTTCTGGTCCTCATGCCTTATATACCTTTCTGCTTTCTATCATCACTCCCTGAGATTAAAGGCTTCAGTCACCATGCTTGGCTATATCCTTGAACAGATGGATTTCTGCCTCTGGAATGCTAGAATTAAAGGCGTGTGCTACCACTGCCTAACCTCTATGTTTAATATTGTGGCTGTTCTTTCTCTGACCCCAGATAAGTTTATTAGGGTGCACAATATTTTGGGGAACACAATACCACCATAGGGAATAATGGAGATTCATTTGTGTCTGCATCCTGAGTACTGGGATTAAAGGTATCCACCAGCACACAAGGCAAGAACATTCCTTTTAATGTTTTTTTGAATGACGTTGTTGGCAGTGATAATATCAAATATAGTTTGTGGTCCTGAAACCCACAACACTGCTTTGGTCTTCTATCTGTTGATGGGTATTGGAGGACATTACATTAAAAGCAATAAGTTGTAGACCAAAACTCAGTGTGCTCTAGTTCACCTGTAGGTGTTTTCAAGCATCAATTTTAATATGTGGCAATGATTGATAGAGACTTGGAAATAGGCTTGGAATAGTTGGAGGTTGGATGAAGAGGTTAAAGCATTGTAAACAGAAGCAATAAGTTCCAGTGTACTACAAAATAGTGTGTGTGTGTGTGTGTGTGTGTGTGTGTGTGTGTGTGTGTGTGTTATGGAGGGCAATGATAGTTCACTATGACCTACTGTAACAAATGGCTAAGAGATCAGATGTCAGAGGCTCTACATACAAAATCTATCATGATAGAGATAGAAAAATTACTTTGATGTTTATCATGACATGTTATATACACATATTGAATCACCACACTGTACCTCATAAGCAAGTGTTAATTGTTCTTTTCATGTAAGGTTAAGAAGGAGAAGAAAGATCAAAAAGAGTAAGAAAGGAGGTGAATACGATCAAAGTATAGTATATACATATATGAAATACTTTCCCCTGTATTATAGTTACATGTCAAAAAATTGAAAATAAACAAGAAAATAAAGCTCCATGTCAGTACATAGGAAGGGAAAGAAAAGTAATTTAAGCAAAAGCAGCTAGAGAGATGAATGGCAACAGAGGATGCAGGTTTTTCATCCAGTGGAAGTTGGGGCAATCTGTCCTGATGAGAGTGTAAGTCTTCTGAGCACATCTCATTTGTGGAATATCATGGCTACAACTTGTGATATATCTGAAGTAACACAGACCAGGCCAAAGGAGATCTAGAACGTTCAAGGTATGAAAACCAGACTTCTGGGTTTCTGTTGTAGAACACACCAGTAAGTAAATTAACGTTTTATATAAAAGATCAAGGAGGGGGTGGGCAGATTGTTCAGTGGTTGAGAGCATGTACTGTTCTTGCAGGGGACCCGAATTCAATTTCCAACATCCATATTTGGGTGCTAACCTTCCTTTGTAATGCTAGCTCTAGGGAATCCAATGTCTCTGTGGTAACTGAGACTGGATGCGCTATAATATGGAGGAATTTTCTTGTCCACAGACTTATGGATTTAAAGTTCAAGGCTAAAGCAAAAGCATCTGCAGGCGGTTTCCTTGCTACATTGTCACCTGGTAAAGGGTAGGAGATGAAAAGAATAGGCAGATCTCACTGTTTTATAGGTGTCCCCAACCCACCTGTGAGCAGCACCCTCAAGACCTAATCATGTCTTAAAGATCTCACCTCTTGAGGCTGTCAGAATGACAGTAAAAATTCTGCATGAGTTTTAGAGAAGAGAAACCTTCAAGCCATCATATGAAAACAAAACAAAACAATGCCATAATAAAAGACTCACAGAACTTAAAGGCACAAGGCATCAAATCACATCTATAAACTCCACCGAGTGAAACTTGCCAGTAATGAATCCTAGAAGCTCCTAGTTTGGTGGGATGCCTCTCCTTACCTCCTCCCACCTATTAAACAGGAGATTGGAGTTTTATAGCTCTGCACTAAATGTGAGTCCTTGTAGTTCCCAGGATACTTGACAAGGAGTTTCAGCTGTCATTATTTCACCCTGACTAGATGGCATTGGGCAGGAGAGGGAAAGAGAAAAAGGGTTTGATTTATCATTGCCCTTGTTCTGAGGTGTCCTTGGCAATCTGTATTAGGATGTTCGTCAAGTCACTACAGAAACATCTGGCAAACACTCGACTTAGGGCAAAAGCTCAGTGCATTTTTATGTGGTGCTACAGCAATGGCCTGTTTCTCCAGATTGCAACATGTGTTTAGACTTCACTGGAAACTTAGGAAAGGAAAAAATAAACTTATTTGAAGGCTAGTTGCATAAAAAAAAATACACCTGCTACTTGGATTTTTTTTTTTTAAATAAAATCTGGTTAAGGGAAAATGTCAAGGGCTTTTTAAATCTGCATCAATTTGAATAGAACCATTGTCACACAACTTGTGAAAAGTCAAAACACTTTAGGGTGAAGTTAGAATTGATTTTTTTTCTTTGCAGAGATTGACACAAAAGCAAAACCTCAGAGATCACAATCTGAAGTAATTTTGTGAGAACTGCCCAAGCCCAAATCTTCCAATTAAATTCATGTTCCAGAAGATAACGTGTTTGCTGAATTACAGTGTTTAATTTGACAGATAAG
Source organism: Onychomys torridus (assembly GCF_903995425.1). Lineage (NCBI taxonomy): Eukaryota > Metazoa > Chordata > Mammalia > Rodentia > Cricetidae > Onychomys > Onychomys torridus. Next base: position 66,251,843 of record NC_050452.1, read on the forward strand.
GGTATCTTTTACCTTCATAAATATTGTATCAAGGAGTAAAACCAGACAAGGTTCTACTCTTGATAATAGCATGGATATCAAGGAAAAGTGATTAACATGTTCTCAAGATAAATCAGTTTGGTTGAGATAGTCACATTCCATAATATATTTTCTAGGAAAAAAAATGCTATATATTAACAAACAACTTTTTCTTTTTTGTAAATGAACAATGGTTGCAGATGGATTTCACATGAAAATAAGATTGGTTGTATATTTTCTTCTAGAACATAAATTTAACCTGATAATAAAATGCCTCTCAATGAATTCCAGTTGCCATTTGTTTGATAATTAGGGCTCCAGTCAACTTGGTCAGTCTGTGATCTCTGAATTATCTAAGGCAAGCATCAAGGCTCGCAGGAGAGACTTCAATGAGCATAATGCTCATTTATGGCCTTGAGGAAGTGTTGAGTGGAGTGCGGAGCTTTAGATAGGTTCTTGTGTCGATAAGCAATGTGTTTATGTGGTTAGCAATGATAAATGGAATGCTTTACAAGAGAACTTCTTTGTTAATAGGAACTTTCACTGTTTGTCAACAGAAGTAAGAGATAAGCTAAGAAATTTTCCTGAACACTCTTAGACAGGCTACTTGTCTTCCCACCTCTGTGAAGATAAACTTTTAAGGGAATCCTCCAGAACATACCTAGACCACAGTGCTAAGCTGTAGTTTCCCAGATCCCCCCCCCAATCGGATTAGCGGATTAGCAAGGCTAAATGCTTAGGCTAAATGGTCTTTTCTGTAAAGCAGAGGGAAGAAATGAAAGGACTTGCTTCTCTGTTCTCATCCTGCTCCATCCTGATTTACTGCAATGACCTAGACCTGAGATTTTTCCTTATGCTTAGAATAGCAGAATCAAGGAAGTAGTCAGAGAATGTCCAGTAGTCCAGGATCACCCTGCACTGGGATCTAGAGCAACTTCCCTTGCATCCTGAACCACAACCTCTTCAGTGCTAAAATTACTGAGTACCTTCAATGTGCCACCCACTATGCCAGGAGCTATGGGATGATTATTCCCTTTAGACTTTATATCCATGCAGCATATATCACCAAGGAACTGAGGAAAATAAGTCAAAGCATAGTCAATTACACACATACACATACACACACACACACACACCCCAGATAGATAACAGATGACAGAGCTAGAATTTTAGTATTGGCAGAAGGACTTCACAGTACTCAGTTTTAATCACATAACTCTACTGACTTTCTTATTTATATTATGATGCAAATTGGCATGTATCTCTGAAGGCAAGGACTGAATGGTTTACTGTATTTCAATTTCTTTTTTTCCTACAAAACTTTAACTTATTCTCATTACAAACAGAATTCACAATTGTTTGAAATATTAGCTTATGCAGAGTGGAACACACAATACTGAATGTGTCTTTAATCACACAATCTCTGAGCATCCCTTTTTGCCTTTAAGTTTGGCTATGGTTGTGCAGCAGTGATTTATTTTAGATTTGTTTTCCTTAGTGTTGCTGTACAGAATGAGCCCCCTCTGTGCCTCTGGTTTCTCCCTTACTCGTGGTTATAAATTCTATTGCCTCCTTTTTAACGAGATTTATTTGTTTTCATTTTACACATATGAATGTGTTCCTCTATGTATGTAATGCCCCACATGGGTGTCTGATGTTTGTGGAGGCCAGAAAAGGGCATTAGATCCAATGTAACTAGAGTTACAGTCAGTTGTGAGCTGTCATTGGGTATCACAGACTGAGCCCATGTCCTCTGAAAGAGCAGTAAGTGCCCTTAATAGCTGATCTGTCTCTTCAGACCCATCTATTTATCCTCCACCCTGGTTTTCCTTCATCCTTCCCCAGCACAAGTACAGTGCCTGGCCCATGAGAATAATTTTGATTTTTACTAAAGAATGGCAGTTCATATGATTTCATTTCTGTTTGTGAGGATGATATTCCCATTAACTATCCTGGAAAGCCACTATAAAGTTTGAATGAAATAACGCATGTGATGGTGTAGAGAACTAAAATGTGACACTAAAAAATATATATTCTTTTAGGATTGTCTGTGATAATTCTATTCTATCAGTGGTATTGACGCAAGAGCAGAATTGTTGTGTAAAATTTCTTGATATATTTATAAAACATGATTATTTCATCTATTACTCTGTTATATCTTATTTCTAGTTAAGAAAAGCAGAAATAAGGAACTTCTGGTCTAAATTTATAGAACACAAAAATATAGGCTTTCAAGTGATCGTTCTGAAGGACGATGGTAGAGCTAAGACACAGCGTGGAGTGTATGGATATAGTGCCTGGTATACACCAGCTCCAGTTTTCTCACCAAAGTCACATTACAATCCTGTGAGGAGTATCCTGATTTTACAGGTAAAGGAAGGCTTAGAGATGGTACTGACTCACCCAAGTTTGCCCATGTAAGTGGTAGGACAATGAGGATTTAATACACATCTGTGAGTGTCAAAAACTTGGTACTTTCATATGACTGACTAACACCAATACCTCTCCTCCTGTCACATCCATACACCACAAAGATCACAGGTACAGAAGAGCGGACCTGGAAGTGACACTCACTGTGACAATGAGTGACTGCAGATTAAGAATTCAACTGAAAGTAGTTTATATATAAAGAAGATATCATCATGGAATAAATAATTGGTTGAAGGGACAAGAAAGCAGGTGAATTTAGGGAAAAAACCTATAAACAAGGATATAAACATAAATGCCATTAGAACTGTTTCTTCACTTCCTAAGCCCGTGTTTGTTCTCTCAAAGACTTTCAGTCAATTGTACTAAGGCCTGGTCCACAGACAGCTCCCTAGTCCCAGGCAAGTTGGAACCCAGTGAAAGAGCATTATATTAGAATCAGAGATTTTAAGATCACTGCACAAGGTCTTAAGTGGCTGACCTGTGCCCTGTGTCTGCCCTGCAAGGAGGAGCTGAGCCTAAGGAAACAGAGTTGAGCATTCTGCTGTGTCACAGGAGGAATGACATAGACCACTATACTCGGACCTCCTCTGCCCCAGAGAGCTCAGAGTTCAAGGACTGAATAGGGCCTAGAATGGAGGCTGAGATGAATAGAGAGAAAGGCTCCCCAGACACAGAAAATGTTCAAGTCCCAGTGCTTCACAAGCCATTTCTTTCTCCCTGTAGAGTTACTTTTTCCCACCACAGTTTAGTCTCCTAACCACTTGGCTTCCCTGTCTCATTTGCCTAGCTGGTAGGTAGAAGTAAAAGAAGCATTTGTACATTTTTGATTCAATTATTGTTTCACTTAGGGATGCCTGGTTTGAGTTCTCTACCCCAAATTTAGATTGTTCATATTCATAATAGAGAGTTGTCAGAATTCCAAAGTCCTCCTGTTTGATTTGAAGTAAGGAACAAGGGATGGCTGGACTTGTAATAACTTTAATTATCCGCAGAAAAATTCCACACCAGAGTCCCTATATCTCAACTGAGCCATACCCCTAGCCCAATAGACACTGATTTTGAAATAAAAAGGTAAGTAAAACAGAATATTGTATGTTAAACATCCTTTGTGTCACTATGAAGGTCTGTCCTACTTCATTAACTCACTCTTGTGTAGCACAAATTCTAATTGCTCTTAATAAAAAAAATCTGGAGTCAGATAACAAGGTGAAAGCTGAAGGACCAGAGAAGCAGAGCAGCCAGCCACTAGAAAGACTTCTTACTTCCAGGAATCCTCAGACTGAAAGGGCAGAGTGCCTGTCTCTACCCACCTTATTACTTCCTCTCTCTGTCCACCATATCACTTCCTGTTTCCTCCTCCCAAGTGCAGGGATTAAATGTGTGTGCCACCACTGCCCGAACTCTGGTGGCTAGCTCCCACTCTGATCTTCAGCAAGATGTATTTGTTAAAGCACAAACAAAACACCATCACACTCTTGACTTTATCAGGAGTCCCCTTCCTTGCTGTCAGCTCTGTCTCCTGAGGTAGCAATCCTGCTGTCTTGAAAACAGCTAAATCCTGAAAACCCATCCCCTAAGTGGACCTGTCTGTATCGGTCTACACACATTTGTCATTTTTCTCATTTCCTCCTGAACTCATTATCAAAGACATGTTAAAAACAGGAGACACATCCCCACAATTCCTCAGTGTGAAACACCACTGGAGAACTGAAATAACTGTTCTTTTTTCACCCTCCTGGGAGTAATCTCAGACTATTGTTGCTCGTCATTCTTCTTTGTCCCCTATATTATCTACAAGTGGAAGGAGGTTCAGTGAGTTTTCATCATATTATTTTTCAAGTCTTACCAATTAATAAACTTTTTAACCTTACATTGTTTCTGGTGGATTCTGTCATATTTCTCACACATTCCTATAAGGTGTTCCTCTGTATCTAGTAATTGCATTTTATTACCCTTCCTCATTCTTTTTCTCCTCCTTCTTCTCCCCCCTCAAAACAATTCAAGTCTTTTTTACTTCGGTCTGTGTATATATCCCTTTAGAACACTTGTTTTATGTTATATATATAAGACATACATATATATGATATATATGTGATACTATATCTTCCTTTATTCTCACTCAGCATCCAATGTTTAAGTCACAGTCACATTTCTGTGGCCAGTTACAGTCTACTTATGTCTCTGATCAATACCTACATTGACTACACCTAATAGATAATAAGTTTAGCAAATATTTGTGCCAAGTACTTATGACACGACTTTAAAAAAAAACAAAACTTTTGTGGAACTAGAAGTTGACTTCCGCCCCCAATAAAATTCTGACTTTTAGACATTCTCCTTAAGAGCCCAGAAAAAGGAAACTGAGGTTAAAATACCCTGGTTGCCCTGGATTCAGAAGTTTTACCCAGGCTGGTCATATAAAAATGATGTGGTTTTAGTGGAACTTGAACTTTGGAAATGAAATTGCTTCTTTGGATCAAAATTATTTCATTTTTGGTGTGATTTCTAGATTAATATAAATTTATAATTTCTCTTTTGCATGATGCTTATTAATTCTCTTTGAGAAATTGTGATCACTAAATGCTATGATCATGAAGCTGTCCTTTAGGACCCACACACGTGTGTTCCATTTACTCAATTGACATGTATTTATTGAGAATTTACTATGTTTTGTGTACTAGAATATAGACAGTTAACAATAAGCTAAGTAATGGAATTAGAATTGATGTTGATTAATGAACAAAGAGTATTACTATATAAAACATTATATACACATAAATATCATGAAGAAGATTGAAATTATGTCATTTGTAGGAGAATGCATGAAATTGGAGATTATTGCATCAAGCAAAATAAACTAGTCTGAGGAAGACAAACATTATATGTTTCTCCTCGTGTGGTATTTATAGTCCAAAAAAAGATTAAGACTTGAAACCGGAAGGGTACCATTTAGAAACAGCAAGAGGTCTGGAATGGACAGGAGACAATAATGGGATAAGTGTATGTACAATCAAAGCACATGGCATACTCACAGGAGAAGGTCAAAAGACCCATCATTCTGCACAATGAATGTGTGCTAATAAATAAAAGAAAATTCAATTATGCAAATGACTGCTTCTCACGCTTTAAATAATGTGGAAAGTAGAGAACACCAAATAAGGTTGTCTTTAGTAAAAGTTCAAACCTAAATGCATCAATAGGGTGAGAAGCACATTGAGCATGTCTGTACTGATTTTTTTAGGAGGCATCTTCAAAAGAAGAGGATGTTTGTACATTGAGGGAAGATGCTGTTAGGAAGGTTGGAGAAGGTGACTATGGATAAAGGAGAGGAAACATTGGAATAATCAGCCCTGTGGACACTTAACACTAAATTTTTAGCTTCCATCGCTATTAGAAAGTAAAAATCTGCTGTTTAAGCACCAGCCTCTGGTGCTGTGTAATAGCATCGCTAGACGAGCCAATGAAGTAACTGAAAGTAGCATCTCTCTTAGCCAATGTTGAGATAAATTTAAAGAACATCTGAGACTGGGGAGCTTCTAAAAAAACAAAAGTCTTTTTCATGTTTTAGAGGCCAGGAAGTCCAAGAACCAGATGCATGAAAGTTTGGTGTTTGGTGAGGGCCTGACCTCTCTTCAATGTTGGCAGCTTGGGTGCTGCATCCTCTGGAAGGAAGAGATGCTTCTGATCTCATGACAGAAGAGCAAGAAGCCAGTCCACTCTCAACATTCCTACTGATCCAAGTTGCTCTCATCTGACATCATCTCCCAACACTGAAGTTTTAATGATTGAGTAGCATAACAGCAGTGCTAAAGAAAACATTGGTAGAGCATTGGCTAGATCTTCTCTGATCTTTACTGTCCCTTTAACAGAAGGATTAAATGAGATAACATGGACAGATGTGTGGGAAGCTGCCTGCCTCAAGCCAGTGTTCATCCATGTGTAGTGATACATACCTTTAGTTACAGCTACTCAGGAGGCTGAGGTAGGAGGATCACTATGCTGTCCAGCATGGACAAAGTTGCAGATGAATTTCTAAACAGTCTTATTAAATAAAAAACACAGAACCAAATATAGGGGTGAGAAAGCCTTAGAGAGATCAGGGAAATAGAGCTACCAGCCAACCTTACCTCACCAACTCTGCAGCTTCCAAATGCGAGTTACTTCCTGTCTACCCATGCACATCTGCCTTACTATTCTGCCATCTGATTTGTTTTCTGTCTGGATACATCATTTCCTCTTCCTACACAGCTCTGTCACTTTCTGTCTGTCTGTACAGACCTCCAGACTTCCGTGGTTAACTAGTGTTGGAATTAAGGCATGTGCCACCACACCTGACTCTGTTTCCAGTGTGGCCTTGAACATAGAGGGATCCTGCATGATAAGTGATAGGATTAAGGGTGTTTGCTACCATTGCCTGACTTCTTTGTTTACTTTTTTTTTTTTTTTCTCAATCATGATCTTCCTTTTATTTCAGAAGTTGAATGACAGGATTGTTCAAGAACCTAAGAAATACATTGAATATTATTTGGTCCTGGTTAATGGTGAGGTAATTGCATCAGATAAATGCATCTCACAAAATTCTCTTGTGCATAACTTATTGTGTAAAATAGAAATGTCTAGATCCATTTAGAAATCAAGAACATGAGCCGTACTTCGAAATTATTCTAAATCTATGAAATTGATATTTATAACAAAATTTACAGATGTTTCTTCTTCTCAGAAAGAAGCAACTGACAAATATACATAAATCTCATTGTTGGCCCTTTTCTTACTGTCTTTAGAGATCCAAATTTAGTTTTCATTTAAACTCTTTCATCATGTTGTTATTAGTAAAGCAGTTAATTTGTAATGAGGACAGGGGAACCCATGGCTGATGTGTAAAATTAAAACACAAATATAATTTAAAAATAATAAAAAAGAAACTCACAATTAAAACAATAAATTAAATGGTATCTATCACCAAAGGTTACCTTTCTCCAAAGAGCCCCTCCACTGGGTCTTTGTATTTGTTTTCTTTTAATGGCTGGCCTTTTTCCTCTCATCTCCAGGCAAGCTTTATTTATTAAAGCACAGACAAAGTATCATCACATTTCAGCACAAATAAAACATCACCACACAAAGTAGTAGGATCTTGTCTCTGAGAGAGAGAGAGTTTTTAGAGGGTATTTAGTAAGTATTACATATGACTATTTGCATACGTTTCAGAAGGCAGGGTGCAAAGGCCCATAGATCTAAAGCCACTTTAGTGCATTTCCACATGCAGAAAACTTATCACTCTTACCCCTTCCCCTGGGCCAGGCAGGATAAATCAGCGATTACCAGACAGGACAGAAGTATCATGTTGTACATCAACAATGGACACTGCAGTTTATAAGATGATTCTGGATACAGCACAACACCATGAGAGGTAGACTCTAGACAGACAGAAGATGTTACATTGAGGGAGAGTTAGAAGGGCACTGAAAAGATACACATTTAGTCCATCCATACAAACATGTATCACATGTATCGTTTCTCAGTTGAATACAGGTTATTGAGCAAAATCCCATTTCTCAAATACTCCAATAAACAGATGGGTCATGTTGTTTTTGCTGTTAATATAATAGAAGTATGAGCCCAGAACACATGTCCTAAATGTAATCTTCAGAATTTTATTCTCTGAGAAGCTAACCAGTTGGAGGGGGAGTTTTAATCCACCATTGTGATGTTTTAGGCATCAAAAGCATGGTCATTTGTTGAAGTTCAAGACACAAGTGAAGGGAAGTTGAAAGCAGAAGTTGTTCAATAGTAGAATCAGATGAAAATGTGTGTGTCTTACTCAATTCCAGGAGCATCTTCATGGATGCTGGGAGTCACCACCTGCTCCTAGCAGATGCCACTATCATTAATCTGTCAGCACTGGCCAATTTATTCCTCACACCCTCTGCACACCTTGCAAGAAAACAATACTGTTTTCTTGGTGACTACTTTTTCCTGCTGTCTAAGAGACTTACATTTTACATTTTTTTTTCTGGCAATAACCATTCTGTCTTTGTCTGTTCACTGTTTGAATAGTATATATATACAGTTTTTTATATATATACAGTTTTATATATACTAGTAGCAAGGTGTGATTTCAAGCAAATGGTGTAGGGTAGGGTGTGATGTGAACATTTATGCAAGTGTCTAGGTCACTAACCTAGGCCATGGATCATTTATGTTACTTACAAGAATGAACAGAACCATCTCTCTCCCCCACTCTCTCTCGTGTGTGTGTGTCTGTGTGTGTCTCTCTGTGTGTGTGTGTGTGTGTGTGTGTGTGTGTGTGTGTGTCATGTAAAGCAGAGAAGCTCCTAAAAAGACATAGAAATGTAGAATGTTTTAGTTCATTTAGGTATAGGATATGCAGAAAGAAACTGAAAAGTCCATTTAGGACTTGGGATGCTCACAGATGAGCTCTGTCAAGCCAGCATTCAGGATTAATGCAGAATGTATAGTAAAGGTTGTTGTCACATGAATACCTCCAGGGAACTCATTGAAATTTGCCTATTAATGAACTTTACAGTTTGGAGTAAAGCATCCTAGAAAAACACTGGCTTTTAAAGGAAACTAAGAAGTGAGCAGGAAAACTGCTGGCTCATGTACAGAGAGAAGGAAAGTGAACATGTTGACTCTTGAGCCTTGAGTGTTGATCATAGACCCCTTGGTACTGAGGCTTGTTTGGCTGAATTCTGGTGCAGATGACAGGGTAGGGCATAATTCATATAGCCAGTGCTGTTGGGTATCAACTCCCGTTTGAACTTGGTTACTTGTGCTGTCCTTGTTGTTGACAGTGGGATTCTGTTTGCATGTTCATTTTCTTTTTTAGTGTGTGTACAGAATAGAGCAAAGATGATCTCATACTCAGCCTTGAATTCCATTTCACTCTAAATGTATAGCCACAGCTACTTGTTCAAAGTGAAAAGATTAAGTTGACCTATTGTATAGCTTTTGTATATTTGTTCTGAAAATATCTTTTGAATACACAAAACATGTCTCACCTACTTTGCTGAAATAATGGGTCCTGCATTGCTTTTCTCCTAGATAAAGAAAGGAGTAGCAGGAAGATTTTTAAATATTCACTTAATGTTTATGTGGTCCAGGCTTATAGAACACCATTAAAACATCATGAATATAAATCATTGTTATTTATAGTTCACAAATGACAGTATGTGGGTATGAGGAAGCCACATAGCTCTTGGACTTTGAAGCAACACAACCTTTCCCTAATGTCTTCATTCCAAATTAATAATGTCTCCCTACCTTTTCCTTGGCATGAACACAAAACAGGAGGAATCTTTACAAAGCACAATCGGGAAAACAGAGGAGTTTGCTGATAGGACGATCCAGGTGTCCTGGGGATTTAGCTACATAACCTATTCAGTGGTCTTAGTAGTTGATTATTTTACCCAGTTTTCCTTAAACCCACTTTGTAGTTCATCAGTAGAACAGACATATATAAGAAATTGCTTCTTCTTTTAGAAAAATGAAGCACACTCCTTCTTTGTTGCAGTGTTTGGGGTGGCCCTATACAGATACCCCTTGGGAGAGAGGGGGTAGGGCCAGAGTTAACAACACAGACACGGGGAATCAAGTGGGTAACAGAAGCAAACATGTTTATTGCAGAAACTGGGCCTGCCTGTATACCCCTCTCCCAATGTACCATTGGCCCTTGTAGGCCTCTAGAGATGAGTTTTCCTTTCTTCATTGGCTCTGTCAACAATGTGCCTCCACATCAGCAGTCTCTTGGGACAGTGGCAGATTCCAGGTTGGCTCCAAGGGAAAGTTACTATAGCACATGCACATGCGGACCAGGAAGGGCCATGGCCTAGGCAGGGCAGCTGGCCACCTTTCTCCTGCATTTCCCTTAGCACTTTATTGCTGCTGTTATTGTTCTGCTTTTGAGGTGCTGGAAGTCAAGCCTTGTGCATGCCGGTCAAGCCTTCTAGCACTTAGCTACAACCTCAGACCCACCTTCCTGGAACTTCTGTTTGCAGAGATGTTAGAAAATTAACTGACAGAGGTTTCAGTAGTAGAACACAACATCTTGAGGACTTCAGTCAGCAAGCTATGTCTGTGATTGCAAAGTCCAAGAATGTCATGTTAGACCACACAAGATTCACTGTTCTTTCTTTCCTGTAAGCACAATACAAAATTGTAAGAATTGACTCCATTCCTGAAAGCTGGGTAGATTCTGCCATTCACATCATTCTTGTTGATTACTGATATTGTATAGGCATGTGACAAAGTTCTAGCCAACTAGTCCTCAGAAGAAGTTGCCAGGGATTTTAAAGATTTTCCTATCATGATAAGGGACAGCAACATAAAATGCTGTCTTTGTGTTTGTTACTAGAAGAACAATGAGAATAGGCTAATGGTCCTGAAGACCTGTGTTCATCAAATTGACACTGCGATGGTATAGTAGAGGGACCAAAGTAACCAAGGTCACTCTCAACATGGGTGACTTCTTGGACTACTCTACCTGTCCTAGTTTCATATCTCTTTGTTTAATTAAATATCCAAACAATAATTTAAATAGGAGAGGAAAGGACTTACTTGAGTTATAATTCCAAGTTACAGCTCATTTCAGGAAAGTCAATGCATGAGTTCAAGCAGCTAGTAATAGCACATCTATAGTCAAGATCAATAAGAAAATAAATGTATCTTTGCATGCTCTCATCTAGCTTTCTTCTGTCTTACATGGTTTGTGAAACTGCGTAGGGAATGGTGTCACTCACAATGAGTTAGGTCTTCTTATATCAACTAAAAATCAAGAAATATCTCAAGCACATGCCTATAGTCCAAGTTGATCTTGATAATTGTGCCTTAAAACTCTATTCCCATGTGATTTTAAGCCTTGTCAAGTCGACAATTAAAACGAACTTGCATAATCTACCCCTTGACAACTGGACACATAAACACAGTCCAACTTTAAAAAATCCTAATATTTTCAAATTTCAAGGTGTATTGTAAGCCCAAAGTCATTTTCAAACTTAATGGTGAATATCTATAAAAGCAAAACAAAATAACCCCAAACAACAACAACAAAAACCCTGAATTCTATACCTTCCTATTCCAAAAAGAAGGAATAAAACAATCACACAAATTACACAACAATGTAAATCCAAGTCAGGTAGTTTATTGTGCTATATCTGGTACTCAATCATATTTAATAGTTTCATCCCCAAAAGGCTTGTGTAGCCCCAGTTCTTTAGCTCCACTCCACAGAGCACACAGCTTCCCTCATAGGCCAGCTCCTTTCTACACCTATAGCTCTCTTTTATGGAATTCAGTTGTCCTGGAATCTCCATTATCCTGAGCCTCCATTGTAATTTGCCAATGACCCCTCACAGTCTCTCTTCAGGAATTCCAATACTGCCACCTGAGATGCCAATTCTTAGTTGTTTTTCATGACACTTTTGACCTTGCAAAATCAAATTTGTTATAATAACTACACTTCTTCAGCAGCAATTACTGTCCTGGTGTTATTTCTGTTGTTATCATAACATATCCTGAGCATAAAGCAACATGGTGAAAGGACAGATTTATTTGGCTTTCAAGTTATGGTCCATTATTTTGAGCAAGACAAAGCAAGAACTTAAGCCACTAGCCACATCACATCCACAGTCAGCAAAGAGAGAATAAATGCATCCTTGCTTGCTTGCTTGCATCTGACTTTCTCTTGTCTTGTGTGCTCCAGAATCCTCATGCCTATGCAATGGTGTTGTCCAAAATGGTGTCTTTGAATGTCAATTAACAAATAAGACAATCCCCACAGATGTTACAACAAGCCAAACTGAACTTGGTAATACATCGTTAAGATATCTTTCCCAGCTGATACAAGGTGATATGGAGTTGACAGTTAATATGAACCAGCACATTTATGAGACTCTATGTACTTCTGTCACACAAACAAGTAGACTCATTTTTTTTTTTACACCTGCCAAACACATCTGGACTATTTAATAGGCTTCTGGAAACCATTGTAGATATCTCTTCTGTGGTCACTGAGATAAAGACTCTTTTTTCTTTCTGGCCATTTATATTAGATTCTTATTAGCAAAATAAAATACCCAAGGCTAGATGTTATGAAGATATATCTGAAAGTTTGGGAAGTTCATGTTTCAAGATTAGGTGGTTCCATTGGCTTAGCCTCTAGTGAGGATGTTGGGGGAACATGGTTTCATATCATAGCAGAAGTTTGTAGGTGGAAATAAGTGATCACAGATGCATTCCTTTCATAATAGCCCTCTCTGGAGGATTACTATAGAGGTCACACAACAATGAACTTAATTTATTTTTAGGTTAGTTTCATGACATGAACCATTAAGGGAAATCTAAACCACAATACCACATATTACTTTAAGATTGTGGTTTGATTTTCAGATATTTTCCAAGACAATATTTCTATTTCATTGGTTGTAATTCAGAATATTGTGGATTAAATAGAATTGTAGCTATGAAACGATAAAAATAACAGAATCATGATGATATTGTGACAGGTATGTCTTCATTAACATATTAAAAACATGACTTAATGATGAATTCAATAACTCCACAGAATAACAGTGATAAGATTTTGAGTTCTAGTAGCAACCATCTTAAGAGGAACTGTGATTTTCACTCTTGACAAAGCCATGTCTCCTATTCAGTTGCTGGAGGCTTATGGACTTCGTTGGACCTGAAATTAAATCCTCTGGACAAAAGATAATGAAGAGAATGTTCAGTTCTATGGATTCCTCAAGGCTTCTGGATTACTCTACCTCTAGCTGTCCTTTTTCTTCCTAAGGCAGCTCCAGAAGCTTTTTCCTTACCTGACTTGCTGCCTGCTATCCTAATGTTTCTTCAAGCTTGCTAAGAGACTTTCTTAGTAAGTTCTCTTAGAGTGCTGGAAATAAATTCTCTCTCTCTCTCTCTCTCTCTCTCTCTCTCTCTCTCTCTCTCTCTCCCTCCCTCCCTCCCTCCCTCCCTCCCTCCCCCTCTCATACACACACACACACACACATACACACACACACACCACCACCACCACCACCACCATACACACCACATACACACCACACACACACACTACATACACACACATAACACATACATACATACCATATACACAGACACATCCCACATACACATGTACCACACACACACACCACACTTCACATACACACACATACATGCACACACACTACACACACACACACACACACACACACACACACACACACACAGGCCCTCAGCATTTCCAGCATCTTTTTTGTTCCAATCCTTTAAATAACGAAACTGATAAGATGGTTATTTAGGCTTCTGAGATGGAAATGCTAGAGACTAGTTCCTATTATTTATACAAATTATAAACATTTGGAGGATTGGGAACACATCCTTCCCCCTTTATTATTCAGGTCCAAGAGTCAAACACAATTGGAATTGGTTTTGGTAACATGTTAGTAAAACGTAAGTGCTCTCTCTTTGCCCACCTCCTTTGTCTGGTTTGGCTCCTCTCTTCCTTACACTACCTATTGACTTTCAGGACCATGTTAAACAGATAAACAGAATGCTGAGCTATTTGATTTGGAAACCAAGACAAACCAAGCCCCAATGCAAAGAAACACACAAAGCTGCCAATGGGATAAGTGTGTAGAAAATCAAGGGAAGCTTTATTTTCCTTATTTCTTTTCTTGTGGTTTTAGATGAAATACCACGATTATGTATACGTTTTACAATATGAACAGTTATAAATGCTTTGAAACCCATTCCAGTGGTTTGAATGGGAAATGTCCTCCATTGGCTTGGGTATCTGAGAACTTACTTGGTTATCAGATAGTAAGAGGTGGTAAAGTCTTGGTGGAGGAAGGACGTCACTGGAGGGTAGAGGCTTGAGGATTTATAGACTCATCTCATTCCCAGTTCATTCTCTCTGCTTCATGTTATAAGTTGACAATGTGATCTTTCAGCCTCCTGCTCCTGCCACCATGCTCCTCCCCATCATGATGGACTCATATTCCCCTACCATAAACCAAAATAAACTCCTCCATAAATTGCCTTGGTCATTATATTTTGTTACAAGAACAGAAGAATACCAACTTAAGTACACACAGAACTGAGGTTGTGGAACTAGCTTCAATTACAACTCCACAATCCATTTCCAAGCATCTCTTCTTAGGGTGTAGAAGATATTTAGAGGGTTTCATACTGTGCACAGCGCTATCAGAATTATTGCCTCACCTCAGTGGCCACTTGTCACAGTTGATGAGACTGGGGGTGCTAATAGGTTTATTTCGAGCATGAAAACTGAGACTCAGATAGTGGCTTAAGTGACTTTATTAATTTCTGTCAGTGGCAAGGACAGAATGAAATGTAGATGTGATGATTATGCACAGAAGGGGCAAAGAGGGAGGGCCAGGGCAGGACACTGTGGGCAGGTAGGACAGAGATAACACCATGATCTTCACTGGTACTATTAACAGCCCCTCGCCAGCTGTTCCTTCAACTGTATTAGGTAGATATAAATTGTCACATTGTCCCATTTTCAAGTGAGTGACCAGCTCAGAGCAGTTATTTCCCCACAACATATATAAAGCTCAGAAGTACTGTGACACAAGCATGTTTATTTCTAATGCTAAACTTCCTTAACCCATTTCATCCAAGTGCCCCTAAGAAATTATGTACCGAGGAAGATTACAATGTATCATAACCCTGTTTGTATCTTATTTTCCCAAATAAATGGTAGGTGACCCAAGATGGCAGCTCTAGACTCATTACATTTTTGCCCCCAGTGCTTGTGCTCGTAAAAGTGTCTGTTTGAAAGCATGTGCTTAACAGTTATTAATGGAAAGGCCAAAAGAAAGATTTAATTCTTTAAAAGAACCAGGATCCTGGTGGCCAAATCTTTTCATTTAGGCCCAAACATGAAGGAAGAAATTGGCTGACACATACACAATCCATATTTTTACATTTCTGTAATGTGTGCTATAGCATTACCCATTTTAATCAACTGTTTGCTGTCCAATAAATGCAGACCCTAAACACTCAGGATAACGTTTGCAGAGATTGACAGGGAGAAGTGTTAAATCCGATGTGAGGTCTTCCTTATAATGATTCTCATCTCCATTCCTCCCCCATTACTGTCAGCTCTGGGAAGGGTACAGGATCAGCAGTCTGCCTGTGGTGAAGCTGGAAAGGTTAAAGTCTGTTTCAGCAATGGGCTTTGTGCAAAGTGGCTGCTAGTCTGTGGATTACAATGTTCCCTGACCTTTCTGGGATGGAACATTCTTCACAACTGTCATTACATCAGTGCAGGAGACCAGAAATATCATTAGGGGAGACATCTTGGCTGAAGATCCATGCCAAGATTAGGGAAAAGGGACAGGACTGAGGAAACATGACCAGTAATTCAGTAAGTGAAGCTACAGCTAGATGCTGCTAAGGAGACTGAGGGATGAAGTCAGGGTGCAGGGTCCCCAGGACCCTCCTTATGCTGCACTGCCGCCATCTGCTCCTATATCTATCTCCCTCAACAGTCTGCAAAGGTGGGAAAGGGGAAGAAATTCTCATGCATTGATCTCTCACTACCCTGGAACATGCTAGAATTTCCATGAACTTTTGCTTTCTGTGAACCTTTCCCGGAATGAAAAGAATCAAAGGTGTTGTTATGGAAAGGACTGAAAGACCAACTCACAGTCTAAGCTAAAGGATTTGTTTATCCTATCATGAACTTAGCATTTCAGAGACAACCAGTTAGCAAGTGAGAGACCTAGAACAGTAGGTGTGAAGTCCAGGGCTCATGAGCTGCAATTCAGGGAGACCAATGGTGTATCTCCCTCCACATTAGAGGAGAATCTGGAGAAAGGAAATGATGTGAACCAGTTCAGGGGCAGAAAGACAGAGAGAGAGGATTCTTTCTCACTTAACCTTCCCTTTTATTTCTCCATTAGATAGGACAGATTACTACCTTATATTTGAGAAAAAACAATTTTGTTCAGTCTTTCACTTCAAACGTCTGTCCCGTCTCTCATCTCTTAGCACCCTCATAGATAACACAGTGACTAACCAAATATCTGAATGCTCCTCAGCCTAGGCATGTTGAGTCATAAAAGTTAACATCACAAGAAGAGACTTCTACACACAGAAAGTCAGAGTGTGTGGTGATAGAAGACCAAAGAAGGTCATGGTCTTGAGCTATTCCCTAAAATAAGCAGCTTGAGCCAACTCCATGTGAAGCTTTGGAAAGTATACATTACAGTTTGATTTTATTTTGAAACCCAGGAAGATGACACACTTACACCTCTTGTCTGTGCATCATAGGAAAGAAAATGGCTACCCATCTTCTCTGCCTGTCCTTTCTCCAGTATGAAGAATTCCCATTGACCTTAGAGAAAGTGATAACAAAATTCAGCTTATATAGAAGGTTCCTTTATGGTGGCTGCCGCAGATTTGCTTAAATGACATGGGCCAAGGGAAGAGTTTTAGGGGTTCACTGCATCTGATACCAATCTCATTTCCTTTCCACAGTGTTCTAGACACACAGGACATTGCAGCTAAGACAGAGCTTCCAGGTTTGTGAGACGTTTTGTTGTTGTTGTTAAGAAAGTAAAACTGATCTCTTCGCTGAATTGCTAACAGTATGCCAGACCTGCTCAAGGGCATGCAGGTAGCTAAAGAGCTGGAGCTGGAATTTCACCCCTGCTCTTTCAGCAGCAGCAGAGATACTTTGTCTCCTCACTCAGCCTCACCATATTCATACAGGTCATACATGAGAGGAAGGTGGGCACAGGGGCACTCTGAGTGCAAGGCTAGACAGTTCAACTGCTTTTCAGCTTTTCCATTACCAACCATGTACCTTCTTCCCTTGGTAAATATAAGACTGACCTCAGTTTGTGTGGGTTTACTCAAGTTTTTTCTATGTGAGGATACTGTGAAAGCAATGTACATTTCAAAAGGAACTGCACCCTGACTTTTGAAATTTGTTGTTTTCCTTGACTGGTCAGATACAGTAGGTTTCTCTCTCATTGTGCTGGTTTGCCTTGATGAGTCGTAGCTCTGGCTCAGCTCTTGAGAGGACACAAGAGACGCTCTATAGTATATTGAGCTGTTAAACCTAGATGCTCAGTAAGTGAGGCATACTGAACACAATTCAACATCTTGGTTTTGGTGAAGAATGGGGTTATCAGAAAATAAACACACAAACACATTAGAAATCAGGGACACTCAATATTTCAATTTATTCATTGGTTCAAGAAATAACTAAGTCTTACTAGATACAGTGTGTGCGTGTGTGTGTGTATCTGTGAGTGTGTGCATGCGTGTGGGTGTGTGTCTGTGAGTGTGTGCATGCGTGTGTGTGTGTGTCTGTGAGTGTGTGCATGCGTGTGTGTGTGTATCTGTGAGTGTGTGCATGCGTGTGTGTGTGTCTGTGAGTGTGTGCATGCGTGTGTGTGTGTATCTGTGAGTGTGTGCATGCGTGTGTGTGTGTATCTGTGAGTGTGTGCATGCGTGTGTGTGTGTGTGTCTGTGAGTGTGTGCATGCGTGTGTGTGTGTATCTGTGAGTGTGTGCATGTGTGTGTGTGTGTGTGTGTGTGTGTTAGGGGCAGAGGAGAATGAATCAGTGAATCAGCTGGGCAGGAAAATTACCAATTATAATAACAGGAGGATGTCTGGTGAAAGAATATAGATTTGGAAAGCAGAAAATCAAATACTATGCCAACGTGATGACTGTTGGGAAAGTGACCTGCCTATCATGGCTGAGTTTTGATTACTTGTATCTTAAGTGAGTTTAATGTTAACCATATAACATGATGAGGGATTAATAATACTGCATGCATAGTTATAGCATAATGATTTTAGGAATGAACAGTGTTGTGATTGCTGTTATTATCTCCATTCATAATGTTACATTCAGCAGGCTACTTTTCTTACTGAAAAATTTTGGAAAGTTTGCTCACAAACTAATTAGCCAATTTAAAATATTTTTATATCATAAGTTAAAATTTATCACTGTATCATCTCTGTTGTACGTGCTGAGAATTTGTAAATGTGCTATATTTTCTACAACATACTGATACTCTGTACTTGGCATTTGACAACTTGCAGATAAATGGGATGACAACATGATTCATTCTGTTTCACTTTATTATGACATTTCTTCTGAATGCATGGAAAGAAAATGTGACCAGTAGTATAACAACAATTTTTGTAGCTTTAAATATATTACCATCTTAAAATATCCAATAAAAAGAATTAATTTGAGGACATGTAGGAGTCACATCAAACTCACCATGGTAGGATGGTTGCTATCACCTGTATAGCTCCTTATAATTATCAATAGAGGCTGGAAGTCAGAGTCCCAGGTTGATGATAAAAGTGTCAGAATTAGAATACTTATAGGCTAAGGAGATGACTCAGTGGATAATATGTTGGCTGTGAAAACATCACTACCTGGGTTTAGATCTCCAGAATCCACAGAAAAATCCAGGTGTGGCAGCACACATCTGTAAGCACAGCATTGGAGTACAAAGACAGGCAGATATGTGGAATTTGCTGAATATCCAGCCATGCTAGTCCACCATTAAGCTTTAGGTTCAATGCCAGGCCAAAAAATACAACTGATGACAATATCTGGCCTTCATGATGCTGTACACTTATGAATACATGTAACTACACACACATGTGCACATCCATATATACACACATCAATATTGAACATAGTACCTTTTGCTCATACCTTTAATTATGTTTCCTCCTATTAAAATAAAGAAACACTCACTGATAAGAATAAAAATAATGGCTGCCTGTTGGAAAGGTCTTTGAGTATGTCATAAAAAATCAGACATCAAAATACCAAACAATCAAATTAGAAATGGACTATAGAGCTAAACAGAGAATTCTCAACAGAAGAATCTGAAATGGCTAAAAGACATTTAAAGAATTGCTCAATATCCTTATCATCAGAGAAATGCAAATCAAAACAACTCTGAGATATTATCTTACACCTATCAGAATAGCTAAGATCAAACATAATGATGACAGCTTATGCTGGAGAGGATGTGGAGCAAGGGGAACACTGTTCCACTGTTGGTGGGAGTGCAAACTTGTACAGCCACTTTGGAAATCAGTATGATGACTTCTCAGAAAACTGGGAATCAATCTACCTTAAGCCCCAATGAAATTACTCATGGGTATATACCTAAGGCATGCTCAATCATACCACAAGAACACGTGCTCAACTATGTTTATAGCAGCATTATTCATAATAGCCAGGACCTGGAAACAACCTAAATGCCCCTCAACCAAAGAATGGATAAAGAAAATGTGGTACATATATACATATTACTCAGCTGTAAAAAACAATGACATCATGAAATTTGCAGGCAAATGGCTAGAACTAGAAATTACCATCTTGAGTGATATAACCCAAACTCACAAGAACAAACATGGTATATACTCACTCATTAGTAGATACCAGATATAAAGCAAAGGATAACCAGACTACAACCAATAGGTCCAGAGAAGCTAGCTAACAAGGACTACTCTAAGAGAGATTGCCCAGGGAAGGGGAAATAGATGAGACCTCCTGAGAAAACTAGGGGTAGAGGGTTAATAGAGGGGAAGAGATTAGGAATGAGAACATAAAGGAATAGGATGGTAGAGCTGGGGGAGGGATGGAGTGAGAGAGCAATGAAAAAGATATCTTGATAGACGGTGACATTATGGGGTTAGGGAAAAACCTGGTGCTAAGGAAATTCCCAGGAATCCACAATGATGACCCCAGCTTAGACTACTAGCAATAGTGGAGCGTATGCCTGAACTGGTCTACCCTAGTAATCAGATTGGTGAATACCCTAACTGTCATCATAGAGCCTTTACCCAGTAACTGATGGAAGCAGATGTGGAGATCCACAGCCAAGCACCAGGCTGAGCTCTGGGAGTCCAGCTGAAGAGAGGGGAGAGGGATTCTATGAGCAAGGGGGGGTCAAGATCACGATGGGGAAATCTACAGAGACAACTGAACCAAGCTCATGGGAACTCATGAACTTTAGACTTATAGCTGTGGAGCCTGCATAGGACTAGACTAGGCTCTCTGTCTAGGGAGATCATTGTGGAGCTGGTCTGTTTGATGGGCCCCTGGCAATGGAATCAAGATCTATCCCTGGGGCATGATCTGGCTTTTTGGAGCCTGTTACCTATGGTGGGATGCCTTACTCAGTCTTAATATAGGGGGAAAGGCTTGGTTGTGCCTCAACTGAATATACCAGTCTTTGATGACTCCTCATGGGAAGCCTTACCCTTCAGGAGGAGATAGGGGTCGGTCGGGGGAGGAAGGCTGGTGGGAGCAGGATAGGACGATAGGGGGTACTGTGATTGGTATGTAAAATGAATTTAAAAATCATAAATAAAAAACAATTTACATACCATAAAACTCACACTGTCTTTTTTTTTAGTATGTCCTAAAGATTGTGAAGAAATCAATACTGATTCCAGAATATTATCTTTGTTCAAAAAAAAAAAAAAAAGATTTTTCCTTTCCTGAAATATTCTTAGACACTTAAAGAATTACTATCTTGGGCTATTGTGCAAAATGAATTCTTAGTCCTGTGCTCTCTAGGAGTACATAAGCAATTCTCTCTGCTTGGATTTACTTGATTGTATGATTAAAATATTGTGCTTTCAATCCATTTTCAATTTCCTCCCATGGAGGATAATTCAGCTCCAAAGCAGAATGTGAATAATTTTAAATGGCTTTGAGACACTTCTGTCACCCACATTTCTCAGAGTCATTATTGGCACACAGAACAAAAACAACAAAATTGATGAGAGAACAGAAAGCATATTGTGAAATCATGGCAAGACTATGAAGCCATCAACCTGGAGACCCCTCCTTTGCACTCAGGTGTTGTGATCTAGCTCTTGTGTTTTAAAGACCTGTCCAGAGTTTGAAATGTGAAATTTTCATCTGAACAGTTAGAAATAGTACTGGTTTCTGAACAGGATATTTGTGAATTTGAAAATTGCTTCTACAGATTGGAATGAACTTGAGCAAACCTAGCTAGTCAGCTTTATAGGCTTTATAGATTTCAGTCTCTTTCTTTGTGAATGGTAGATTACAGAGGGATGACAGACAGATACCATTAATAACAGACCTAATGTGAATCAAACAATGCTTTATTACTATTGTGAAGCTGATGCGTATCTTGGTATTTCCTTAACTTCTCTCTAGTCTTGATTTTATCTGATCATTTATTTACTTACATTCTTTGAATGTCCTGTGTTTCAGATTTATAGAGAGAAATCAGAGCTCTTTTATGATAGCTAATGAGAAAGGGTAGCAAAGTTAGACTGGGCTCTAATTCCTGGAAAAACCAAGCCCAGAGGTAAAGTGTGTAAGAGTAGATTGATAGAGAGGAAAACCATAAAACATTTCCATGAGAGTGATATGGACACAGCAGTCATGGACTCAAAACTGCTTGGCTCTGTTTGCTTGGGTGGGGTTCATACAAAACTAGACCAGCAAAGATTCAGTCATAGATGGGGAATGTGTTCATGGGATCCTACACTGCCCAGAAGAACCACTGGAACTTGTAGATGAGAGGAAGTCAATGCTTTCAGTTATGTAGCTACTGGTTAGTCACTCATGCTCTAGTGGGTAGCTTCACAATCATGCCCATCTAAGTGGTTCTAGTTAAACCCAGTAATCACAAAGCAAAGCAGAAAGACCTGAAAGTGGAATTAGGACTCGGTGCAAAGATATCAGGAGTAGAGGGCTAGTGGAGGTGAAAGAAAGATAAATGAGTGTGACCAGCATATAGTTCGTGTGTGTTATGAATTTGTCAAATAATTAATTAATTTAAAATATTTTTAAATCCTCTATACTTGAGTATATGTTATAACCTCTCTCTGTCTGATACTAATCCTTAGAAGGGGCATAGTAATAGTCCATAGGATTTTGGGGGCATTAAATGAGGAACTCCATCTAAAGTACTTTAATTAAAGCCTCATAGACACTAAGTGACAAATATACGATAGACATTAGTGGCATGCATGATTTAAGGCCATAAAAATATGAACTCTAGGAGATGCATGTACTTAATTTGTGCTATTAGTTATCTTACACAGGATAGCCAAGCACTGTACCTCAACTAAACTGTATCCTCATCTCTGTTTTCAATAAAATTTCAATTTTTTAATAGAATGTCTTATTAAGCTGCACAAGATGACCTTGAAATCACTACATAGCCTAGGTAGGCCTTGAACTTGCAATCTTCCCACCCCAGTTTCCAAAATAGCTAGGGATATAGGCTTATGTCAGAATGTCAGGCCTCATATATATTTCATGCAAAAGAATAAATATTTATGATGCGGAAATCTACAGAGACAACTGAACCAAGCTTATAAACAGCTATGGAATCTACATGGGACCAGACTAGGCCCTCTTCATGCAGGAGGCAGTTGTGTAGCTTGGTCTGCTTGAGGGGCCCCTGGTAGTGGAATCGGGTTCTATTCCTGGTGTAGGAGCTGACTTTCTGGAGCCCATTACCAATGGTTAAATGCCTTGCTCACCCTTGATGCAGAGCGGGAGGGGCTTGGTCCTGCCTCAGCTGAGTGTACCATGATTTTTTAAGTCCCCATAGGAGCCCTTACCCTTTTGGAGGAGGGGATGGAGGATGGTTTGGGGAAGAAGCTTGGGGGAGAGTAGAAGTGGGGATGGGTGGGGTACCTGTGGTTGATATGTAAAATGGGTGGGAAATTATCTTAAATAAAAAATAAAACTATGTAGATGAAAAAATAAAACTATGTAGGTGACATTAAAAAAGTAAATTGGCATGGTAAAGAAAAAATAAGAATAAGTATTTATAAAGATGAGATGTCAATGCTTTAGTTCACTATTAAAATATAAATTGAAATGAATAATACTGAATTTTGAAAGACCATAGATGGAGATATGTTGGTTATAAAGGATAACTGGGGAAGTAGCCTAATTTTCACAGTAGGAAAGATGAAGTTTGAGGAAAGTATTGTGATAGAAACAACTACTTTTCTATTATTATTATTATTATTATTATTATTATTATTATTGTTATTATTATATGAAGAGTATTATACCCTCTTTTCTATGTTCTTGTTTATTCTTTCAATGAAACACTGACCACA
This sequence comes from Onychomys torridus, assembly GCF_903995425.1. Lineage (NCBI taxonomy): Eukaryota > Metazoa > Chordata > Mammalia > Rodentia > Cricetidae > Onychomys > Onychomys torridus. The sequence goes on from NC_050452.1 coordinate 66,275,451, forward strand.
AGCATCTTGGGGAGGAAAGGGTTTATTATATCTTATACTTCTAGGTAACAATAAAGAATTGAAGGAAGTCAAAGCAGGAAACCCAGGCAGAACCCTGGAGACAGGAACTGAATCAGAGGCTGTGAAGGATGCTACTTACTAGGTCACTCAGCCTACCTTCTTATAGCATCCAGGACCACCTGCCTAGGGGTTGTACAAACCATAGTGGGCTGAGCATTCCCATTATCAACCAACCAAGAAAATGCCCCTCATGGACATGTCAGCAAGCCAATCGAATAAGACATTAGGAAATTTTTTGCTGGGGATGTCTTTCTGTACGCTGTGAATGTGTTGCTCTGATTGATTAATAAATAAAACACTGAATGGCCACTTGACAGGTGGGAAGTATAGTATAGGAGAGACAAGAGAGAGGAGAATTGTGGGAACTGGAAGGCTGAGTCAGGAGATGCTGCCAGCTGCTGCCATGAGAAGTAAGATATAAAGTACCAATAAGCCACAAGCCACATGGCAACTTATAGATTAATAGAAATGGGTTAATTTAAGATGCAAGAACTAGATAGCAAAAAGCCTTCCATAGCCATACAGTTTATAAGTAATGTAAGTCTCTTTTTGTTTACTTGGTTGAGTCTGAATGGCTGTGGGCCTGGGTGGGACTGGAGAAAACTCCAACTACAATTTTTTTGTTTTCAATTGATGACTCTAGTTTCTGTCAAGTTGACCAAACAAGCAAATAAAGTACACCCTTTACAATGATTTTATTGGTTATCGACTTGGTCAACTCAATAAAATCCAAAATTATTATATAAACAGGTCTCTGGTCCTATCTGTAGGGGTTTTCTAGATTACATTAATTGACACATGATGACTGATTGTAAATATGTACAGCACCATTCTATGGATTGGAGTCCTTGACTATGTAAGTGGGATAAAGTTGGCTGTGCACTAGTATTATTGCTCACTTCCTCCTGACTACAGTTCATGTAATTCTGGGTGGCACTCTGCTCTCTCAGCCATGCCTTTCTAGCCTGCTATGTCTTCCCTTCTATGACAGACTGTAAGTATTCAAACTGTAAGCCAAAATAAACCCCTTGTCTCTTAAATTGTTATTTTTGTCACAGCTGGAAAAAAAGTAACAATATATATCATAGTCTTCCTAAACCTTAACTTTGACCATATTATGCTCCTAAATCTGTCAGAATATTTCTTTGCCCCTGGGATAGTAACCAAGTTCTCCAACATGGCATGGGAGATAGCATTAATCTGTCTACCTTGGCAGGCTTTCTGTGGGTGTTCCTTCATTCCTATTTATTCTTTTGCAAAATTTGGAGTGTGAAAAACACACTCTTGCTTGTGGTCTTGTATATATTGTTTCTTCTACCTAAAAGACTACTAGGATTCTCCATCTTTTGCCTGATAACTTCATGCATCTTGAGAATCTTAGTTAAAATAGTTTTGTTCTCTTTGGAAGGGGTTTTCATATCTAGATATTCTATAAGAATTTTTACATTAAAACATTTCTCACTATCCACATTAGCATGTTCCTAAGATTGTATTTGATAGAGTGTGAAAATATCATTAGACTACATTCATTTATTTATTTTTTTAATTAAGAAAGGAATCATGCCTCCTAACACATGGATATTGGTCTCTAGCTCACAATTTAAAAACATAGGTAAAACAAATATTGATACTTCATGTACCAATACAAATTATATAGCCATCCTTACTACACCCAATACACATTTATAATGAAAACAGTAAGTTTGTTAAAGATATCTGATGAAGTGGGTATAGGAGGATTGAAGAGAGGAGTGAGTAGAGAGTGTGTTAGCTAAAAGTAAGGACATAAAAAGAAATCTTCTGGAATACACTAGTTTGTAAGCATATATATAATTTATATACATACATACATGAATGTATAATACATATAATACAGTATATGTATTACAAAATGTATAAAATGTAATGATATAAATACATATTTGCACAACAAAACTGGGTGGTAAGACACTATTTCTGAATATACTACTTAATTTGGATGCATACCAAAGAGAAATCAATTTTGATTAACCAGGAAAATGAAAATGATCTGCCTTGCAAAATTTGTAATAGTGACACAATGGTGATAGTGATAGCCAACCACTTTCTGCTTGAATACTTGACTTGGTCCACAGGAAGGACTTCATGTTTGGTGCTGCAAACTTCATCAAAATCCCAAGTTCCATTCATAAGGCTGCGATAAGATACTTTTATGAAAGCAATTTGTAAAAGAAAGTATTTAATGTGGGCTTAGGATTTCAGAGATTTTGAAAGACACAAAGGCCCAAGTTCAGAAACAGTTAAGAGCTTAGATCTTGATCTGCAAGTAGTAGGCAAATGAAGAGAAAGACACTTGCAATGGTTTGAATCTTTTGAGGCTTCAAAGCCTACTCCCAATGACATGGCCCCCTCCCTCAAAGCTGTGTTTCTTAATCCTTCCCAAACACTTCTACCAACTGGGGACTAAATATGAAATGTATGAGCCTATAGGACAATTCTCATTTAAACCACCACAACTGGGGAGATCAGGCCCTGGTAGAGCATCTATTGTTATTTTGCTACATGGACATGCTAAAGAACTGTCTTTTAAACATTTAGTTTTGATCATAGAAATCTATTTTTTCCCCAGTTGACAGTAGTTAATGCAAAAGCTCACAACAGGCATCAGTGGTAATCATAAGAAATTGTGAGTGTTCAACTATAGCTTAATGATCTTTCTCCATGTAAGCCTCAGGGAACATTGCAGAAGAGAAGGATAGAATGCTAAATTCTGGCCATGATTATAGCTATTGGCATGCATCAACTCATAGTATCTATGATTATCTGCACAAGACCTATACAAACTAGTAAAAAATTTCAGCATGGATGAGAATGGGGCCCCACCCTTGGCAGAGGAAGTATTGGCAATGCATAGCTTCATCAGGAAAGAGAATTACTCCTTAAGTATGTGGCTACTGGAAGGTTCCCCACATCTGAGTGGATAACCCTACACCATTGTGAATATGGTCAGCACTAACTTTACTCAGAGATTGTTGATAAGTAAAAGAAATGTTAGTTTGGAAGGGAGATGGGGTGGCAAGGCACTAAGTATGTTGGAAAGAGGTAATAGATGTATATGAGCAATATGCATTGTATGAATTTTTCAAAAAGTAAACAAAAATATTATTTTAAAAGATACATAAGGTGAAAGGAATGTTTAGCAATATATAACCACTAAGAAACAACATAATTATAACTTCTGTCACCTGAAAACTCAATTCATTGAAAAGGGGCTTCATTGAAATTTGGTGGAGGAGTAGATAAATTTAGCTATAATTCATCAGGCTGCTGCATGATGATAAAATGGATGGAGATGATGTGGGAAAAGAGTGAAAAATACATGCCCCAAGGTCTACAATAATCAGATTTGAGGATCTGGGCAGCTGTCTTTTTTTTTTTTAATTTTGAGTTTGTGATTTATTCAATAGAGTTCTGCAAATCAGCATCTAATGGGAATAATGAAGAACTATAAATGGAATCTCCATTTTGTGATTTTGTTTATAGCTACACAGCTAATGATTATGTTATACTGAATTTATAATTTCATTTTTAAGAGGGTGACTCCATTTCAGGATGATGTTTACTATCAATCACTATCATTGTGTCTGAGTGATGTATTATTTCTTTGTTTCTGGGTACTTTTTTTTTTTCTTGGAGCTTGAGGATAATTTTACTAGAGTTTAATATTTTTGAAACATTGACATTGTATTTTTTGTCATGTTTCCTCTTTAACCAGCTTTTAGAAAACATTTGCAGTTAATAATATTGGGAGAGAGGTAACAAAAACTTCACAGGATGCCAAAAAGCTTTGAGCATGAAATGATATCCTTTGACAGTTTGAGATATTACTGCAGTATGATAGGCATTCTATTGCCAGCTTTGTGCTTAATTTCATTGTTGTTACGTACACACACACACACACACACACACACACACACACACACACGTGGATTAAGCTTATTTTAGGTTGAGTTATGAAAATCCACTTAAAATTCTGCAAATAGTCATAGCAAACATTTTTGCTAAAGGAAGTATAAAAATTTGAGAAGGCTTAATTTGTCTAGTCTTTCTATTAAAGTCAAAATTGTTCTTCATGATGCTATAGATTTTGTTGCTATTGTGGAATCAAAGTGATGTCATATTTCCTAAGATTGAATTGCTTTTGATTCCCCATTCCATGCCCTCTATCTTTTAAATTGATGGCTGCAATTCCGACTTTCTTAACAAAGTGGGAGAGCCAGAGTGTGTATTTAGAAGATAGGAGGCACAAACGGATCTTTCTGAAAGGCAGTGAGAGTAGATGAGTGTCATCTTGTGTATGCAGTATTCTGCAGTAATGGGAGCAGTTGTATGGTATTGGCATTGAGAAGTCTGTCAGCATCTGGACTAATTCAAGTACAACAGCTTCTTAATAGTAAGAGCAGCAAATTAGCATCTGATGCCAATAACTTTCTTCAGGTCTTCATAGTGCAGCATAAAATAATTCTTTCCTTTTGTGAAAATAGAATTCTTCCAGACATTCCAAGTTTGTTTCTAACTTTCTGTATTGCAACTGCATTATTTATTTATTTATTATTATTATTTTTTACACAGGGTTTCTCTATGCATCTCTGGCTGTACTGGCTTGCTCTGTAGACCAGACTGGCCAAAAACTCAGAGACCACATGTTATATGAATATCATATATCTGTTAAATATTTATAAAGGGCAAATGGGATTTGTTAGCATTTCTTACAAGCTGTGGTCCAGCTGGGACAATGGCTGTACACAGTATTAGTATGTTGTGATTCATCCTGTGAGACATGAACAAATGTCTAAACACTCCAGGTAGGGTACTAATGACAGACCAACAAAATTATTTGGCCCACATCCATACTGGTAAACCAATGAGTTTACTGAAATTATGTGTGGAAGTGTCAGTGAGATATTAGAGTGTCAATGATCCAAATACCACTAGATCATTTAAAGTCTCATCTCAGCATGGGTTATGACACCCCCAAAAACCTACTGGTAAAGTTATCTGTCTCCAATAGACTTCTATGCACTCTCATACTGCATGACCTGGAGGAAGGATTACATATGACTAGGGTAGAAGGTGGGTAGCTGATGTCTTGGCTGTCTGATGATCCACCTTCCTACAGGCAATTATTAAGAAATGTTAGGGGACCTCACCTTGTGAAGGATTTATGCAAGTGGTCTGATTCCAAGATAGCAATAACCTTTATCATGCTAGGAGGTTAGGGCTCTACACTATCCTATTAAGTGTCCCATACCAAGTTTAAAATAAGATATATTCAAAGAACACTGGCTATGTGTCATAGAGCATTTGCTTGTGGATTCAAACAACTTCCAAACAGTTGGAAGAAGCCCTGCATGTGATGTATTAATCTCAGAAATGGGGTTGACCAGGCAAAAACATACATTTACACCATATGTTGAAATACAGCCTTATTTAATTGACATTGTATATATGTGTTACAGTGTAACAATGAAATTCCTTCTACAGAACAATGTGTTGAGGCCTAGGTTTCCAGATGATGGTTTCATTTTGGGAGGTGCCAGAAATTTTGGAGGTGGAGCCTACCTGGAGGAAATTGGTCAGTTTTGACATGTCCTTGCTGTTACATCTTACCCTGGTCTCTTACTCTATTACTCCTTTTGTTTCTTCTGACATGACATAAGTAGGCTCTACTACAGGATTCTGTCACCATGATGGTCCACTTCATCCAGGACCGAGAATGAACAAAGACAAAGTACTCTTTACTAAAACACTGTACAACTAATTTAAACCAATCTTTTAAACTGTTTCCATTGTGTATTTGGTCACAATGATTTAAGTGAAACATAATGTTCTTTAATTCTCCTAAGCAACCAATTGCACAAAATGGTGATCTAAAATGTGCATTTCATAAAACTTGAAAAGGTGATCAGGGAAGCCGAGGCAGAAAAATCATAATTCTAATTCTTGCTTCTCTGAACTACAGAACAAGTTCAAGACCAGCCCAGGCAAGTTAGTGAGAACCATGTCTCAAAACAAAAAGAAAAAGGAGATTTGGTCATATAGTTTAGTTGTAGAGCCATTGGATACCACACGTGAAGGCCTAGATCCAATCCCGTGTGCCAAATAAAACACTAAAGCAAAGGATGAAGAGAAGAAAGAGACAGAAAGAAGAATGAGGGGAGAGAAGTAAGAGAAGAGGAGGAAATGAAATAAAGAAGGAAGGGAATGAAGGAAGGAAAAACAAAAGGAAAATATAGTTCCTTTTTAGGTTCTGTATTGTTGGTGGTCAGCAATATATTTTTACCTCAATCAATTGAAAAAGAGTATAGTATAGGAGTAAAGATATTAGAGAAAATACTTAGTTTAGCTCATTCAAACTTTTTCAAATGAGGAGATGCTTTAAATATATGCATGTGTAATGCATTTTATATATACACATATAAAATAAGTATATTAAATTCTATAGTGTAGAACTAAAGAAACATCCCCCAATATGATACATCAGTACTAGAATGCTGTCAGGAAGAATCCTACTTACATGTAGAAAAGGATGTGTGCAGATAGCAAGAATGAGGCAGGAGCAGTGGACATGTGAGAGTAATCGGGCCTTTTAATAGAGCAGAAGTAGACTTGCTAAACTGGAAGAAAAAATATTTCTAATTTTACCATCCAGTTGAATAGAACTAAACCCAACATGTACAAGAGCCACTAATTCAGTGTCTGATCCAAGTAAGACCTGAATGCCTAAAAGATACTTCAGACAACCACACAGACTTACAACTCCATGATATTCTGTTATAAGTTTGATCCACTTCATTCCAAGGTCCCGTTTGCACTTGTCTCCAGCTTTTAAAATAAATTTATCCTGTGTGTAAATGTGTGTTGGCACACATGCATGTGTGTGCACATTAGTGCCATGATATGCTAGTAGAGGTTGGAGGATGACTTTCAGGTGTTAGTTTTCCCCTTCTACCATGTGGGTCCTAGAGACTGAACTTGCCAGCCATCATCTTTACATGCTGACCCAGCTCACTGGCCCTTTTCACAAGTTCTATCTGACATTTGCACTCCTCTGTATGAGACCCTGGTTTCAGATTTGCAACTGGGATTTTCAGATATGGACTTTTGGTGCCACTCGGAATTGGCTTATATTGGTTTTGGTGAAAGGACCATGAGAGAATGCCTTGCAGATTCTCATGTGGTTCATTACAGCCTGACCAGTTTCTTTTCTCAAAATTAGAGAGGAGGTGAAAGAGTCCTTAGATAATTCAAGAGAAAAGTAGCATAAAGTGTCTTAAAATTATGGAGGATCTTATGAGTAATAGACTAAGGAACATAATCATATAAGAATTACAAAATTCATCATTCTCTCTGCTTTAACCAGGGGTACTGCTACTCTTAAAGTTCATAAATGACGTCAGTGAGAATATGAGAATATGGCCCTTCTTTTGTGTAGGAAAGGAACAATAGTGTCCTGGCTAACTTTTACACTGTGACCTCCATTTAGTGCCCCCTACCAATCCAAGGTTGATCTCTGGCACTTAGATATTATTAACACTCTGTCTTTAGATTGACAATTTCAAAATGCATAATAATACACAACAAGAAAGGAAAGAAAAAGTTATACATGGAGAGGCTTAAATTCTCAGCTCTTCCTTTTTAAATGGCCACAATTTTATTCTGCAGTGCTTGTGGGCAGAGATAATACAGAGACTACCCTGCAAAATAGTCCAAGTTTAATTACTTTGACAAAAAGAACATTCCTCTTTTTCAACTCAGCTACAGAATAATTTCAGAAATGCTAAACCTCACTAACTCACCTCTTAAATCATAGTTAACAGTGCAGGCTCTTAACCCAAACTCAATAAAAAATGGTGCCTGAGGGGAGAAAAGGAGAGTCATGAGAAGAAAAGAAGTTTATGGGATAAAAGAAAAAGCCAGTGGGTGAAATAAAAAATGCATATATGTCACTTGAGTCTACAGGAAACACTTATTAACAGGCTGGCTGATGGAGGAGATAAATGGTTGAACCTAGAAATACAGGGAGAATTGTCTCAGAGACAACATGCATCTGTGAAATCTATCATTAGACATTTATCAATTACAGATGCACAGCATGGAATCTGTTAATGGCAGACAGTTGTGCAAAGGGCAACCAAAGAGGTCTTTCAAAATGATATAAAGAAGACCATGCTATGCTTTTGCAATGGTACTAAGTCTATAGTCCCTGTCCTGACCTACATAGTCCTCAAGAATTAACCTGTTCACTTCTTCAGCTTCATCTTATCTATTTTGTTATTCATAAACTCAGACTTCCTGGGTTGATTCCAACTCCTTTGAGAACAAAGTCAGGGAGAAATTCTTATGGGGGATTGCCATGAGTTTGTTATTCCAAGGTTGCAATTGCAAGACAGATGTAGGATGAGATGGGTAAGAAACAGACCAATTCATACTCAAACAGATTACAGTACTCCTGAAATGCCTCTTGTTCACATTCTGGGAGATTTCCTATAGAAACCGAAGATTTAGAGTTTGGACAGTATATCCAATAACTCCCTGTTGTCTTTTGTCTTTAGTAGATTAGTGTCTTCCCTGTAGGGAATTGATGCTCATTAATTACTGGTTATGTAACACTGACCTCATGAACAGCTAGTGGGGAAACCTCAATCTCTATAGTTTGATGGATTTCATTCTGTCCACTGTCACTGTTCACTGGAATTGTTTGAAGATGTCTTTTCCTTGGAAAGTCCAACATGTATTGGTATAAAAAATGCATGTATGCTGTATTGGTTCACTACCACATGAACCAATCAAAATTTGAAGATTGCAAAAGCACCATGAGTGCATAGTTCAAGGTAAATTACTGATGTCTGGGAACAAATGAGGTTGAACAGATCCAGCGAGGGCCAAACATACCTGACTTTCTCTCCTTTGCGCAAGTATATTTCATTGGCAGTTCAGACACCTACATTATGCCAAGAACTTGAAATACCAGATCTTATTTTGGGGCCTTGGCTCAAATATCACTTCCACAGCAAGGCACTTCCTGACTGCCATGTCTGTGGTATATCCCTTGTGCCAGACCATGGTTTATCTCTTTCTCCTGTTTTGTTTTCTCATAAAAATTTATCACTATCAAAGGCTGGTAAAAGGGACATCTGTCAGAAGCATGTAGATATCTGATCCTGCAGAGACAGGGAACAATCACATTGGCTGGATCAGTCCTCATCAGCTTTTAACAGGTCAGGAGATCACAGTTATCTGGAGCAGTGTAGTCAGCAACTGAAGCTTGGAAGTGTCTGCCAGCCAAGTGGAGATCTGTTGAGACAAACTTAAACTAGGAACAGAAGTTAAAATTTATGAACTTATTTGGAACCCTTAGGTCTACCATCTTAGTAACTGGGAAGAACAGGAGTCTCAATACAAGGGGGGAAATTTAAGCTGTTCCTATCTGGAGTCCTTTTAACCTCTGTGAAGCCCCAATGCCAGCTCAAAGCAGTTCCAGAAGACAATACACCATCCCATGTCCCCTTTTCATAAAAGGCTGAAATGCTGAGTCAAAAGGAAACTCCCTGGCATAGAGACAAGATGGCCAACTATAAAATAGGTCCAGAGTTGTCAATAGATAAATTTATTAACTAAAATGGTTCTGCAATAAGATAAGACACTTGACCTTCTTTGTGCAGAACCAAACAGGTATTGTATAAGATCATAATCTGGTTATACTCAAAGATCAAAACTACAGGGTCTTAAAAATTGCAATAGATATAGACGTCACTGCCCTAGAAAAATCTGTTAGCTAATGGTTCTTAGGACAGGTGGGACTCATGATTGAGTCCTATCATTGGTACTTGTGAAGGGGCCCCAAAATAGCTTAACAACACAGCAGCCATGACAGGCTTAAGGGCCTAGACACAGCTTCTGTGAAAGGCTTATTCGCAGGCATCACCCAGATCCATGAAAAGCCTTAAGCTGATCCAGGGATCCACCCAAGGGTGAGGAAGTACCTGACATCCCAAGCATTTCAACAATTAGATGAGGTGGCCAGATGTCCTTTAGTCTAGCACACACCTATTTTTTTTTTTTTTTCACAGATACCCCTAGACAATTGTCAGCCAATCAGGGTCCTGGACCCTGGAAATCCCCTCACTCCAACCTCTGCTATGATAAAAACTCTGCCCCAGGGCTCTCTGTTCTCATAGCTATGTAGGACAGACAGAGGGACCAAGCTCTGGAGCTTGAAATAAAGGCTCTTTGATTTTACATGCAGAGGGAAAAAAAGATAAGTAGGGCATGTGAGATGTTTGATTAAAGGAATGTGAAGCAATCTTTTGCCTTCCATCCTGATGCACACAGCCAACTCTTCCTCCTCTAGATTATTTGCAGTACCAAGTTCACCTGTGGGATAAAAAGCAAAGTTCCAGATGCAGACTGTGATTGGCTGGCTTGCCATATTTTGTTCTTTTTAGTTGCAAGCTTCATATCATCAAGAGATGAGTTTATCAGAGCAGTCTAAAGCCTATCTGCTAAGTACTAGATATACGCAAAAATATGGGAACATTTTGTTCAGTTTACTGAATAATAATAAAATTGGCACGTACAATAGGCCACACAAAAAAATTGTCACTATCTAAAATCACTTTGTATTTGTTAAACTATTCACACAGTATCTAACTTCCTGTTCCATAAGTTAGAAGTTGTCTTAGTATTTCTTTTGCTGTGAAGAGACACCATGACCATGGCCACTCATAAGGGGAAAGGTTTAGTTGGGGCTGGCTTTCAGTACAGAAGTTTAGTCCATTATCTTCATTGTGGGAAGCATGGTGGCATGCAGATAGACATGATGGAGAGGTAGGCAGGAGTTCTACATCCAAATTGGCAGGCAGCAGGAAGAGATGGTGATATTGGCCCTGGTTTGAGCATCTGAAACCTCAGAGCCCACCCCCAGTGACACACTTCCTCCAACAAGGCCATACCACCTAATAGTGTTACTCCTTATGAGCCTGTGGGGACCATATTCATAAAAACTGCCACAGAAATTATATCTGTCATGTTTGTTCTTAGATTTCTAGCATATGCAGCAAAACTATAATGGAAGATATGGTGATTTTAATGGGAATGACCCCCCCCCCACCCACACACACACAGATTCATGTTTGAATGCTTGGCCCATAGGGAATGGCACTATTAGAAGGTATGACATTGCTGCTATAAATGTGTCACTGTGAGGGCAGGCTTTGAAGTCTCATATGTTCAAGCTGCACCCAGTATGGCAACATGGCCTCCTTCTTCTGCCTATGAATTAAGAAGTATACTTCTCAGCTCCTTCTCTAACATCATGTCTGCCTGCACCCTACCAGGTTTCCCATCATGATAATAATAGACCAAACCTCTGAAACTGTAAGCCAGCCCCAATTAAATGTTTTCCTTTGTAATAGTTGCTGTGGGCATGGTATCTCTTCATAGCAATAAACTCTAACTCAGACAGGATATGTTTGGATTTACTTATTTTGAGGAGAAAGAATTGAGGGAAAGGTGAGTAAAACAGTCTTACCAGGTAAAATTCTAGATGTGATATAAGAAAACAAGTAAATGCTCAATAATCTAAATCTTGTGATAAATGTTCCACTGGCAGTCCATGTAGACTGACAGCAGTCATAGCTGAGACATCATTTCAGACTTCTGGAGAGTGTTATGGAATGACTGGGATTGCCTGGTACAAGGCCAAAGTCTCAGAGAGTGCTGGGACCAGCCAGTGAGATGTCAGAGAGCTCTCTGCATTCTCTCATGCATGTTCAGGCTAAACATCACTCTGTCTTCTCTAGACAGTGGGCTTGGGGAAAATACAAACTGTCTTTGCCCCAGCCTCTCCATCTGTGAAGATGTATGATGTTAGAAGTCTTCAGAAGCGTGGTGAAGGGTTGGATGGGGAAAGCCACATTCAAGGGAGGATTTGGTTCAGGACTTGGTCTATGAGAAATACATCTACACTTTATTATTGACATAAAGGAATATTAATTTATAGATTACCTATTAAGTGGGAGATGCTAAAATGCCTATCGGCAGGTAGATAACAGGCAAAATAGACCAAGTTCTCTTCTTCTATTCCTGTCATAAGAGGGTTAAAAAATAAATAAACCAATCTTTTTAAAGTCTTAAAACCCTGAGTTGTTGTGGAGCAAAGAATCAGGGATGCAGAATGCCTAGGGGGTACTGTCTACTAAGGCTCAATAAGGGGATGACATTTAAGCTGATATCCAAAGAATGAGCAGGAGCCAGTCATACAAAGAGACCAACAAAGCAGTCCAGGGCTTAGGAGCCTGAAGTACAAAGGCTGAGAGTTTCTAAGAAGGAAGGAGAGGATTGAGTCACAGGCTTAGAAAGAGTGGTCGATGTCTGGAGGGCAGAGATAAGTCTGTGGGGACTGAGACCAGATTGCAGAGGTGAGAAGGCACAGAGCATGCTGGGCTGTGAAGGCCAGCCTAATGGCTTTAGATTTACTTCAAAGCACAATGGAAGTTCATTGGATGACTTCAAGCAAGTGAATAATATGATCCAGTCATATTTTTAAAAGGCCACTCTCTATTGATACTATGTTGAGAACAGTTTAGAATGACTAAAAGTAGCATAAGGAACCCCATTAGCCCACCGTGAATAGCAACTCCCAAAGTAAGAGGTTGCCACCAGAGGATATTATCATTCAGAGTCTTTGAAACACTTGGAGTTATAAGTCTTTTATGTGGCTATGTACTGCCATATACAAGGAGAGGGTGATGAGTTACTATACCTTAGATCCCTTGGGAACGTCAATATTCCTGAGCTAAATGGGTCATCTTTAAAACATTCACAGACACTGACTTTTATGGCCCCCCTGACTTTTGATCTTGAATTGTCACATCTTAATGTTCTGCAGCTATGATGTTCAACTTTTTTGGTGGTCAAAATGATTAATCTGTTTAATTCTCAGGAGATACTTGTAGATTTTATTATAACCCTGTATGTCAATGCTGGTCATAAAACTTCACCTGGGTCCAATGACAGAAAGGACCTGGTTAAAAAATTATAATCTGTTCATCAAATTAAAGTACTTCCTCAGAGAGAACATAAAGGCTTAGTTTCAGACTGTCAGACATCATTGGGAACACTTTCATAACATATTATCCCATAACTTTATAAATCACATGTATTCTCAACACATAATCAATCATTAACATACATAGGTGGAGTTTTGTCATATCTACTGGATTACAGTTAGCACTCTGCTCATGGGTCTTATTTAATCTTTATAGTAACAAGGTCATGTAGAGAATGGTATCCCCACTTTATATAAAGAGATTAACATTCATTCTGTCATGCTTCCCAGAGGAACACAGGGGTGGTATAACTCTAAGAACTATGCAGTAAATACTTTACAACATATATCACTGAACTCCATTATAGAATTGGAGGAGTTTGGAGGAAAGAACTCCCTTTAGTATTTCCAAGTTAAATTAGCTATCTTATTCTTGCTTTCTTCCACTTTATAAAAACAGTGCCAAAATGTTCCCCATTTCTCTATTTCATCATTGGAAGCTTCCCTTATTCAAAACACACAGTGAAACCCAGATACCACTTTCTTCAAACAGCATAAAAGAAGTTAGCATGATTCTCATGGATCTTCCTGCAGGAAACACCAGAAAAGGTGTGTACTTCCATAGGGAATGGCTGCAAATCAGTCATTCATCTCTAAAGGTGTTCTTCAGCATAGTCCACTAGAAACATTGGAGCTGATAACTCATAAGACTTTAAATTTCATCAGATTACATTGTTACTATTCAATATAAAACACAGAACTTATAAGATGATCTTTTTGTTGGCTTTCTTAAAAAGTTGTGCATTGAATGTTACTGTGAGAAGTAACTACCAAGCAGCAGGCTTTTATGCGGTGACATCATATAAGGAGGGCTTCTAATTTTTACTTCAAGTATTTTCCTGTACTTCAACTTATGATACTGATGAGCAGTGATGGATTTTTCAGGTCCATCTGTCACCACAGATCTTTGTCTCCTGACACTATCCGCACCTATTTTCAATTCTCCTAATTCCTATGTTCTTCACCTACCTAAGCTGTCTTTCTCCCTGACTTTTCTCACCTTCTCTTTCCACCCATGCATGTGTCTCAAAAGTCAGCTTTCTCCCCTCCAAACTCCTCGAAGCCTTCCTTTGAATTCTTTCAAATGAATTTCCCCCACTTCTTTGTTAACCCATTCAATACGTATGTATGAAGCCAGAACTTATAATAGATCTGTTAAATATCAGATATTATTGACATACTTATTGGCCTTTGCTTAATACACAGAGCACATTCATAAACAAAAACCCTAACTTACAGTCCTTGTATAGTTCTATGGTGAAATATCCACCATAGTTAATTTATATTTATCCATCTAACTTTCCTAATAGGAAGTTGAGTAGATTGTATACAATTGACAGTCACTGGCCAAAAAACCTGGCTATACCCTTCCATAGCCAATATGAATGTATAAAAATCTTTCCACATAGAATATACATATTTAAGCCAATATTAATAATTATTATAGTTCCCTTAAAGCCAATACATATTTTTCAAATAATACATTGCACATGTGTGCAGTGGTTATAGTGAACATGTTTGATGTCTATAGAAAATAGGAAGGGCCTGATTGGCTTCCAATTCCTCTCAACTCAAGTCCTTGGGACAATGGCTGGTGGTTTAGAGAGTAACTTTTTTTCTGATACTGCTTCTTTCTTCCTCACATAGATTCCAAATCATTCTTTAATTACAATTCCTGATGTCCTTGCTTGTTACCTACTCTTGGAAGCACATAGTATATTACTAACTTTATCCTAGGGTAATTACTTTATTTTTCTACCCATATCCATCATCACTGTTACTTGAATCTATGCATAGTAGAGAGAGTTTGGAGATAAAAGTTTCATCTTCCAGCTATGGCTTGTGACACTAACATCCTTGTCTTCTGAAGGCCAAAGGGATCATCCAGTCAGGATGCTGCTGTATTATGATAAGTCCATGTGAGTCTGTTTAATGGGTAGTAGGGACTTATTAAGATATAAATTGAGGAAATGCCCCTATGAATACAGAATAGAGTAGATAGCTGAAGTCGTCCTCTGATCTGACTGGGAGCAAATCTACCTGGCAGGCAGGAGCAGGGAGAAGGGGCATGTGACCCATCTCCCTCTCCTTTTAAGAGATCACATACAAAGGTGGCAGGAAGCACCACCTCCTTCTGGCCCTATAGCCCAAGGTCATGGGTGGAGCAAATACCACTACACTGCTGGGTAGCGTCTGTTTCATTATTTAATAGATAATATGTCTGTTTCCTATTTTCCTATAAAAATACATACATGACTCCTGTCGCTGATACTGCAACACATTTTTGGTGGCTTGATAGGAGTAGTTACACCAACTATTGTTTCTATGGCATTCAAATAACGTGACCTTTCTATCTGTGCCTGTGTTCTGTTGCCACAAGAAGTTATTATGCATATTGAATTGGAACTCTAAGAATATTCTAGAACTTTCATGGAACTGATGTTGCTCAGACAGTGATGGAATGTTTTCATCTTCAGAATAAGAAGTAGCTTTGATCAGGTATAAGAAAAAGGAAACTCATCACAGCAAGACTAAAATTTTGAGTCCATATCCCATTTCTTCTCCCTTTCATTTTCTGAATTGTAAAATGCATGTGTCTAGTCTCCAGCACTGCTGCCATATGTTGCTTCTCCAGTCTTGGAAGTTTTTTATAACTACCTAGAGTTTCTCTCAGTCACAATTAAGCACCATGTGTATATGCTCTAGCTGTCTCAATTTGTCACCACAGTGGGATGCCCCTATCATACCCATATACTCTAACTCAGTTCCAATCAAGCCTCTTCATTTTGCAATGAACATCCCTACTTGAGAGTAGTCCCTGTCACTCTCCTCAAACTTGGTCTCCTACATTCCAATAGCATCTCAGTCCAGCTAAGAACCCTGCAAGCTGTCAATAGGTCACAAAGCTCAGCTATCCCCTCATTGTTTAGTATATGTGGAGACAGATGGTACTGGATAGGTTGCTGGGAGAGAAAACTCACCAGTGTTTTCACCCAGCTGTGGAACT
Source organism: Onychomys torridus (assembly GCF_903995425.1). NCBI lineage: Eukaryota > Metazoa > Chordata > Mammalia > Rodentia > Cricetidae > Onychomys > Onychomys torridus. Next base: position 66,291,668 of record NC_050452.1, read on the forward strand.
TGCATACTATAATATCAACATGTGGGGCAAGATGTGTTCATTGTTTCAACAGTGGTATGACTGTTACATTTATTCATTGCTTGGATTTGAGGTCATCTTCAGAGGAGGGAATTCATGCCAAACACCATAAACCTGATCAAAAACTCCATGGTTGGGGAAGTCACAGGTCTTAGGAAGAAATTTAGTTCTACTGTTTTGTTAAATGGACATGGTATGACACCACTGCCTAAAATATTTTTAGTTGCTAAAAATCCCATATATCATCAGTTTCTTCTTCAAGTTGCATTGTTAGTATACATGACTGTGTATGATGCTTACATGTTCTGTGTGTGCATGTTTGCATTTTTGTGTGAATGTTTGCATATGATATGTGTGTATGTTTGCATGAATGTGTTTATAAAAACCCTAAGTTAGCAGCCAATGTCTTCTTCAATTATTCTCTATTTTATCGAGGGAAGGTCTCTTGTTGAACCTGATCTTGTAGGTTCCAAGTAGTCTAAGTAGTTATCTTGCCCTCAACACCCCCTGTCTCTGATTCCTGGCTGATAGGTTTACAGATGCACATGCCATCTACCTAGCTTTACCTGAATTCTGAGAATCTGGTCCTTATGCTTCCACAGCAAGTACTTTATCCATTGATTCATCACTCCAGTCTCCTATGTTTCACTGAATGAACTGTAAGAATAAGGTTCAGACTCCATGGCTGAGAGTCTTGAAATATATGCCTCCAATCATTTGTATTTGTAGCACATGTAACATCTGTGTCTCATTTTCCACAACAAATCTTAGGCACAACAGCACAGTCAAAGAAAAACCAGAAGGAGATGAGTGGAGAAAAAGGAAGTCTTCAGAAAACAGCTAACATGAGATATACAAATTTCTTTGTGCAGTTAACCAAGATATGAGAAGAAAAGTGATGGCAGGAAATAGAGTGTTTCTGAGTTTATTCACATTTGTAAGACTGTGTTAGTATACTTCTGTAGGAGCAAGAGTGGGCACTGGAAGGGGAGAGAGAAAGAAAGGAAGAGAGAGAGAGAGAGAGAGAGAGAGAGAGAGAGAGAGAGAGAGAGAGAGGAAGGAAAGAAAGAAAGAAAGAAAGAAAGAAAGAAAGAAAGAAAGAAAGAAAGAAAGAAAGAGACATACAGAGATAGAGATAGACAGAGAGAATGTGTGTGCATATGTATGTACACATTTCATTACAAAAAAAAAAACCACTGTGATGATAATTCTCAATTGATATATCTACAACACAGCTCATATACCTAAGACTCAGAGATCATTGCAGAAGAGGGGGTAGAATGATTATAAGAGCCAAAGAAACAGGGAGTTTTCTGTGAGTTTGTGTCACCTAGAAATGTCAGAAGCTACACATATGAAATCTCATCAACATGGCTGCCCAAAGATGACCTGAACAAGGATGACACCAATAGACATGCTTCCAGGAAAGTGGAAAACTGAGGCCTCAACTATAACAAAGATCTACAGGAAACTAAGGAAGACTGAGGGCAGGAGAAATAGTCTTCCCCAGAGAAGAGCACACCAATGATTTATACAGTGCCAAGTAGTCAGCCCTGAAACATATGCATACAGGTAACATTATTCAGACTGAGCTGGTTGTATTTATGATAAACACATACTTACACGTGCGTGCACACACACAAACACATAACAAGAATTAAAGAGAAAGAGGCCATGGATTTGAAATAGAGAAAGTGGCAGTGTGAATAGGAGGGCTTCGGCGGAGGATGGAAAAATAATATAATTATATTATAATCTCAAAACATAAAAAGTTACTTCATAACAAATATGAAATGTTGCAAAACTTTCCCTCTTAGAAGAAACTAGAAGGCTTGGTTAATTGCTAAGTAGTGCTTGGGTGATATTATGCTAGGACAGCTTGGTTTTGCTTTTGGTTTATATTATATGTTCGTTTTTCTTGAGTACTTGAACTGGGAGAACCAGTGTAGCTTTGAGAATACAAAGCCTAAGTTGACAGAAAAGACCACTTGCTAGTATTATCTGTGAAATATTAAATTTTATCCCAAAGTGAGCACAAAAGATAAAAGTGGCAGCATCTATGATTGCCTAGTTATCCAGAAGGATGGAACTTAAGCTTTAATAAAATTCTATTGCATAATCAGAAACTGAGTCCTGGAGAAAGCAGGGGAAATAGCTGCTGGCAGATGTTGGTAACTGCAGAGCACCACACTGTAGGCTGCTGGCTCAGCTCACCAGGTGGCCAGAAACAAAGACCACACTTGCAAGAGCAGAGCAGTAGGGAATGGATTCTTGGCAAACAAGTCTCTCTGAAAAATGAAAGAGAATCTTCCAGAAAAGAGAAGACAGAGTAAAGAAAATCATTCAGGGGCAGGAAACCCTATCTATAAAAGGTATAAATAGCCCAAGCTCCCAGCAAGTGGCACATCATTGTTGGAGGGCAACTAAACTGAAAAACTGCAGATAACCCAATTGCTGTTGCCTTTCTCCAGAGAACATGGGCATTGTTTCCTCTTCTCTTTCTGATTCTTCTTCACTCTTTTACTTGAAAACACCTTGTTAAATAGGCCTGTGGCTTTTAGTCTTAAGTCTCAGGCTTTCCAGACTTCACCTACTAACACTTAGGCAGCTATTGCTTCTGGGTGTGTGGGGGGGGGCGGGGAGTAGGGGGAATCCAAATGAATTAAAAAGGAAACTCAGTGTTACACTTTCCAAAATTCATTTCTTTGCAGATAAAAAGCTTTTGCTTTAAGAGTCACACACTGTTGAGAGTACTTTTTTTTTTTTTAATGCAAAAGCTTTATTTCAAACTTCAAGAGACACAGCTTGATTAAGATATAGAGTCTCACTACAAATCACCTAATTGGAAAGATGGAAGACATGTCCCATGCTAAGTCCTGATTCCACAGGGAGGATGAAAGATATGGTTGATGTTGATTGGGTAGAGCTGTTTCAGAAGTCTCAAAGTAGACAAGGATGAAGGGGCTGCCTGACCCTCTGAGATGTGCCATCTACTGCTAGGCTTTGGGCTGTGTCCAGCTTTGGAAGCAGCTTTGTGGCAATACATAGATGAATAGAAATGGGTTAAGTTAAATGTAATTGCTAGTTAGCCATAAGCCTGAGTTATCAGCCAAGCATTTATAATTAATATAAGTCTCTGTGTGGTAATTTGGGAAGTAGCTGCTGGGTATTTGGCGATATAGGATAGAAAACTCTGCCGTCCCTTACACATATCACTTTTCTTCTTCTTCTCAATTACCCTTGATTCATTTGTTAATGACCTACCTCTCCCATGTTAAAAGCCAGGAAGACATCATTTTCACCCTACACCCATAATCACAGGCCCTCCAGACTTCTTTTCTGCCTCCTGGTTCCACTTTTAAGAGTCTTTGTGATCACATTTAGGACATACAAATGATCTATTATACTCTCCCAGCCCCCTACACTGGCTATATAGGAGCCTTGAATCCCTTTCTATCCTAAATGCCCTTTCCATAGATAGAAGCCTAACCACTGCTTTTCAGAAGTCCAACACCTTCAAGAGGCTATTGTTTTATTGTTTTGTTTGCTTTTGAGGCTGTCAATGCTTAAGGCTGCCACCCAGATAGAAGGTAATACCCATATTCCAACCAAAATAGGAAGTACCCGGAAATGGTATTGATAGTAGATGTCTGCATCTGTAACATCATATAAGCATTTCAGAAACTCTCTGGGAGAAAAGAGTGGAGGAAGGAACAAAGAAAATTCATGAAGTGTCTAAATTAACCAGACAAGAGTCCATGATTTAAACTGGAAGAGACAGATAACCTTCAAGTAACAAGATTAATTTTTTTTTTTTTTTTTTTTTTTTTTTTTTGCTGACATCAGGGGAACTGGAGAGAAGGCTTATTTCTAAGTTACTTGACTTTAGGGGGGAAAAAAAGCATGCATGCATATGAGAATAGTTGCATGCAGATTTCAATGTTACTGCATTTTCTTACCTGTTTTTTTCTAACACTTCTCTTATTTGATTTTTTCTGACCTACCTCTCTACACACCCGGTTATTACCTTTTATACTTTTGTCTATCTCTTTTTACTTTCGTTCTTCCAGCTTGTGTAACTCCTAATTCTCCCTTTTCTCTCTTCCCTTCTGTGTTTTTATATCTAGTCTGTCCAGGAGAGATAAGTTCAAAAGAGGCTTTTCTTATTATAATTTTGTTCCAAAACCTAGAGTGGGGCAAAATGAGAAGTAATTATTTATTAACTATAGGAATAAATAGATTACAACCTCTGCCATGCAGTAAAGATGGGATGCAGCCAAACCCAGGGGAAAATTGCCTGTGTTTGAAAAATCTCAGAGAATAGCCAGGTTGCATTAAAAGTAATGTTAATTATGTCTCCTTTTAATGATCCCAGTTTCTCCAGCTGTCAAATGAATTATCACCTTTTAAACATTCCCTTTTGGAAACTGCTTTAAAATACAGGCAGAAGATACAAAGGAGTCAGAATAATTGGAATTAAATTTATTTGAGAGAGTTTTCCTTTTTACTGTTGTTTAAATGAGTTCAAATAAATTGAAATAGCAACCAACTTCCAAATGAATACAGGCAACTGAGTGAGATTACCTCACCTAAAGCCAAAGGCTGGAACTGAACTGATCCGTAAAGAATTATTCTCGGCAACAGCAGGCTGCAGTACTCTTAAATCTCAGGGTTATGTGGTTTTTTTTTCCCTTTTGAAAATAACCTGCTCTGGAAATAGTACATCCTTCTCTGAAGGACAGCAATAACTTCAAATTATAGGAGTATCCAAATTACGGGATGAACACCTCTGGGTGATTGCATTCCTGAAAATATCACTTAAAGGGAAAGGCGTTTTCTGATTTCATGAAACATTTGTAAGAAAAACATCTTCAAAATAAGGCTTCAGAACCCAGAGAGCTGCAGGATGGGGCTTATGAGAAAAAGGGATACTTCTGAAATAAAACACATAAAGAGAAAAAAACAAGGAAAACTCCTGTCTTGGAGATAAAGATCAAGGCTTTCTGACGATGGGCCACAAATGACAAGCATGTAGCACTGAGGAAGCAGACTGAGAGGATATATGCAGCATTTTCTTTCTACTGACAGAGAGCGCACAATATTGCTCATATCACCTTTATGAGTATTTTTAAAGTTTTCTATTTTGTAGTCCTATGGTCATCCTCAAAAAAATATTAAAATTTTTGCAACTTGTCTCCTTTGATATAACCTGATAGTGGACCTAGGCTTTGGGTTTAAACACATATAACTAAGTCTATAAACTTAAGTTATGCTGAATGATCTTTTGTGAACCATTTCTGGTTCCTTTGTCTACTGTCATTTTCCTGTCTCTGTGTGTATTATGCATTGGCTCATGTAGAATGCGGCCCATGTAAACTAAAGTCAAGTTCAATCATGATACCTGAACCAGGAGTCCAAAAGCTGGTCAATACTATAACTATCATTGTAACTGCATTCTGCTTTCTTACATCCAGACAGCTGGACTTTCAGAATGGTGGATTCTGGTCACTGTCTCTTTAAAATTCTTATGGATGTCTCCAGAATAGATTACTGGACAGAAGGATGCTGCAGCATGAGGAGAAGGTAAGTTCAGAGAACCATCTTGAATAAGAAGATAGTTTCTCAGTTACTTCACTATTTTAAATTGTAACTATGTATACATAATTAGTAAAATGAATTTGTGTCTGGAATCCTAGCTATTTGAGAATCTTAAGCATATAGTTTTTACTTTTTAGTCCAAGGAATTCTAAACATGCGCATGTGCGTGTACACACACACACACACACACACACACATACACACACACACTCTAAAAGGAAGTAAAAAGAAATAATGATTACTAGTCTTGTATAGACTACATAGCCATGAAATGAGTAATGTGACTTCCCATCTTTTACTATAGAGAAAGCCAAAAGAATTGAAAGAATGACTACATACTCTGTGAGGAGTCTTTCTCAGAACCTGGCATGTGCTATCCCAAAAGTGGTAATGTCAAGATCTTCATGCAAGAATCCCTCACACTCCTCAGGTTACAAACCTAAAAGCACATCACTCTAAGTGATCCTGTAAACCACCTTCAGTCTCAAAAAGAGAGCCTGTCAATACAGGGAAAGTGGATCGAGAAAAAGAGAAAAGAAAAGAAATCCAGAACTATAGTAGTGAAATACCTGTAGAGAGCCACACTGGGTGACAAGCTTCTCCTTCAGCTGTTTTGAAGGGATAGGTTAATACATGCTATAAATAGTTAATCTTTGTTACTAGTGATGCTGGTTAAATTGGACAGCTGTGTGTGTAGAAGAATCCAAATAGATCCATACTTACCACTCTGTACAAAATTCAACTCCAAATTGATCAAAGACCTCAACATAAAAACAGATACACAAAACACAATAGAAAAGAAAGTGAGAGATAGCCTTGAACTCATTGGCACAGGAAAAGGTTTTTTTGAACATAAATTTGTTAGTGCAGGCACTGAGATCAACAATTAATAAATGAGACCTCATAAACTGAAAAACTTCTGCCTAGCAAATGAATAATCAGCAAATATCCAAGTGGACAGAGTCCCAGCTGGCATCTCTTGTGATCAAATAAAGCTTCGGGAACCAGGATTGGGTTATATCTGTGTTGTTTGGCCAAAGGGCTTTCATGGGAATCCCCAAACAACTTAAGCTGTCACCAAGGTTGTAGATCCATCTCCACAATCTGACATCAAGTCATTATTGCTGAATAGAACACATATACAACTCACTGAATGTGTAGCTGTCAAACTGGTGCCTACATGCCTACACAGAGCCTTTCACCCCTACTTAGGAGGGTCTCTGGTGTAGAAAGTTACTATGCATGTTGTCAATGGAAAAACATAAATATGAACACAACCATAAACCCTTTGATCTATTATGGTATCCTGACTGCAAGATATGGTAGTGGAATGGTGATACAAAGTCAAGGGAGTAATCAACCAGTATCTGATTTGACTGAAGGTCCATTCCATGAAATGGAAACCATACCCAACACTACGTTGGTGACCAAAACCTGAGACTACATAGCCCCGGGGCCTAGGGCAAAACCAAATTACTCTTCTACTAAAATAAGGTAACAATAAAATGACTTCTAATGACATTCTATATAAATCAGTACCTCACTCAGACATCATCATGGAAGCTTCCTCAAACAAATACAGAGTCCCACAGCCTGAAGGTATACCGAGAGTGAAAGACACTGGAACACTCAGCCCTAAATGGGATGTCTCCATCACATCCCTCCCCTCACAGTTCAGAGAATCCAGTAGAAGAGAAGGAGAACAAAAAGTCTAAGAGCCATCAGGGATGGGAAACACCAAGAAAACAAGGCCTTCTTAGTCATCCTGATTGATCCACATGTGGAGACATAGGGACAGAGGCAGCATGCACAAGTCTACAACAGATGTGGCCCTAAAGCTGAAAGAAGAAGTTGACACATGCCCCCATCCCTAATTCAGAAGCCGTCTCCTATTGACAACCACTCGCAAATGAAAATTTAGTTTCCTTCAAGGGAGTCTCACTAGGGAAACAAACTGCTCTTAAGGGTAGGCTGTATACCCAGCAGTAGATTGTCCACAGAAAATGAACTCATTGGCATCTTTGGAGGTTCCTTTGTCTCACAAGGTCATCAGAGTTTTTCCTTTTAATTTTTTTAAGGTTTATTTAGCTTTCTATTTATTTTATTTAAATTACTCTCTTCTGTTTTTATCCTACAGGTCCTTTGCATATTATGGCTTCTGGTTTAGTGTTTTTATGGGATTCTTGAGTATGCAAACAAGTGGGTCTCTCTTTCTTGTGCCTTTTCTTAGACTCTTTTCCTTCTTTTTTGTCCAATTCTAATGTGTTAGTTTTTTTTACCTTATTATATTATATTTTATTATTATTCCATAGAAGTATTTTTGTTTTCTAATGACAGAGAAAGGGAGTGGTTCAGGATAGGAGAGAATGTGGGAAAGAACTGTAATTCCAATTACAAAAGGCAATTGTAATTAAGACATATTATGTGAGTAAGAAAATCTATTTTCAACAAAGAAACAAATTTAAAAATGATTCAATTAAAAAAGTCTTTGTCCCTAACCAAAAGAGACTTCTTAACTAGGATATCTTCTGACTAATATGGCAGGGGATAAGCTTGCATGTCTTCATATCTGCAGATGGGCTACAGAGAGAAAGCACGCTACATCCAGGGAAAGCACATATTTCCTAATAGTTTAATACAGAAAACAAGACATGGGTCTTCATCTATTTTCTGTTGCCATGAGAAAATATTGAAAACCTGTTACTTTCTGCAGCAAAGAAGTTTATTTAATTAAGAGTTTGTAGGTCCAAGAAAACAGTGCCAGTAGTTACTCTGATAAAAGCATTCCAGATGGTCACTGTACCATGGATTCCACCATTGCAGTAGTGTGTGTGAAATGGGGAGATGCTATGCTACTCTTATTTGCTTTTTGTTCCTGTGATAAATACTATGAGAAAAAACAACTTGGGGAAAAAAGGTTTTATTTAACTTCTATGTTGTAGCCTGTCATTTAGAGAAGCTAAGGCTGCAACTGAAAACAGGAATCTGGAGGCAGGAGGCTGAAGCAAGGACCAGAGGGAAATGTTACTTACTGGCTTGCTCCACATAGCTCCTTAACTACTGATTTGATACACCTGAATAGCACCATTCCAGGAGTGGTATTACCAATCGTAGCCCAGGCCCTCTGATATCAATTAGCACTCAAGAAAATGCTCCACAGACATGCCCACTGGCCAATGTGATAGAGACATTTTCTTAACTGAGATTCCCTCTTTTCAGATATGCCTAGCTTTGTTTCAACTTAACCCAAACATACCAACACACAAGACAAAATGCAAGGGAGAGAAGGGGGCTGAAAGAAAACAATCCATCTTTATGAGAGCTCTTGAAGATGGACTTTCATTCTTCTGACAGTTCACATCCACTACTTAATCACACTCCTCTAGGCTCCACTTTTACCTTAATACTGCTACAGTGTGACCAACCCTTCAACAAATAAGCACTAGAAGACACAGAGACCAAATGTGCAAAGTAAAGAAAAGTCAATTTAATTTGAGGGAAGATGACTATATTGTTATGCAAGACATGGTTTCTGTTTTGGGGAAAGAGAGAAATGATTTTCAGAAAGGAAATTGGTAGACAGATTAATATCCATGCACATCTTGTTTAACTTTATTAAAGAGCAGTTTTAAAATATGGGCCAGAACTTTGACTTGATTAAGAAATACTCGCTTACTCAGAGAAAAATCTTTCAGTCATACAGAGGATTCTAATTCCCAGCTATTTTATAATTGTGTAAAACACAAAGCCAATTTTGGTCAATAAATTATGATCATAAGTGACATGAACCTTTTGAAGAAAGATCTAGCCTAGTGCTAGTGTAATATTTGCTTTCTGTACTAGAGAAAACCATGGTTTCTAGAAGGGAATGCTGCAAAGTGGTAGTACTTTTGTAACTAGTTGAGTGAGTGATTGCCAGAAATATATGGAGATTCTGTAATGAGAATGAATTAACTATTGCAGTCTTAAATCCCAGACGTCTTGAGGTACTCACTGGTGCTAGCCTACTTTGGTTAACATTGAGTACCAAGACTTTGGTGGTTAAGTAGTAGGTGTACCCTCATAGAAGGGGTGAAGGCTCTTCTTGAAGCATGCTCATGACCATGGATTGTTCTGTACAACCTTTCTCTGTTCTCTCTTTTTCTCGCCTGGCCAGCCCCTCTCTTCTTCTCATACACATTCCTGCAATAATTACAAGACAAAGGCAGGTCAGTGAGCACCATGTGCTTTGACTGCTAATGAGATAGAGACTTGAGGAACATTCAGAGAGAGTAGTATACTAGGAAGTCCTGCAACCAATACCAAAATGCTATATAATGACCCCGGGCCAGAACACACCAAGATTCAAATGTCATCCTGGCTAACTACTAGCTGAGTGGTCTTTTATAAAACTCTAAATTTCTGAGTTTTGATTTATTCCTCTGTAAGGCAGAAATAAACTTTCTATTCTTTTTTTTATTATTATTATGTGTTTTAATTTTATACATCAGCCATGGGTTCCCCTGTCCTCCCCCCTCCCGCCCCTACCCTCACTTTTCCCCCAATCCCTCCCCTCCATTCCCATGTCCTCCAGGACCAAGACACCCCTGGGGATTCATTTAAACCTGGTGGATTCAGTACAGAGTGTGAATTGTTGAATCCAGGATTGCAAAAAGCACAGGGACAAATAGCCAATTGAAAGAAAGCACACGAATTATGAACCAACGGCTGTGGAGCCCCCAGCTGGATCAGGCCCTCTGGATAAGTGAGACAATTGAATAGCTTGAACTGTTTGGGAGGCACCCAGGCTGTGGGACCAGGACCTGTCCTTAATGTATGAGCTGGCTGTTTGGAACCTTGGGCTTACACGGGGACACTTTGCTCAGCCTGGAAGGAGGGGACTGGACCTGCCTGTACTGAAACTTTCTATTCTTAAGATGTCTGAACATAGAAATATGTCAGTCATTTAACAAATCTTTTTGCTGTAAAGAAACAATTATTTTAAGAAAGAAAAATTAATTTCTTAAAACTGAAATCTGATTTGATTAAGAAATTGGAAATAAACATCATATTCCTAGCTGTTTTCTGTTCTACAGGTCTGCCTTCTCATGTCACTGTAGATGGCATCGAATTCAGGATATAGACCACATTGCCTCTTTTACATGCCATTAGTGTACAACTCAGTCTGTAAATATCTGTTGATCAAATAAACAGGTATAAATAGGTGACAGTTGGTATCATTAATTCTCATAGCTCTGTTTAAAGGTTAATTTTAGTTATCATCTTGGCTTGTACTTTTAGCATATTGGAAAGAAGGAACACTTATAATCCTTTTTTCCTTCAACAATAAGTAAGTAAGTAAATAAATAAATAAATAGATGTATTTAATGTGGGTCATGACAAACACTTCTTAGATCTAAAGTCTTCTGCCAAAGAAACAAAGAAATGTACCCAGAATGAGGGGACAGAGCTCCTTCATGCACAGTTCATGGTTTCATCCCTCTTTGATGAGGTCAATACCAAGTCATTATCATCTAATGGCTGTTCAGTGGCCTGTAAAAATGAGTTGAGGCCTTATTTCCTGGCACAGAAGACAATGTCACATATTAAATGGACAACAACATTCACATTGCATTATCACATTACTTGGTGTCATATGACAACTAGCATTAAGAAGCGAAGTTTTGATGCTTTACTTTGAGAAAAGAAACATTTTGGTTTTTGTCCTTCACACTGGGGGCATCTCAGGATTAACAGAGTTGACACTAATATTATCTTTTAAGCTTAAGAGGAGATTCTACTGATGATTATTTAAAAATTATATTTAGTATGTAAATAATAATAAGCTTTCAATAAGATTTCAGGCTGAGGAGATAGAGCAGTGGATAATGTTTTTGTTACATAAATTTTCCAACTAGAATTCAAATCTCTAAAACCTACACATATGTTGGATGGGTGTGGTTGCCCTCATATAATTCCAGTACTCCCAGAAGGGGATGACCTATAGAGCAAGCTGGAGAGCTACATAAGCCATTTTGACATGCTCTGGGTTTCATTGAGGAATCCTGTCTCAATAGAAAAAGAGGATAGTGATGAAGGAACACTCCTGATGTCAAATTCAGTCTTATACATCCATGCACAAACATGTATATGTGTACCTGCACATATACATGCACATACACATATGTGAATACACACACATGCATGCATGTATACCATATATACTCCTTTCACAGAGTCACTCAAGACCATCAGAAAACACAGATATTTACATTAAGATTAATAACAGTAGCAAAGTTGCAATTATGAAGTAGCAATGAAAATAATTTTATGGTTGGAGGTCACCACAACTTGAGGAACTGTATTAAAGGGTCACAGCATTAGGAAGGTTGAGAACTACTGCTCTAGAGGGTGGTAAGGCTCCATTGAAAGTCAAGAAAAAGTGCAGTACTTCAGGACATTCAGTTCAAGAGGGAAACCTTAGCTTGAGAAGTCATCACATTCTCTCATGATGCTCATGTTTCCTAATGATTTTTATCCAGGCCCATAACCTGAATTTCAGATTTGTTTCAAGATTATAACTAAGAAAAGAAATGTATCAATTATAGAATGGCATGCTCCCTTTTATAAAAATCTACTTGAATATGCCCTCAAAATCTAGGGATACAAGCAGCCTTGTAAATAGCAACACTCCTTCATTCATGCTACATTAGTTACTTTTCTGTTTTGATAAACCACCATAATCTAAAGCAACATACATGTGTATTTTGTCACATTCCAGAGGGAGAGTTCTCATAGACAGGGTAGCATAGCATAGTGGCAAGAGCATGAAGCTGATGTATTTTAGCTACACACAGGAAGAGGGGGTATAGGAAATAGGTGAAGTTATAAGGGATAGGAAATAGGTGAAGTTATAAGGGATAGGAAATAGGTGAAGTTATAAGGGATAGGAAGTAGGTGAAGTTATAAGGGATAGGAAATAGGTGAAGTTATAAACCCTCAAATCCCACCACCAGTGATGTACTTCCTCCAACAAGGCTCTTCCTCCCAAGGGTTCCATGACCTCACAAAGAGTGCCAGCAAGTGTTCAAATACATGAGACTATGGGGAGCATTTCTCATTCCAACCACCACAGATATCATCTTCACATCATACTTTGGATCTATCTCCAAAGCTTATGAAAGTAGAACAGAAAGTATCTTTTTTACTTGTTTGGGCCCGATGGCCCACAAGCCTGTTAGGAATGAGTCATCCCACACAGGAGGAAGCATAGACATGAAATAATGTCATGATTATTCTATTACTTACAATGTCGGACAGAAAAAAATGCTACTAGCAAAGCTTTTGACTATATGCTTATGATATTTCAGATTTCACTGGAAACTGTTTTTAAGAGAATTACCTCAAATGGCAATGAGAAATGTCTCTTGTTAGTGCTTACAGTTCTGTCATTATTTTAGATTTAAAAATTGCATTATTCCTTGCTATTTGAGCAAGAGGTCCTGTACACTAGATTATATTTCATACGTGGTTAGCAATGTGCGAGATGAGGGAAGAGTCCAACACAACACCTATATTTTTCCCTAGTTTCACTGTAGTGCATTCACACCTGGTACTTTACATGATGTCTGTGGCTGCTTATCTGTTATCAGTGTACATTTTAGAAGTTACAGACAAGACCCTGTGGTTTGTAAAGCCTCAATCATTTGTTTCTTTTACCTTCATGAAAGTAAACTGCTAACTCCTGCACCAGATTCTTCCTTTGACTAATGTGATGAAAGGTGAGATCAATTACATGAAGCCAGAATCAAAAGAGCAATAAAAGTAAGAAATCTCGTAGGTGTGGATATGTTGTGTATTAATTTTCATTGAATTCTAGGAAGTCTTTGACTTCTTTCTTTTTTCCTTGACCTAACTCAGTTGAGAATTGATCAGTCTCCATGAGTTTTCTGTTGTTGAATTTTTTTTTTTTTTCCTGAGACAGGGTTTCTCTGTATAACACCTCTGGGTGTCTGGGAACTCACTCTGTAGACCAGGCTGGCCTCAAACTCACAGAGACCCACCTGTCTCTGCCTCCTAAGTGCTGAGATTAAAGGAGTGCAGCACCACCACCTGGCTTGAAACACAGCTTTAATCCATGGTGGTCTGATAAGGTATAGGGGGTATTTCAATTTTTTTTTGTTGGTGTTAAGACTTGCGTTGTGGCCAAGTATATGGTCAGTTTGGGAGAAAGTTCAAAGCAGTGCTGAGAAGAAGGTATACTCTTTTGTGTTTGGGTAAAATGTTCTGTAGCTATCTATTAAGTCCATTTGAGTCATAACATCTGTTAGTTCCATTATTTCTGTTTAGTTTCTGTCTGGATGTCCTCTCCAGTGATGAGAGTAGGATGTTATTTGTAATAGCCAGAACCTGGAAACAACCTAGATGTCCCTCCACAAAGGAATGGATAAAGAAAATGCGGTACATTTATACAATAGAGTTTTACTTAGCTGTTAAAAACAAGGACATCAGAAAATTTGAAGGCAACTGGATGGAACTAGAAAAAAATCATCCTGAGTAAGGTAACCTAGATCCAGAAAGACAAACATGGTATGTACTCACTCATATTTGGATACTAACTGTGAAGTAAAGGATAACTACACCACAATCCACAGACCTAGCCAGACTAGGTGACAAGGAAGGGTCAAGGGGGATGTCCAGGTCTCCCTGGGAAGGGGAAATAGAAGAGATTCCTTGAGTGGGGTGGGCTAAGGGTGGGTGGGGATGGAACAAGAATGATCACGTGATGGGGGGGATAATACTGAAAGAGACTACTTGAAGTAGGGTGCATTTCAGGGTCAGGTAAAAACTTGACACAAGGGAATCTCCTAGGAATCTACAAGGATGACCCCAACTAAGACTCCTATCAATAGCAAATAGTCTGAACTTCCCATCTCCTGTGACTAGATTGGTGCCTCTCCCAATTGTCATCATAGAGGAGTCATCTAGCAACTGACGGAAACAGATGCCGACCCACCGCCAAACATTAAGTGGAGTTTGGGGAATCCTGCAGAAGAGGAGGAGAAAGGATTGTGGGAACCAGAGGGGTCAAGGCCCCCACAAGAAAACTCACACAGTCAACTAACCTGGGCTCACAGGGTCTTGCAGAGACTGAACTGACAACCAGGGATCCTGCATGGGACTGATCTAGGCACTCAGCATATATGTGACAGTTTTGTAGCTTGGTCTTCTCGTGGGACTCTTAACAGTGGGATCAGGGTCTGTTACTGACTCTTTTACTAGCTTTTGGGACTCTATCCCTCATAATGGGTGGCCTTGCCCAGCCTCAATATAAGGGAAGGTCTTTAGTCTTACTGTAACTTAATGTGTCATGTTTTATTGAACTTTATGGGAGCCCTGCACTTTTCTGCATAGAAATGGAGGAGGACTGGAAGAGGGGGTGCAGAGGGGAGTTGGAGGAGGGACTGAGAAGAGGAGGGAGGGGAAACTGCAGCAGGGATGTAAAATGAATAAATAAATAATAACTTTTTAAAGTATGAAATCAATTGATCTGCTAAGTGATTTAAACATGGCAAGCTTTGTGGTGAGAAAACACATTGTTAGATGATCTGAGGTAATATTCTGAAATTTATATTAAGAGACCACTATAGTTTGGTGCCAAAGAAGTTCCCCATATCCAGTAACCTATGAATCCTGGGTAATGCTTACTTAAATTTCCCCCTTAGCGTCCATTGTCCTGCGAGTACAATGGGAGCTACAGGTAAATGTGGCCAAGTGTGATTTCTAAGGCTAAATCACAGAAGCATTTCAGTCCTCACCAATCACACACACACACACACACACACACACACACACACACACACATACACACATGCACACATGCACACACATACACACACATGCATGCACACACACATACACACATACACACACATACACAAACACACATTCACACATACACACACATACACATGCATGCACGCACACACACATACACACATGCATGCACACACACACACACCTACACACACATGCATGCACACACACACATACACACATATGCACGCACACACACATACACACATACACACATACGTACACACACATACACACACATACACACACATGCACACACACATACACACATGCACTCACACACACATACACACACACACTACACACACATACACACACATACACGCACACATGCACACACACACACACATACACACATACACACACATACACACACATACACACACATACGCACACACACATACACACATACACACACATGCACACACATACACACATGCACACACACACACACACACACACACACACACACACACACACACACACACACACCGCTATCGTGACCCCCAGGACTATCATCACCACTGCCACCACTGTTACTCAAGTCCATATGTTTTTGCCATGAGAAATATCCTCATATATTCAATGACATGGATGAATATATTTAATTTAATCACTTTGCTTTATGAAAGAAGTTACCCAAAAAATATTTTAAAGCATTAATGAGGCCACATTAGTAAGCTTATATTGTAAAATGACAATGTTAGGTTTCTACAGAAGTTTAGACATTTTGGAAGGATAGACAAGATATGATTATTATATAATTATATAATTAAAGACATAAAACACATAGCACACATGCATACACACATGTGTGAACATATGCATAGTACATCTGTTTGTTTATTTCTGTCTCTTGGTATTATAATATTAGTATCATAATATTAGCATCATGAAGGTTGGGCTTCTCATCTCTTTTGATTCCCATTATAGCTTGTGATATTTGACAACATTAGACATATAGTATGTTCTCAGAAATCTACCATAAATTCAGAAAGCTGAGAAGGGGAGAGAAATGGATAAAGGGAAGGAAAGAAGGAGAGAAAGAGTGGGAAAATAGAAGGAAATAAAACAAGACATGAGATAATTCAAACCACAAAATTGAGAACAAGTGCCTGCCTGCAAGATGAGCACTTGTCTGTCCACGTCATACTAACCTGCTACTCTTACACTTGGAGAAGGAGCCATTTCTCAACACTTGCTTTAAATGTATGTGCTTTAGTGAAAAAATCCTCACTACTCATTTTGTGAAAAAAGTCAATAGTTCCCCATGAAGTACATCAAAACACTTAAAACGTCTCTAGTTTATGCATGTAGAACGGTGTATCCCATCAAAAATCACACCAGAGAAAATGAGCCCCCCCCCCAAAAAAAAAAAACAGAGCTTCAGACAGGACAGAGCTCCATCTCCAACCATGCTTACTATAAACATTAAGGATTATTTTATATTAAAAACATGTTTTAACCGTAAAGTTCCATATCAATTCCATTTCTGATCTCTTAGTAAATTGTCTTTTCTGCTCCATAAAACTACTTATTATCCCATCTGCTGCATAGCCTATCACAATAACTGTTCTGCTTCCTACATTTCTGAGTTTGACTCTTTGAGATCCAGGGGAAAAATTCATATGTGTTACTTACTTAACAGCTACATGATAGTAAGTACTGGTAAACATGGAAAGAAAAAGAATCATTTATATGCTATTAAGGGGAATATGAATTGATAGACTTATTACAAATAACAATGTGATTGATTCTTAAAGAATTAAAAGCAGAGCGACATTATGACCCACAAGTTGCATATGTGTTCAAACATGAAATCATTATCTTATAGAGACATCTGCACCACTCTGTGATCATTACATCACTCTTCACAACAGCTGACGTATGGAATAGAGCAAATCTCCATTGATACAGGAAAAGATACAGAAAATGCAGGCGTGTGTGTGTGTGTGTGTGTGTGTGTGTGTGTGTGTGTGATAGTTATCCATAACATGAAGGAAATCCTGTCATTTGTAAACACTAGGATGGATCCAAGGGTCCTTACATTAAGTAAAATAAGATGTAAGAGAGATATATAAAAAGTAGTAGTTTTGATTGGAGAGCCTAGCCTTTACTGGCTAAGCCATCTACCTCTCCAGGATGTAGGAGGAGATGAGGGCGGCTAAACCATAATCAGAATGTATCATATAAAAATTATTTTCAAGAGAAAAAAGATGAATGTGTTATGGTTTCAATGACATTTTCGGGTCTTGGGGTTTGAATCAAATAAAACAAAAATATAAGCAGACTTGCACCACCACTTAGCAGCCATAGATGGGAGCATTTAATCTCACTGACTTTGCTTTATCCCTTCTGAAACAGTGAGAACCATACCCATGTAGTTTATTTAAGCACACCAGATTTTACCCACTATGCTTGGTAGTATATGTGAGTCTTTCATACTTGATAAAAATACCCTCTCTTCCTCCTATTCATTACTTGTGGCACATCTAAACTCCCCCATGGGCAATCTTTCCTACTTCTTGGGCTAACTCAAGTACCTCTGCTTTCCTCTTATGACACTGTATCTTTCCTCATGCACAGCAGCATTTATAGTTTGCAAATTTGTCTTAGTTTTATTATTCATTAATTTTTATTTTATTTATTTATTTATTTATTTATTTATTTATTTATTTAGAAAGATTCTCACTAAATAGGCCTGGCTGGCCTGAAATTCACTATGCAAACCAGGCTGGCCTTATACATACAGAGAGGTCCGTCTTCCTCAGCCTCTAGAATGCTGGAATTACAGATATGTTCCACCACACCTGGCCAAAATACATGGGTTTTTCAGTTTTCAAGATGGAACCCAGGCCTGATACATCCTAGACAACTACTGTATACACTGTTTTCTCTTACTTTGTGATTATTTTGTCAACTCTCTCCAGCAATAGACTACACTTTGTGAAGGAAGGGGCTTCTGTGAGTCTGGTGAACAATGCATATTCAGAATTTAGCATCCTACTAAATGAGCATAAACTCTAAGGAAACATATGTTGTTCAAAAGCACATATGTGTTCATGGGAAATATGAGTGACCTCATCAGTGGCTCACATAATCCCTGTGTTATCGTTTATACTACCCTTCACTCTATTTCCACCTGGGGCCAGGAGGGCAGTTGACACTAACCCACCATCTTTAGTTCCTGCTCACAACTGAACCTATTTTCAGCACATATTGTAGTTGCTCTCAGAAGCTCTACAGGGATGGAGACAACTAGTTTTGGATGTGTGGGCAACTTTCCATCCTGGGCAGTGTTTAAGAGCTTAGCTGACTTAATCATTAGAATTTCATTAGCAAGGGGCCCCAGAATCACCTCCTTCTTCAGGCTTCCTCCTCAGTTTTTACTTTCCCTATACAGGAACTAAAAAATAGAACATGTGCACCAGTCCTAGCTTCCCCCTACAGGAAAGCTCAAAGATTATAGACTTTAAATGAATCTCCTCCTGGCTTCGGGAGTTAATTTATAACTCGGTCACAGCTTCTGAGGCTGCATAATTCAGTTCACAATGGTAGTTGGAAAGAGAGATCAATCATGACCATTAAGTTCTTACCACACTCTGAAAAGGCAAAGGGAGCTCTATTTTCTGTGTTTCTTCTTTCATGGTGAAGAGGCACCCTGTTGTCTGAACTGTCTGAGATCTCAAGAAAGGAACTGATCCATTGTCCTGAAGACTTATATACAGTGTACCAACATAACAGCTAAAGAGAACTCATTCTTTTCCTCACTGTCTATTTTTTTTCCAAGTGCAGGATTTGAGGACTGACAGGATTTTTATTTTAATGAGGCTTGACTTAAATTCAATATGATTGCTTAGAGGCAAAAACCTACAGACTCATGGTAGAAGGAGAATTTAGATGAAGGACCAGATTTAGGCAGGTCAGTAAGGCACTTGTCTTTAGTGCAAAAATTAAGGGGATGGAAAATGCTTGGTCATTAAGACAAATAGAATTTCAATGAAATATTTGAAATAAATGAAAAATAAAGCCACATGATAAAATAAATAGCATCATAATGATAAGGACAAGATTGACACACATGTTCTTTAGCTATATATAGTACTTATATTACAGATAGCATTATTCAATAGGTCATATCTTTATTGAAATTGTGGGTGTGTTGTTCATCATTACTTTCATTAAGGAATGATGTGTATTATTTATGTCCATCACTGAATTTGTTTTTGCAATTTCTTACATTGGTTTTGTCTAAAATATATGCCTCACTGGCTTTATCTTAGCCTAGCTCTCCCTGATTTGTGGGGAAAGAAGTAAAAGACAAGTATTCCAAGATATTCTTCATTGGTGACAGGGGAAGAGAGGGACATCATGAGACTTCTGGGTTACTTAAATGTTCTCTCTGCAACATTCAAACAGTACATTAGCACGTAGAAATACAGCTCCAGCCAGTACTTGAATAGACTCTCAACAAGCATTTGGTGCCTTAAGCTCACCAGCAGAGTGAACCCAAAAATATGAATTGTTGGGTCTCATTTACTGCATGTGTGTGCAAGATTCCTTTTCATGAAAAACAATTGTAAAATTGAAACATTTGTAAAATACTAAAAACAATATACTTTAATTTACCTGTTCTTTTTTTAATGGGTGTAATTTTTTATTTTTATTTTATTTTATTTTTTCCTGTAGCTGAGGACTGAACCCAGGGCCTTGCACTTACTAGGCAAGTGCTTTACCAATGAGTTAAATCCCCAACCCTCCCTGTTCTTTTATGTCCTAAAGCTTTATGTTCTGGAGAGAGAGAGAGAGAGAGAGAGAGAGAGAGAGAGAGAGAGAGAGAGAGAGAGAGAGATATTTCTAGGCTTGACCTCCTTAGCAGGACAATAAATTTGAAAGTCACGTTTTCAAAATAAGATTAAAGACTATAATTCTGGATACAGTTGGACACATTCCAAATATTCAAGCCCTGCCTTAAGCACTCTGAAAATGGGACCCCTGAGCTCCTCACAGTGTATCTTTGAACAATTAAATGCAAAGTTCCAACGTTTCCATTGTCAGAAGAGTAAAAACATGTGGATAAGGGGCTAATAACTGCTAAGTGGTCTTTAGAACACCACCCCCCTCAGTACTCATGTTATAGTGTCTTTTATGTACAAATAGAGTTACTTTAAAAAATAATTACTTATCAGATCCTAGCCCTACTATACCGTCCCAACATTCCCAAGCCCACCTCTTGAAAATGGCTTTTCCCTGTTGATTCTTCCTCAAACAAAGCTAATTTATGTCATCCCTAAATTCCCAAGCCTGGCTCTGGTTACACCAAATTTATTTATTTAATGCATATTTGTATATGCTTGAGTATATGTATGTGTACTTGTGTATACAGAAACCAGAAGAGGGAATTAAGTCATCTCAAGCAAGAGCAACAAGAAGTTATGAATGGACATGTGGGTGAGGAGACCTGAACTTGAGTCCTTTGCAAGAAGAACAAATGCTCTTAAACGTTCATCCATTTCTCCAGCCCCTATGCAGATATAATTAGTGAAAAGGAAAAAATGAAAACTCTTTCTGTTTCTGAGATGAGTAAAAGAAAAATAGGGAGTTGTTATTAGTATGTTTTATAATCTGCTACCATAATAGGAGCCCTAAATGTCTGCACTGAACATTTAGATACAGCCTCCCTAAGCACATGGTATTTCTATAGAAACTTGGTGAGCTGGGATGCTTCTCGTTCATGGTTTTAACACTCCCATGATCTTCTCATTCCATCATGAGAACATGGGGGAATAGGATGGTTGAGGTGGGACAGGGATGGAGTGGGACAGCAATGAAAGAGATGCCATTTTAGAGGGAGATATTGTGGGGATAGGGAGAAACCTGGTGTTAGGGAAGTTCCCAGGAATCCACAAGGATGACCCCAGCTTAGACTACTAGCAATTATGGAGAGGTTGCCTGAACTGGCTTACCCCAGTAATCAGATTGGTGAATGACCTAGCTGTCATCATAGAACCTTCATTCAGTAACTGATGGAAGCAGATGCAAAGAACCACAGCTAAGCACCAGGCCAAGCTCCAGGAGTCCAGTCGAAGAAAGAGAAGAGGGATTCTATGAGCAAGGGGCATCAAGATCATGATGAGGAAATCTACAGAGACAGTCAAACCAAGCTAGTGGGAACTCATGAACTTTAGACCAACAGCTGTGGAGCCTACATGGGACTCATCCGGGTCCTCTGCATAAGCGAGACAGTTGTGTACCTTGATCTGCTTAAGGGGCCCCTTGGCAGTAGGATCAGGATCCATTCCTGGTGCATGAGCTGGCTTCCTGGAGGCCACTACCTATGGTTGGACACCATGCACAGCCTTGATACAAGAGGAGGGACTTGGACCTGCCTCAGGTGAATGTACCTGCCTCTGCTGACTCCCCATGGGAGGCCTTACCTTGTCAGAAGATGGAATGGGGAGTGGGTTGGGGGAAAGGCTGGGGGGGCAGGAGAAGGGAGGAGAGGGAGATCTGTGATTGGTATGTAAAATGAAGAAAAAATTGCTAAACAAAACAAAACAAAACACTCCCATGGAGTTCCTAGGATGAGAGAGTATACTATAAAACCCTGCAGCAATGATTTGCTGCTACAGCCCAGAAGTGACTTGGATCACTTCTACTTTCGTATAGTTATCAAAGACAGTAACAACACCATTCATGAACAGCACAAGCCTGGGGACAATGACTTTTCTTAGGCTAAGGAAGGAAAATCAGACTGAGCATTGGGGATCATTAGGAGGAAATCTGAGATGATTTCTCCACTCCCAGGTTCCAAACACTTCAAAATGTACTGACTATACCTGATGCCTATAAAATATACATACAAAATAGTGTTATACTGATTGAGCAGGATATATTTAGGTATCTGTCAACAATGACAAAAGAGGACATGAATTTGAAAGGCAGCAAGGCAGGGTGTATGGGAAGGTTTTTAGGAATGAAAGGAAGGAGGGAAATGATGTAATTCTACTGTAATCTCAAAAATTAAAAGAAATAATTGAAAAAATGGACTAGTGCTTTGTATTGTTTTGGAAAACCACTTTGGGGAGAAGCATGTTCCTTTCCCCCTTGCTTCCTTGGGCAGATGAGGCTGCCTGGCAAGCCGTGGTCTCTGCCTGAATTTTACAAGGCAGTAGCAGAGATGCATAAGGAGTTGAGTGGTAATAGCCTCAGGAGAAGCAAATTAGCTCTCAGGAACATCCTTGCTTTTAGGTGACATGAAAGCATCTAGAAGTTCCGAAGACACAGACAAAACAGGGATCATAGCAGACGACCCTAAAGGTTCTGACTTGTGAATCTTCTAGAGACACTTCTTTGTAGAAATAAAGAATCTCCCAAAGCCTGAAATGAGGTGTCCACCACACTGAGAATCCTGTTGCACACCATTATCCTGCATCAGGATTCTTACTTCCTGGGAATCAAGGTAAGTAGAAATCAGTCAGAGAATATAAAAGACAGGGAAGAGAAGAAAAGGAGAGAGAAAATGGAGGGCCAAAGAAAAGGAGGTGGTGGAGAGAAGGGGAGAGAAAGAACAACCTTTGTCTAGCTGTAAACCTCAGTACCCAACCCTGATATACATTATGGTATCTTTGGAAAGAGAAAGCAATAAAAAGATATTTTTAAATGATATTCAAGTATCACTATTTTATTCAAAGAAGGCCAGAAATTGCTTCAAGTGTGATATGATAGGTCAGATCAGTTTAGCACAGGATATTTATTCCCTATTTTTAGAACCTGTGTCAATATGAACATACATGATCAATGACCTTCATAGGGTACAGACTTTGGAACTAGGACATTATTTTTGGCCATCTTACTGAGAACAATCTAATGACACCAGTCTTTAATGGCAAGAACCTTTACAGGATACTCAAAGACATATACATGGCAACAGTAGCATGACCAAATATTTTGACATAGAATATATCTGATTTGCTGTTGCTATCTTTCAAAATAATAAGAAAAGAAATGAGCTAAGGATTGACTCAGGAGAGTGAACTAGAATTCATGAATCTCCCTCTGATTACAGCCTGTAAGTTTGGAGATCTCAATCTTACATCTAGGGGACACTTACTTCTACCTACAACCTCACTAAGCATGAAACAGATTTTACTCTGCTGTCCCCAGAAGTGAGTATAGGTTTTTTTCATGTTAGTTTAGTGAGATTAGGCTATAGTGTGACAAATTTTGTGTTCTTTCAAGCCACTAAATTTGGGTTATTTGTTATTGTAGTAGCAGAAAGCTAATACCAACTGTTCAAATCAGAACAAACTACATTAAACTTTTATTGTGGTTTTCCTGCTATCAGCTATTTGAGGACTCCTGAGGGCCAAACCTGTCAGTTATGCACTAGTACATCTTTTATTTGCAGGTGGCAAAATGATATTTAATGTTGTATCCTGGGTTAACATATTAACACAAGGCCAATGTGAGGTCTAGGCTGATGCCAGAGCCCAGACCCTAATAATCCCTCAATGTTCTACCTCTGCTGAGGGATTGCCTCTGTAATTACTACACTAAAATACGAAACTCAGTATTTCCCTTGGCTCTGTGGGAATTCATGCTCTTGGTTCTGTTCCCTCCGGCCTCATCTGCATGCCTCCACTGTCACTGTCTAACTGTCTTGGTTCTGACAACTATCATACAGGGTGAGCTGACCTAAACCTAGGGATTATATTGCTTCTTTGAAGCTAATTTTGTGTGTTCAGTTAGTGCTTTTAAGGTGACTTTGTTGAGTGTTTCCAAACACACATTCTTATCTGGCAACAGTTAACACAGGAGCTTGATCTCTGCAGTACGCTTTCCCTCACTCTTCTTACATTTCTGTTCTAAGGTTGGTCCCACCTTTAATCCAGTATATTTTTACTGTTCCCATGATCCTTATTTTGACTGAGAGTCAATAATCACAGCACTACACTGTCCTGACCCAAATTCAATAAACTGTAGATTACTTGCTTAAATGGTTATCTTGGGCCTTGATGATTTTAATGGAATTCTTTATGTCATGCTTACCCTCTCACTATACATTAAAGGTCTTTAGGTGATAGGATAGTCAAAGGAACAACATCAGAAGGAATGAGTAGAAATCTTCCTGGTTGTTTATAGAGACCAGTAGATGCCAATAAAACACCCACCATGAAAACTAATGATTCTGGGACTACCATGTAGAGCACTGTTTCTTAACCTGTAGTTCACAACCCCTGGGGGTGGTATATCAGATATCCTGCATATCAGATATTTATGTAACAATTCTTAACAGTAACAGGATTACAGTTATGAAGTAGCAGCAAAATAATTTTATGGGTTGAAGTCACCTCAACATGAGGAACTGTGTTAAAGAGTCAAAGTTTGAGAAACATTGAAGAAGAGTCTGAGAATGACATTCATGCATACATAAAGTCACAAAGGTGACATAAACAGTAGGATTCAGTCATTACCAGAAATACCTTCCTTGAGTTAAGTCTTAACTCACCCCAATCAATCCCCTCTTTTCCAAACTCATGAGTTAAAGTTTGTACATACTTTATTCCTAAAATACAGTTTCTAAAAGGTTTCCCATATTATTTTGTTGATCCACTAACTATTCTGTCATGAGGAAGTTCTGCAGTGAGTCTCTGATGCACCTGCATCCATCTTTCCCCTTGAAAATCTAAATTATCTGCTGAAATCATTCCTACTGTAGCCCCGATTTATGTGCTCAAAATGTGTTTTAGCTACTAGAGGTTTGGAGAAGCTACTGCATTAGTACTATCTGCTCATAGACTCCCCTTTCATTCATAAAAGTTTTTTGAAACTTCATCTGCTAATTATTTTACCTTTAAGGAGCCACTGGCTCAGTCCATTTTTAACCAAATTAATTCCTTGTGCCCTATCTTGGAAATAAGCCCTGGTTATGTCTATACTTTCAGAATTCAGCAGTGTGTTTGATCACATGGGCCACATATCACACCCGGTTTTGTTTTCCCAATTACATCCTCATACTTTTTGCCCAAGTCATTCAGATAATTTATCTTGTCAATATTTATAGTAATTTTTAATTAAATTTTTTCTCTGATAAGTTTGTAAATGCACAGAAAGCATTCTAAATGCTTTCATCCACCCTCCTTTTTTTTTTTTTACCTCCCTCCCATCTCTGTCAATGTCCCCATCACTACAGGTTTCTCCCCTGTTCATGCTTGGCTTTGGTTTTGTAAACTATTCAGTTTAACCAGAGTCTTTTATGTATCCACAGGAATGAAACATTAAAAGACGTCCTTACACTTGTTTGAGGAAGAATTATTCCCTCTCTTAAAAGACGCTCAGGTGGCCCAGGATATCCCTTAGCTTGAGAATCCTCACCTTGAACTCTTAACCTTCCTGGTAAAATCTTCCATTGTATGGAGATTATAGTTATAAGCTCCTATACTGGATCAGATTTTTCTTTCTTGACTGCCATCCTTCTGTGACAGGCTGGAGTTTGTTGAAAACATTCCTTCCTTCATTGTAGAAATCTGAAAACCTCTTCTTCAGGGGAGGCCCATGGCCTGTGAAACACCACTATATAATCCCTCATTTCTGTAGC
This sequence comes from Onychomys torridus, assembly GCF_903995425.1. Lineage (NCBI taxonomy): Eukaryota > Metazoa > Chordata > Mammalia > Rodentia > Cricetidae > Onychomys > Onychomys torridus. The sequence continues at coordinate 66,317,739 of NC_050452.1, forward strand.
TCCTACTTCCAACTGCAACTCAGAAAGTGCAACTTTATAAACACAGGTGCCCAGATGCTTGTTAGCCTCAGGTAATCTGTGGGGTTTAGTTTCTTAGGGTCTCACTTTAATGATCACTGACATAAATACATAACGGGATAATATTAATTTCCAGAAGGCTGTAATCACTGTAAGATTATGATGTTAGCACATATAACAGTCAAGAAATGGCTGGAGAGCTGGCTTAATGGTTAAAAGCTCATAATGTGTGACCATGAAAACTAGAGATTTGATCCCAGCTCCCAGGTAACAAGTTGAATGTTACACAAATATTTGTAACTCTAGCTCCAAGAAATCCAACCCCCCTTTCTGGCCTGCATGCACATAGGCATGCAAATAAGCACATATATGTGCATATGTACTGAAAGTTATGCATGCACACACACAAATGTGAATAAGTAAAGGCATGCATACTTCCATATATACATTTAAAAGAAAGAAAGAAAAATAGAGGTACCTTTAAGAAATATTAAGCATTAGCAAACAAAAAAGAAATATGATCCTTGTTTTACCTTTAACATAAAACATAAGAAAGAAGTTAAGCTGTATGAATTTGATTAATGTAGTTATGCAATATGTTGTAAGATCATATGTGATAGGGATGTGATGCTTAGTCTTAATTATTACCTTGAGTGTATTTGAAATCACCTGTGAGATACTCCCTAGCCATGTCTAGATGGCATTTCTAGAGAGGTTTACCTGGGAAAGGAAGATTCACTCCAAATAAGGCAGCACCATGCCATGGATCATGGTACCAGATATAATCAAAATAAAATGAAGAAAACATATGAGCACTAGTTTGCATCTCTCTCTCTGCCTTCTGGCTATAAACACTGCTGACAAGAGCTTCATACTCCTCCCACTTCATGGTCCTACAACTCAACTAGAGCTATTTCCCTACCACAATGGACCATACTCTCAAACCATCATCCAAAACATGATCTGAAGTTTTTTTGTCAAGTATTTGGTCACAGTGACAAGTAAAGTAGCTATTACACCATACTTACCCACTGCAGCAGAATGATAGGTTCACATGCTAAGATATTTGCTTTTAGCATATTTATTTTTTAGGATCTTCACTTCTTTGAAATGACAAAAATAGAGGTATTATTTCATTATTTGAGAATCTTATTCATGCACATAAAATATTTCAAGTTATACAAGCTCATTCCCCTTTCTGTTTCCTCCAACTTCTCCCCTACTCCCCCAATACTCTTCCTTCCCATGTGCTTCCTTCTCATGTGTTCCTTATTAAAACCCATAGAGTTCATTAACTGTGGACAAGTGCAAACAACCTCCTGGAATGTAAGAAGCCTCTTAGAAGTCACAATAGCTCTTTAGCAAAGCGTGGAGTTTTATGAGATTTTCTCCCATTCATATTGGAGCTTTGACTGGCTTGATCACGTACATGCTGTCATAGCCACTGTGAGTTGATATGTGCAACAGCCTTGTTATGTTCAGAAAATGATGCTTTACTGCAGATATACACAACTTCTGGCTCTTACCATCTTTTCGCCTCTCTCTTCCATAATAATCCCTGAACCTTAAGGGTGGAAGGTGTAATATAGCTGTCCCATTTAGACCTGAACTCTCCAGGCACTCTTATTCTCTACACATAGAGCTCTGGAATACTCACTTCTACTGTAAAACAAAACAAAACAAAACAAAACAAAACAAAAAACCTTATCTTTGATGAGGCTTTAGAGATGTGCTAATCTGTGGGTATAGAGATTAGAATTCAGGGACCATTTTATTACTGTGTATATTTAGTATTAAATTTTCTCCTCTAGTGCATGTGATCTAACTGGATGTGATCTAACTGGCCATGGGTTTTTGGCCTAGTTAACAGTCCCAGACATCTATTCTATCTGGTGGACCAGGCTTGAAATTCAAGTAGAAAGGTGTTGGTTACTCCTATAGCTTTTTTTTTTTTTTTTTTTTTTTTTTTCCAATACTGCCTAGCGGACATGGCTTTCCAGGTTGTCTATTGTAGCTCACAAGGTTCCCACCTGGAGAAGACTGTTGATTATTTTTCTCACTTCCCAGCACTATGAAAACTAGCCAGTAGGGATGAAGCTTCCAAGTCAGTACCAGCTTGATTTTTCTGTGTCCGAGGACTCAAATACATGATGGCTTTGGCAATAGGGTCCTGCCATCAAATTCAGGAGAGTATCCAAGGACAACTGTAATAGTCTATACTAGTGTGTGGGGGCATGTGGAGGTGTTCTTTGGCACCACAATGTTCAGTCACTCAAAAAGTTGCAGCCCATGTCTTATTTGATAATTTGTAGTATCTGGAGGAAGTGTTTTCCTCCATCATAGAGAAACAACACTTAAACTCGTTTTAAATATGTCTCTATTTTGTCAAGTATTTACAGTGGTAAATTCCAAAACTCTCCAGTGTTAGTTATTCCTCCTTATACTGTCTTCTCTTATCTGTTCCCCATCCCTCAACCCATTTAACCCTTCCAGTTCCATGATTTATACTACCTACACTCTGTCTTCTTTCCCTGGAGATTCAACCCTCCATTAAATCTGACTAATTAGTGTCTTTTCTTCCATTTGTCCTCAAATTTAAGAGCTCATATTGAAAGATTCCAACCAAATATCCACATATAAGAGAGAACATGCTACATTTGTCTGGTGGTGTTACTTCACTCAGAACGATAATTTACAACTCTATCCATTTACATATAAATTTCAGCAATTCCTTATAGCCAAATAACAGTCCATTGTGTATATGTACTGCATTTTCAATAGCTATCTATCTGTTGATGGATTTCTGATTCATTGCTATTATGAATTGAGCAGCAATAAAAGTAGAGGATCAAATACCTCTGTAGAAGGAAACGGAGTCCTTCGAGTACATACTCCTGAGGGTTATAGCTTGATCTTGTGGTAGATCTATTCCTAGCTTTTTGAAGAGCCTCCAAATTGTTTTCCATAATGGTTATACCAGTTTATACTCCCTCTAGCAGTGAATATGTGTTCTTCTTTCTCTACAAAGATACCATCATTTGTTGTTTTGATCTTAGCCATTCTGACTCAAGTAAAATGAAATCCCAGAGTAGTTTTAATTTGCATTTCCCCAGTTGCTGAGGATAGTAAACATTAAAAATAGTATTTCTCAGCCATTTGTTTATTCTTTTGAGAGCCCTTTGTTCAATTCTATGCCCCAATTTTTAATTGTGTTGTTTGTTTTCTCAGTGTTTATTTTTGTTGTTGTTATTTGTACATGTCCCAGGTGGAAATAGTGGCTCTGTATTATTTAATGTGCAGAATTTAAGATGTTAAGTCATTCTGAGAATGGGACTTCCATATCATACACAAGATAACACCTTTAACTTTTGCCAAAACTAGAAGACAAAAGACAGAGAATACATGCTTCTTCTCAGGGCAGACCATTAACTTCTTTGCATCTCATTATGCAGAACCTAGTGGGATGATTGAATTGGGTGTAAGAGAGACCAATGTATATACTCTTTATGCTAAGATGAAAATTCTGTATCACTTTTATTGGTGAGCTCAGGCATAGAAGGGACTCCAGCCATCTCAGTCACATTCAATGCAATGTGCTGCTTCTGAGTTGCCTGTTAATTACACTGTGTGATCTTCCATCACCTATGCCAGTACTTGGGGAATAAACAAGTGCATTTGCAGGATTTTTAAAAGGAAGAACATGAAAGATAATGCCAGCAAGACAACATGTGAAAAAGAAACTATCAGAATTGTCAATGCTCCCCAGTCTTCATCACCAGATCCATGATAAAAATAACTCCAGTTCAAAAGGTCCTGAAACACAGTAAGACAAAAGCAAACAAAATCCCTAAAGTCATGTGGGAAAGCTCTGAAATGTAGACTCAGATCCACTCCCATCAATGCTGGCTGATATTTTGCAATATAAGATACAGTACAAAAATACAAGGTTAACAATAATGCAGTATCTATACTATCATATGCAGATTACTTCATGTGTATCCCTATAAAATCCTGCATGTGTGTAGGGTACAAACACACCACAGCATAGTCACATGTCCTTATAAAATGAATTTATATAACTATTACACATTGTAATACAATTTTAGCTTCAGAGAATAGAAACAATACGTAAGTGTCGTATTGTTGCTACAACACCATGACAATTAGCAAGGCATTTTAAGTGTATCATTTATATCAGCTTTATCATATCCTATTAATGTCCACTTTTATTGCACAAAAATATATCAGTGGAGCTAAAGTGCAGCTTCAGCAGTTAAGAGAGCTTACTGCTCTTGCAGATGACTGAAGTTTAATTACCAGCACTCAGATCTTGTATTTTATACTTGCCTATAACTACAGCCCCAAAGGATCTGATGCCCTTTTCTGACCTCTGTAGACACTTGTGTACATATTCACATACACACACACACACACACACACACACACACACACACACACACACACACACACACACACACACACACACACACACACACACACACCTACAGAAAAATAAATCTTTAAGAACACATTTATGTATGTATTGTAAACCATATATTCAGTTTAAAATGTCCCCAAACTATACATATATTGAAGAGAAATGCTCACAAAATTTAGCTCTGGATATGCAGTTCCCCAGATGCCTTGGGAATTGGTCTGTGTGATTAAAAGAACTGTCAAATAAACAACACTTACACAAGGGAGAAAACTGGGTATTTTTCTCTAATCAGCTAGAACTGTTTCAGTGTCAGATTCTACGGTATCTGAAAGCTTCACCCCATCTCAAAATGTCTTCCACTTCCTGTCACATTCTCTGAACTTTGGAATTTGACATAATGAATCTTTCAATGTCTCCCATGAAAATCAAGATCATGTTGAAATGACAGTTAATATTTCTGAACCTAGATATAAAAAGATGTTGAAGGGGTTTATATTGAAAGCTCACCTTTGCAGAAGCCAAGATGCTGATCAAGAGTTAGATTCAATAGCAGGAAAGGGTTAATTTGTGAGGGTTAATATGAACTCACTGACAAGGGCCTAAGGATTAATGGAGCATATGCCTGGATGGAGACTGAGGGAGTATTTCTAGAGAAGCTTGGCTAAAATGAGAAGATCTACCTTGAGTATGAGTGGCACCATCCCATAGCCTGAAGGATTCAATAATTCAAGGAGAAAGGGAGAAGCCAGATAGTGCACACATTCTCTCTCTCTCTCTCTCTCTCTCTCTCTCTCTCTCTCTCTCTCTCTCTCTGTGTGTGTGTGTGTGTGTGTGTGTGTGTGTGTGTGTGTGTGTGTGTGTGTATACGTGCAGGTACATACATATGAGTGTAGATGCCTTGAGGGCCAGAGGTGGTTGATCAAAGTTACAGTAAGTTGTGAGTAAGCAACAGAACACCAGTGTTGGGAGTCAAACTTGGATCCTCTGGAAGAACACTACCTGTTATTAACGACTGAGGCATCTATCTCTCCAGCCCATAACTATTTTTTTCTTTATAAGGAGTCAATGTTATTTTCACTTCTGTTATAGTACAGGTCAAATTTTTATTAAGGAAGATAAGACTTGGATAATAGATTATAGGAAAATGCATCATATTAAATCACAGAGCTGATATATGAGATAGTTAGCTTTATAATTAGAACTATTGTGTATTTTAAATCCCAATATACTGGACAATTTATACTTATTATCTCATTTATTCTTTACACTAACTCTTCAAGTAGCTTGCTTATTCCTGTTTCCAAAATGAGGAAGCCAAGGCTAATCTTGCCAAGACCACATGCTTAAAGCATGGTAGAGCATTTTATTAAATGGAAGTGTCTAGCTTTCTTAATATGGTACATGTTCCAGCCTTACTGAAGCTCCAACCCTTTCTAGCTAAGTGCCATCTCTTTCATTTATCAACTAGATGGAAAACATGAGTTGATAAGTCTCTAATTTGATGATAAAGAATCTCACCTGATACTTACTTAGGTGGTCACTGTGTACTGGGTTGCTGGCAGGGCATATCTATTTATGAGAGAAAGGTGCTCTATCCAAGGTAAATTTGAGGGGTAGATTTGAATTTGCAGTGAACAGTTATGGAAAGTGACTGAAGAAATTGGTAAAAACTCACTTTGAATGTGACAGCTGACTCAACCAAAGGTGGGTGACTTCACCTTTTGCACAGAGGTATAAGGCTTATCTGAGTATCTTCAGGTAAGTACTGCAATACAATTCAGATCAGCAGGTGGTGTATGCCTCGATGCACATTCAGTCTTAATGGCTTAGGTTCTGAGCTCAGGATTGTGTATCTATATTGAGTTGTTATACTGATGGGGTATCATTATCTATGGAGTTAGCATTATCCTGCATTTTGAAAAATGAAAATCAAGGTCAGCCTTGGCACCAGTCTTGAAGTGGATGGGGAGGAGATTAACCAGTAAAATTATTGTTCCTGGTGGAATGTCAGCTTATGGGAGAGGAACATTTAGAACATCATTGTAACCAACAGGCGCAACTCTACCACTTCCCTGGGACTCGCTCTCAAGGACAACTTAAATCACTATTTCTGCTTATCCATGGGAGAATGGAAGGATTGTACAACAGCTATCATGAAGTTCAAATACCTATACAGAGGAATTGTCTTTTATAATTGAAAGCCTTGCCACTGTCAGTTTTATGTACCTGACAGTCCACCAGAGTCGACAGGGTTTTACAGGGAATTTATGGAAGCAGGCTCTGAGAACAGGCTCCTGCTTCTTTTTCAAGAGTCCATTAGAAAAGAAAAGATGAAGAACCCACAGACACAAGTCCAACAGCTATGAGCTCAGGGTGGGAGGGATAATGGTTTCCTGCCTCAGAAGTCACATTAAAAGTAATGTTTCCTTGAAGAAACAGTTGCTGATTTTACTTTCCTGAATCATTCAGTCCAGGACATGATGCCATGAGCCATGACATATAGAGAGATCACTCCCTCTCATCACAGATTTATAGGGGAGATTCTTCAGTGATGCTGTATGTTGCAAAGACTATGTGATGAACTGGCATCTATGATATACAGTCTGGGACATTTTAAGTTAACATGTCAAGTTCTCAGCTACTGCAAGCAACTTAATGAGCAAGAAATGGAAACTGAGTTTATGGGCAAGAGTCATGATTGCCACTAACATTTTGTAGGGACAGGATTTTACAAGTTGGAGATCAACATGTGAATTTGATTGGAATAATATCTGTCATTACAGGGAAACAGCTAAAAATGCCACCTCAACCAAACCTCTTCACCCATATTGAACCTTTAAGGGGAGGCATAGTAGTACCCAATTTTAGTTAGAAAAAAATGTCAGGGTTTCTGGCCTCTTCTTCCCAAGTACACAGAGGCCAGTCTGTCTGGACTATTCATGCATTGTTATATATTCTTTTCTAAAATCCCATATATATTTTGACAGCGCCACATGTAGTTTTGGCTATCCTGAAACTCATTATGTAGACCAAAGAGGACTTGAACTCCCAGAGATCACCCTGCTTTTGCATCCTGAGTGCTGAGCTTAAAGGCAGGAACCACCACACCTGGCTTTAAAAAAGTTTAATATATGAAAAGCCAACCAATGACTGGTCCAACTTAAGGCCCAGGCCATGAGAGGGAGCACACACCTGACACTGCCTGGATGGACAGGACCCAGAGGTTGATCAGCCCAGAGATGTAGTTAGAGTTTTCCTGCCTGGCCCAGTCAGGACAAATCTCTCTTACCCGCCAGTCCTACAATCGCTCAGACCCAACCAAGAAAGCATACAGAAACTTACATTGTTTAGAAACTGTATGGCTGTGGCAGGCTTCTTGTTATCTACTTCTTCTATCTTAAATTAACCCATTTCTGTTAGTCTATACTTTGCCACATGGCTTGTGGCTTACCAGGGTCTTTACATGTTGCTTTTCATGGCAGCGGCTGGCGGTGTCTTTCCCCAACCTTCCACTTCCCAGAATTCTCTTTTTTCTTGTCCCGCCTACACTTCCTGCCTGGCCACTGGCCAATCAGAACTTTATTTACACAGAGCGATATCCACAGCACAGAGACCTAGGATAGAACCTAGCACAACTAGGAAAAAAATCAATAAAATGATTTTTAATGATATTGTGCTATACTCATAGACTGGTCCCCAGCCCAATTGTCACCAGAGAGATGTAATCCAGCATCTGATGGGAGCAGATGCAGAGACCTATAGCCAAACACTAAGTGGAACCAAGGGAACCCCACAGAAGAGTTGAGGGAAGATTGAAAAAACCAAAGGGGTTGAGGACACCACAAGAAGAAAGCCAACAGAGTCAACTAGGGGCTCACAGAAATAATCAGGAAGCCTGTATTGGCCTGAGCTAGGTCCTCTGCAGATATGGTTGTGCAACTTGGTGTTCTTGTGGGACTTCTAACAGTTGGAGTAGAAGGTTGTCTCTAACTTTTGGGACCCTTGGGTTGCCTTGTCCAACTTTGATGTAAATGAAGGTTTGTTCCTAGTCTTATTGTAACTCATTATGCTGTGTTTCATTGGTGTCTTGGTTAGAGTTTCTATGAAGTTAGAGTTGCTGTGAAGAGACACCATGACCATGGCAAATCTTATAAAGTAAAACATTTATTTGAGGTGGAAGCTGACAGCTTCAGAGGTTCAGTACATTATGATCATGGGGTGAGGGACAGCATGGTGGCATGCAGGCAACTGTGGCACTGAAGAAAGTGATTGAAAGTCCTACATCTTGCAAGCAACAGGAAGTAAACTGACTCACTGGGATGTACCCCGAGCAGAGGAAACCTCTAAGTCCACCCCCACAGTGAAATACTTCCTCCAACAAAGCCATACCCACTCCAACAAATGCACATCTAATAGTGCCACTCCCTATGAGATTATGGAGGCCAATTACATTGAAACCACCACAGTTGGTATTCCTGGGAGGTTTGCTCTTTTCGGAAGGGAGATGGAAAAGGAGTAGATTCAGGGGAGAAGACAGGTGCTGGAAAGACTGGTAAGAGTGGAGAGCAGGGAAACTGCAGATGGGATGTAATATATGAGAGAAGAATAAAAGAAAAAATAATCTTGGATAAAAAGAAAAGAATATGAAAAAGCTGAATATATATGACCATGTTTTCCTGGGGCTAGGAGAGAGAAGTAAGCAGTGTTTGGGGGGAATGCATTAAAGATTCATAGTCCTTTACTTGAAAGGGAGGAGGCAACTGCATTGGGGTTGTCTGGATTCAAGGCAACAAGCTCCCCAAGAATGGCCTAAGGCAACATACAAAAATTGGGCAGGCTAATGTTTCTGATGAGAAGTCCGTAGAATTCATTATATTAGTAATCCAAAAGCTATAAACTGTCTTCCTTTAGGATCAAGTCAAATGTTGCCATCAAATGTATATAGCACAGGTCAGAGGTTCCATCTAATGTGTTAAGCTAAGGAGGACTGGGTGTCCAAGACCAAGGCATCTGTTGATTTGGTCCCTGGTGTAGGGCTCCTTGTAAAACTACATCCTCGCTGTGTATTCACAACTTTATGTGTAAAGAGAAGGTACACTACTTCAAATGCCACCCTTTCCTTGATGGGGCTCTTGTTTCCCATGCCCTTGTCTAATTCTAATTACCACCTAGTGTCATCACACTAGGAGTCAGAGCTTCACTGTATGATTTGGGGGAGAACACAACATTTTCCACTGCCCAACTAGAAACAACTGAGCCCATTTTGCTGCAGTTCCTACATCTTAAAGGAACACCATTTTGGTGCCTGTTGCAGAGTGGAGATGAAGGTACAGTATTCTACTGTGTCCCTTCTCAGTGTCCTCAGTTTTATACCACTCTTGTCTTTCTATTTTCCCATTTGTCTTCTACGAATTCTCTGACTTTACAATGTCTGAGCATCAAATTTTGCCATGTCTGTGATCATGCAGACGCATGAGCCTGTGCACACACATACAGAAATCAGAGGAGGGCATCCAGTGTCTTCCTATCATCTTGAGAGAGGATTTCTCAATTAAGTGGAATCTCATTGGTTTGGCTGGGTTGGCCAGCAGACTCCCAGGGTCTGTCAGTTGCCATCTTCTGATGCTAAGATTACAGGCAAGAGGATCCCAGACTTGATATTTCATGTGAGTACTATGCACTCAAACTTATGTACTCATGAAAGCACAGGAAATACTCTAAAGACTGAGTCATCCCCCCAGTTCATGCCATGGTATAGTTTTAATAGAAGATCAGAGTTTTTAAGAATATGTTCTGAATGCAGACTAATATAGACTATCTGTGTATCCTCCCCTAAATTAATTTGTTGAATTGTAAACTCCTGTGTGACCACTTCTGAAAAAGAGGATCTTCAGAAAGAGAAAGTATAAGTATAAACGGGTTCATGAAGGAAGCTCCTTTGCAGTGGGATTGATGTCATCATAAGAAAGGGAACTGAGCTCTCTGTTCCCAGCTCTATAAGGAAACAGTGAGAAGGAACCAAGGCTCTTGTCAAGGACCTGACCATGCTGGAATGCCAGTCTCCAACTTCCAGCCTCCATATCGGCAAAATTTAAGTGTATGTTGCGTATCTGCCATGTCTACTGCTTGCTGCCATACTTCCTGCCATGACTTTATTTTCTTTATAAAATTACAATTAATTATGTTTCTCCATTTTTTCCACTCCAAACCCTCTCATATACCCCTCCCCACATCCCTTCAAATTCACTGTCTCTTTTTTCACCAATTGTTACTGTGTGCATATTGGTGAAATTATTAAGGCCACTGCACATAGTTAAAAGGGAGGTTTATTTTGTGGGGTAACTTATAAGTGAAGGGATTGGTTACAGGGTCTGGGGAAGGTGTAGTGCAGTCCAGTCCAGCGGTGTTCTCTGGAGAACTGCTTGGTCTACCTCCAGCGTTCAGGGCCCAGGAACCAGGAGAGCCTGTGCATCTGGATCTTGGGTCTTCAGGGTCCTCTCTTGGCCCTGCCTTGTAGGTGTGACAGTTACCAAAGCCTCAATGGGGGTTGGAACTTCCAGAACAAAGCTGGAATGGCTACCCACTACATATGCAAGTATGTATTTTTATATACATATATATTCCTAAATATAACATATTGAGTACACACAATATTAGTTGTATGTATGTTTTCAGGGCTGATCACTTGGCACTGGACACTAATTGGTGTGTTCCTCCCTGGAGAATACTACCAATCACACCCCAGCTTTACTAAGTTGCCTATAGTTCTTTGTGTAGGGTTGAGGTCTTGTGGGCTTTTTCTTATGCAGTTTGGCACATTTGTTAGTGTCTTCCTTGTTAAGTTCATATTTGGGCAGTTATAATGGTGAGATTTTATGAAAATGACCTCTGATGTTACTAGGAAACACAATTCCACAGAAGAGTCCCTGATCCTCAGACTCTTAGAATCTTTCCACCCCATCTTCCTCAATATTTTCAGAGCCTTAGGTGTTGAAGTGTTTTCAGATATATCCACCATGACTAGGTTCCACAATTCTACAGTTTGAATGGTTGTGGTTTTCTGTAGTAGAGAGAATTTTCTTTCATGAAATGTGAATAATACACTTATCTGTGGGTATAAGGACAAATGTTTTTTTTTAGGGATTATGCTGGTTTAGTGAATTAGTGATTGCAGATTCTCCTCTAATAACCACTATTTTACTAGTACTTAAAGTTAACTAGGTTTCCAGTACTAAGGATAGTATCCTTTTGTTGATGAGTCTTAAATCCAATTAGAGAGTGATTGGTTACAGACAAGGTATGTGTGCCATTATTTCACCTATAGAGTTATCATGCCATGCTGTTTGTTGGGGTGATTCATAGGTATCATAGCTGCATGAAACTGTTGGTTGCCTCCCTCCTTTGGAAACTTATATGGCACTTCTGTTACCATGAAAGCTAGTCCTCAGGAAAGATGAATTCAGCTCAATTCCAGCTCATGGGTCTTTCTGGGTCCTGTTTCTAAAGGGCATGGTGTATTCAGCAATGGAACTTACCCTCCATTTATGTAGGGAACTAAAAGTAACAGCAATAGGTTGTATGTTTTAGGAGTCTCTTAGACAGTATTGACCAACAACTGAAAAGAGGGATTCTCGTGTTTGATATTGGGATTTTTTTTTTACTTAGTCTTTGGCTCTTAGATAAAAGTTCATTGAGACTATATATGTATATTTATATACAAAATATTGTGTATTGTAGATTTTAATAGGTAAACAATTAATAGTATGATTCCTTGTGGCTTTTTCAGATATCCATATTGTTATTTTACTCACCTTCCTCCCTTCCTTATCTTTCCCTCCCTCTTACTTCCCTGAGGAGCTTCCCATTTTCCCATTTCCCCTATCAGATCATTTGGCTCTGGTTACCTCATTCAATATGATCTTTTCTAGTTCCATCCATTTACCTGCAAAGTTCATAGTTTTATTTTTCATAACATCTCAATAGTATTCCACAATGTATATATACCACATTTTCCTTATCCGTCCACATGACAAACTATTATCACTATGGAATACTTAGCCCAAATAAATTCTTTCTATAAGTGGCCTTTGTCATTGTCTTAAGGTATAAAAGGTATCTATTGCAGTGAACAAACACCATGACTTTCTCCCCATAACTTGGGGAGAAGGGTTTTTTTTATGGCTTTCATGTTCATATCATAATCTATCATCAAAGAAAATCAGGGCAAGAACTCAAGGTAGTTACTGAAGAAGGGTGCCTCATACTGGATTGCTCCTCAGGCTTGCTCATCCTGCTTTCTTATACCACCCAGGAACACCTGCCCAAAATAATCTGAGCCTTTGCATATCCATCAAGAAAATGTTCCACAGGCTTTCTCACAAGTCAATCTAGTGGGGACATTTTCTCAACTGAGGTTTCCTTTCCCCAAATGACTCTTTATGTCAAGTTGATACAAAACTAGTCAGCACACTAAGGGTATTTTATCAAAGCAATAGAAAAGCAACTAATACATCTACCCTGGAGAACTGCCTGGGAATCACTCAATCTATAGTAATGGCAGGGTGAGGGTGATGAGAAGCACGAGTCATAAATATTAAAGCAGGCAGAGGTATTAATTTTCTGAGGGCATTTTAGAGAGAGAAGTAGCACTGAATTTTTCAGTCTCCTGTAACCTGATATATGTTATGATATGGATAGTATGATTAAAATTCCAGGTATGACTATACTCTATATGTTTTGTATGTGCTACTATATACACAAAATTGAATCAGCTTGTTGCTGTGTCAAACCTTAGGGAAGTTTTTACTAAACACAATACATTTCTGTGGATGGTAAAGTTTATAGATATTTTAAATGAGTTAATATGTCAAAAATTCAGAATAGTAAATAAAGAGGTAGAATTCTTAATATATTCAAGGAACAAAAGAACATACACATATAGTGGACACACACACACACACACACACACACACACACACACACACGCGCGCTCATAGTGTAACATTGCTGATTTTCAAGAAGTTTTAATTTCCTAGAACATTCAACATTCCACTCTAGAAATTTCAATAATTCAGCATTCGACTTAACTTTCTGTAACTCTTTCCCCCCGGCTGAAAAGGAAAAAAGTAATCAATGTAATTATTGGTAGATATGACTTCCTTTAATATTCCCAACATTCTATGATACAAAACTTATCACCTTCCCTTCTCCCTCATTCAGTATGTTAACATATAGGCCACAGGCTTAGGTAGACTATGTAAAAATGCCTTTGATCTTATTGCAGTTCTGTTTAGGAAATTGCACTTATATCTAGAAGTATTCTCCAATGGGTAGAGAGGCAAACAGATGGATGTGTGGGTCAGTTGACTAGCTATAATTTATTTTAATTTTTGTCTTCATTTACTTCATTTTGAGTGATGTTTCATTTGACTCTACTAGACAAGCAAAATGCAGATAAAAAAAAAAGCTAACCTACATTCAAAACAAATCTTGGAAGTCTATATAATCTTTGCAATGTATTGACTGTCAGATTTATAGCTAAACTGGCAGGTTCCATGAAGGAGAGAATGTGACAACACAGACATTGAAATGGAGCTATTTATTTTCATGAGCTGAAGTGACCATATAACTCATAAGTATTGCAGAAACCTGTAAATTCCCAAGGATTCATGTTATGCTGTAAAACAGGGAATGCCTCATAATTCATCTGTGGGGCTTCCATTGGTATACTCAGCCAGAATATCTCAATATAGAATTTCCTTTCTCTTTGTAGATACAGAAATGCAACCATGATTTTATAGCTACAGATTTGTCTCAGAATAATAAGATTTGAAGAAGTTTAGATATTTGGGTCTGTCTGACAGATAACAAAGGTGATGGAAAGGCAATACTGACAACCACACTGATATCATTCATACTCCCACTGTTCTCCAGAATTTCAGAATTGCATTAAAGTAATATATGTTGCATTTTTAAAGAATATAAATAAATTATTTGCATATGTGTGTGGGTGCATTCTCTTGCTGAGGGTACAGACATTCCTGTGTGGTGAGGCAAAGAGTCTGCATGAACACTCATGTCATGATCTGCTGACATGACTGGTCAGAGGTCCAGATGGGCCACAAAGTGAAATGCTGTGTGCTAAACATTGTGTCCACATCAAATTCACACACTGAACCCTTAACCTCCAGTGAGATGGTATTTAGTCATAAAACCTATGGGAAGTGAGATCATGAGAGCAGGCCCCATGATGGGATTAATACCCTTATAAAATAAAAAGGGACAAGATAATCTCTTTTTCTCTGTGTGCACCAACCATTAATAGGCTTCCCCAGGATACATCCAGGAATAGTCCCCTCATCACTGACACCCGAGTCTAGAACTCCAGATTCTAGAATGTGTAGTTTTGTGTTTATGGTGTTCTATTATAGCACCTTGAACTGACAAAGACAGGGACCTCAGAGAAGACTAAAACAATGCCCCTTCTGGCTTTTTATTCTTTTTAAAGTTAGCTTATAAAGTATCGTGGTTTCTTACACAATTGTCATACATACTTCATTTTGGATGCTTCTCCCTGCCATACCCTGCCCATTCTCTTTCCCCCATCTTCTTGCTCTTCACTATCCCTGCTGTGTTGCCCAATATTTCCTCACCCACTTTAACCTCTCATGTGTTCTATTGCTTTTCCCAGCCATTATCTTAAAGTTATTTTCTTCCAACTCATTTCTGGCCCTTACCCATATTTACTCCTGTGTGGAAGATTTAACAATCACTGTGTATATGATTCATGTGTACATATATGTGTGGAGATCAGAGGAAATTTTCCTGTATCAATCTTTTTTTTCACCTTGTTTAAGAAAGGTTTCTTTGTTAAACAGTGCATATTCCGGGCCAGCTGGATGTTGAAATTCTAGGAATTGGTCTCTGACTCTCATGTCTCACAGGAGTACTGGGAATATAAATATACACTAACACATTCAGCTGTAAGGTATTAGGGATCCTTGTAATTTCCCAGCAAGCCTTCTCTCCAGCCATAAACAACTATTTCTTTTTAAAAATGTTTATTTAAAAAAATTTTATTCATTTTACATATCAACCACAGATTCCCTAATCATCCCTTCTCATGCTTCCCCACCCCAGGCTTTCCCCTATCCAACTCCCATCCCCTCCTCCAAAAGAGTAAGAGCACTCCATCAAATGCCTCTCTAATAATTTTCTTAATATTCTTTTTGTTCATTTAGCCTATATTTCTTTTTAAAAAACATTGTATGCACTTGGCATTTGAGCATGATTTGTGAAAGGAGTAAGGGTATTACAAACTTATGCAATCCTAGTATCAGCTAGTGAAGACACAACCTCTATGTTCTAAACAACAATTTGGTTTCAAAACCTCCATTCTATGCATGTGGGAAGATGCAAGTGCTCCCCTCTGCCATGGCCCTGGTAAGATCTCAGAGCATGGGACTTCTACAGTTTATCTCACCTCAGAATCAATGTTCCTCCTGAATGCTCTGTATTAAAAATGAAATCCTTTACAGAATATTTGCAGTAACAAAAACAATTAAATTAACGGCCTTGCATGTATATCCAGTTCTACTGAGAAGTTTTCCAGAGGCAGAGATTAATGAGTTAATGTCTCAGTAGACGTGGAATGTTAAGGCTGTCTACTCTTTCCAGAACCAAACTTTACAAGCTTTCCCTTCCTTCGCTCAACCCCAATCCATCCTTTTCTTTCAGGTTCCTTCTACATCCTTGCCCTCTGGAAGCCCAACATTCCTCAAAATCATTTTGATTTCTGTTGCATAGAAACCTGGCCTTTCTTTTTCCTGAATTATCATTTCAGATTCTACACTTGGATATAAGTACTCAAATTCAAATTGCAGATTAACTCATTTTCTTTCTTTTTTTATTAAGAAATTTTTTCCATTCATTTTACACACCAATCAAAAATCCCGCTCTTCCCTCCTCTCATTCCCCCAGCCTCCCCCTCCCAAGCCACCCCCTTTTTCTCCCCACAAGAAGGCAAGGCCTCCCATAGGGAGACATAGCCAGTAGACACAAGTCTAAGCCCCTCCCCCTTCCTCAAGTTTTCATGAGGTGTCCCATCATAGGTAGTGGGCTCCTAAAAGCCCCCTCATGCAGCAGGGATGGATTCTGACCCTAGTGCCAGGGGTCTCCCAAGCAGATTAGGCTACACAACTGTCTTGCTATGCAAAGGGCTTAGCCCAGTCCCATGCAGGCTCCACAGCCTTTAGTCCAGCTTTCATGAGTTCCCACTAGTTGGGTTTGGTTGTCTCTTCATCATGATCTTATTTTCTAAGTACAGATACTTCCAAGATGAACTCAGTCTCATGTGTGAAACATCAGTTGACACAGTGGTAAGGAGAGCTGCCTTCCAAAACCTTTGAGTAATTTATTAGAACATATTTTGTCACAAATTTTACTGTGCATGCTGACTCAAAGAAAACTCAAGGGGAGAAAGTAGGTATTCAGATCTGAAATCCACACATGTAACTCCCAGAAGCCCCAGGACACCATATCATGCTCATATTATTGTTTCCTCCGTGATGTAATCTGATGGTCTTATTTACACTTTGATGCTGAAACTGTCCATTTTATGTGCCTAAGTTCTTTGTCTCTGAACATTGTTGGATAATGAAGCAAGGTCATTAAGATACCTATGTATTTTCTTGCTCCTTAAAACAGGAACTGAGCTGTTTTCATTTCTTGCTGATATTTCCAATGTGCCAGTGAACACAGGCATAGAAGAATCAGGATAGTTTAGTCACGTAACAAAGTCTTTTGTGGCCTCAGTGTCCTTGATTTGTGTGTCACGTGGTCAGAGATTGTGGAGTAGACTCCTGAGTTCCTTGTATGTCTCTGAAAGTATAGTTCATTTTATTTGCCCTATCCTCATAAATATTTTAGCTTCTCTTAAAAGAATTTATTTCCAGAAATGGGTCTCAGACCACCAAAAGTAAACAGGAAGTATCCTTTATTTCAAGCTGGTGTATAGACTTGGGCAACGAAGAAGAATTGAAGTCATGCCCCCAAACACAATATTTTTCAAAGAACTTCACTACAAGTCATCCTTTTCTCCAGCATAACATGAAGCAGTTGTGTAGTGTCATAATAATCACATAAATTAGAGAATGTAGAAATAGTTGAAATATAATACTCTTTTTTGATTTTTGAGACATAGCCAAACTTGCTTGTGTAGTGGCTGCACAATTTTGTACTCCTACCAATAGTGGTTAGGGTTTTCCTTTCCACACATCCTCAACAACATCTGCTGTCCTTTGTTTTCTTGAAGATAGCTGTTCATACTTAATTAAATTTGTCACAACCCCAATAAACAAACAAACAAACAAATAAATGGTTTCCTCACAGCTTTGCTTCTAAGTGTGTGTCATTGGATCAATAATGTAACTTCTCTCAAATCTCAGATTCCTCATTGCAAATGGGGTCATGCAAACCTTCTTGGGAGTATGTATAGCCATGTGATATAAAATGTCTATTTTAAGTATTCAATTGAATTCCTCTGGAATGCTGTGTCATGCAGAATGAAACATCCACCTGTGCATAATTTAATCACCTTGAGACATCTGTGAGAAACAGTGACAGTGAGATGCAAATATTGTCCATAGAAAGGATCCTGAATATATTATCTTACTGTCTCCTGAGACTGCTGCATTGTGTGGAGTATAATCTCCAGTTCCTCTTTTTGAGATACCTGACTTCATTTACTTTGTTTACAATGTTACAAGATTTGTGTGTATTCTACTTAGTTTTCTGTTGCTATAACAAAATACCTCAGGGCTGGAGAGATGGCTCAGTGGTTAAGAGCACTGACTGTTCTTCCAGAGGTCCTGAGTTCAATTCCCAGCAACCACATGGTGGCTCACAACCACCTGTAATGAGATCCGGTGCCCTCTTCTGGCATGCAGGGACACATGCAGACAGAATACTGTATACGTAATAAATAAATAAAATAAAATCTTAAAAAAAAAACAAAAACCAAAAAACCTCAAACCAGGTCATTTATAAAGAATAGAGTTTGGGAACTCATGATTCCACCAGTTGGGAAGTCTAAGAATATGGTACCAACACATGCTTGGCATCTGGTGAAAATATACTTGGTGTTTCATAGCAGAACATCAGAATATCACATTTAGGCCTGGGCTAGTGTGCTATTTCAATTCTTTTCTTTTCTCTACTTACAAAACATAGAGTGGTGGAAGGACTTGCGAGAGATCTCATTTAATCCTAATTAGGTCTCCACATCCCACTTGCCAACTCCCAGATAAATTATCATGAATTAAGGACTAGATTTGCAAAACATGAATGTTTAGGAACCATATTCAAACAGCAACAACAGCTGCATAGATAGTTTTCCAGAATGCACCAGTGGTCACCAAGGAGACTCCATAGAATCCTGGATCTGTGTCTACAGTTTGCTGGAGGTATTAGCCTCCCAGTCCTGGGTTATGTTATTTTTAGAAGCTTCCGTTCTCACAGTTTTGCTTTAGTTGGTTATTTCTTTTACTTTTCTTTAAAAAATAAATCACTAAAACTGTCTAATCCATTTTATTCTTACAAATGCCTGAATGTGCTTCAGTATCCAATGTGTCATTTGCACTGAATGTCTTCTTCAGAGGCAGTACCTGTGTAAGTCAAATTCCTCGGGGATTCTGTTTATTCCTGGCCGATGCCAAGGAAGTGTATATGAGGTTTGTATCCTTGAGATGGTGTGACTTCCCTAAAGGGAAGAGGCAGGCATTTGAGGTAAACATTTCCCCCCTTCTCCTGCTTCCTTTCCCATAGGGGAAGCTGCAAGGTCACTTATAGTTTGCCAATGGTAGGAGTGGGAGCAGGTGAGACCATGGAGAATACAGTCAGGTGAGCAGGAAAATGAATAACATCAAAGAAAAATGCAGGGCTGATGTGACAAAAAAAATAGATTGTCAGGCCAGAGAATCATGTTTCTCCTTACTTCAAACACCTCATGTCTAAAAATTCTGAATAGCATGATTAGCACCAGCATAAAAACCCCTGTCTCCAAGCCTGAGTAACTTTCTCTGGCATCCACCACCAGTGAAGAGTCCTCCTGGGTGCCTCTGATGCACAGCAGCACCTGTGATTTGGAAGACCATCTCTCCCAGGTTGGAGCACAGATGCAGGAAGGCAATGATGTCAAAGGGTTTGTTTTAGAAGCAGGCTTCTTAATGACAGGTTGGTTGGGGGAAGGTCAGGAGACCTTGCATCTCACTGGTTATGCTGGCAGATCACCCTCTGCTGACCCCTGTTTTGTCATTTTCTTGTCTTTTGAGGCAACAACAAAATGTTGGTGAGCAGCTGGTGGTGGAATTATGTTTTATGAACAAAATGTGGGAGCAAAGTCTGGCCTAGTGATATGATTGCCTAGTGGGCTAACAGAGGGGAAATTCTTCTATCTGAATGAAATATGCTTTCTTCTCACACAGGTTCAACATTCCCTACTATGATTGCAGTCAGTGAACAATGACCTTTGTGTAATTCAAATGGGAAATGGGGAGAGATAGAAAAATAAGTATGATAACCAATTTGGAAAGTCAAAATCATGCTAGAATCTGCTACGACTGTGGTGAGATGATATCTTGGTTTATCTTCAGAGAATTTGGGCTCCTCAAGGAACTGGATCCTGACAGTTGAGTTAGGTAGAGAAGCATAAACAGAAGAGTGAGGAGATCAACTCTCACCATTCGTGCTGAAACTGAGTTATTTATAAATGCAGGTATAATTTACAATCAATTGTATATGTATACCAATGTCATATTACTTTTTATGACTTCCTTCCTCAGCCAACACTTTGAATTTCTTAATCAGCTTAGATCTGAACTGGTGATCATGTGTGTGAATTCTGCCAGGAATATATAAAAATTATTCTGGATGAATAGGTAGTTAATACCAGCTGACAGAGGCAGGAGGAGATAACATGAGATTAAAACATGGAGGAGGTGATAGCTATGTGCACACATTGCATTATGGAAGCAGTCAGCACATATCTGGGTCAAAGCATCTAAAGTAGACTTGAGGTCAAACCGTCCCACATGAAAATTAAAATAGAGTAGAATAAGTCATGGCATACCTCCTCGGCCTTAGGATATGAGATGGTAATTAATAGTGAAATTTGAAGACTGATAACAACATCTATAACAGAAATATTACAGATTTCACCAGCTAGCAGAGTTCATCATTGTGCCTCAGGTGTGACAATTCTTTCTGATACTCAATTTCTTTGTCTGTAAACTGTGGACAATTCATATCTCTCTGGAAAGGTAGTTGGGAGGACTAAATTCATATTATTATCATGCATCACTTAATGATAGGAATGTATGCTGCTAAATATATCCAGCAGGTAATTTTGTCTTGTGCAAACAAACAAAAACAAAAAAACCCTACATAGTGCATGTCAATCACAAGACATGGTCTCTTGATGCAATCAGAAAGCAGAATAAACACAGGCATATGAAGCCACTATCATTGTAACATAACATACCATTTCATAGCAAGCAGTTTTTAGTTAGTAGTAGGAGTATATATTAAAATAATCTCAAGAATAGTATAGTAAGCCATAAACCAAACTAAAATATAATTATCTATTATTATGCACTCTATCTTTCATTCAACTGGAGGCACAGTAAGCTTGTTTACACAACATCATAAATGTATTGCAGTAAGGCACTGTGAAGGCAATAACTTCCCTAGGCAAAAGGGATTATATATAATACCTCCATTATATCTTTATAAGACCACAACCATTTATTCACTCCATCATCAACCAAACAATTTTATTCATCTTATGACCATATTTAGACCACCTGCCATACATAAATGTATAATTTTCTACTTCCCTTTCATCCCTTCACTCGTTGAAATACATTTATTGAGCACCTGATGTGTGATAATTATAAAGAATTCCATGGGGTTTTATGGATCTATAGTTTTGGTTACTCCATCCACTACCCCCTTGTTCTTCTTTGAAGGGTGACTGATGGCATGTTTTCCTTGCTTCAGAGGGTGCCCCACACCCATGAACACATGAGCAGCCCTAATTGTACTTAGTAGGTTATCAAAAACAAAATGACAAAAAGAAAAGGTGAAATAGGAAAGAGGTGTTGGGCAGATGGGAAGAACTTGAGAGAGGAATGGGGAATGAGGGATGTGTATGATCATATTCCATGGTATACAAATACGAAATGCTCAGTGAATAAAAAGTAACTACTATTAATAGAAGAATTCCACAGTACATACAAAAGAAAAACTACTTTTATGGATTTTTACTTCGCAATGAAGAAAAGTAGGTCAGAATGTAATATAATACCAAGGTTATGCACTATGAAACAAAATAGCAAGACCCTTAAGATTTTATAAGAAATGAAATGTTAGTATACACAGTCCATTTTATTCTAATTGTAATGAAATGGCAACCTATTATGGTATAACTATGGTTATGATCAGAGGTGATCTCTCCATTGTCTACAACAGAAAACAGGGACAGCTCATGACTGATAAGCTTCAGGGAGTGAATGGGTTTTTGTTGTTGTTGTTCTGGGTTTTTTGTTTTGTTTTGTTTTGTGTATATGTCTGAGTATGTGTTTGTGTACTGTCTGCATGTGAGTGCATGCAGAGGCAAAATGAGGGTGGATTCCTTGAAGCTAGAGTTACAGGTGGGAGCCACCCAATGCAGGTGGATTGGACCAAACCCTGGTCCTCTGGAAGAGTAACAAACACTCTTAACTGCTGAGCCATCTCTCTATCTGTAGATGTTACATCATTTTGCACTTTTAGTATGAAGCTACAATAAATTACATGGAACATTCAGAAACAACACCTTAATTTGAATGTGCTTTGTAGTACATGGGTTTGCCTAACTGCCAGGTAATGTTAGTGCTTTGAACTTGTTTCAGGTAAGCTAAGCTATGGTGCTTAGTACCTTGGTAGTATAGAATGCAGTATTCATCCACCCCATTTTCAATTTCAGTGGTTTAATTGGAGTATAAATGCGTCATAGATCAGTGAGCAACTCTCCTGTGGAAATCCATGCATTATAACTTCACAGTCAATATTTTTAAACTGTGAGATGCTTATGAAATGATTAAAGAATAAAGACAAAGGCTTATGAATAGGATTAGTAACTGTACTAGTTATTCTGTTTCCTGTATGGCAAAATACTCCACAAGAAGCAACTTGAGGGACACTTTATTTTGGCTCAAAGGGATACAGTTCATCATGGTAGGGAAGACATGGCAAAGAGTGGGGATGGCATGATGGCAACAGGAGGAAGCCAGCTGGTTACATTACATCTGCAGACAGGAATCAGCCTGAACAGCAAGCAAAACCTCAAGACCCACACCTAGATGTCCATATCCTAAAGGTTCTAGAACCTTTCTAAATAGCATTGTGACTAAGGACCATGTGTTTAAGTACATTAACTTTAACAAAACCCTTTCCCTTTAGTCCAAAGATTTATGGCCAGCCTCTAATGGAAAATACGTGCCCTCAAATTTCCAAAGTCCCCATGATCTTTAACACTCCCTATACTATTTAAAAGTCTGTTTACTTAGGGTCTCTATTGCTGCAAAGAAACAGCATGACCAAAAAGCAAGTTGAGGAGGAAAGGGTTTATTTTTTATACACTTCAGCCTTGCTGTTCACCACTGAAGGAAGCTAAGACAGGAACTGAAACAGGACAGGATCCCAGTGGCAGGAGCTGATGCAGAGGCCATGGAAGGGAACTGGAATCTTCTTAATGGCTTGCTTCTCCTGGATTACTCATCCTGCTTTCTTATAGAACCCAAGACCAGCAGGCCAGGAATGGCACCACCCAGTATGGACCAGACACTCCCCCACTGATCACTAATTGAGAAAATGCCTCACAGATGGATCTCAAGGAGGCAAAAATTCCCTCAGCTGAGGTTTCTTCCTCTCTAATGTCTCTAATTTGTGTCAAGTTGACACACAGAACTGTCTAGTCCAAAGTCTAAACCTTAAAGTCACTTCTGAAATGCAGGCAATGTCTTAATTATTAGCCCTTTGGGGAAAAACAAGTGATGTACTTCTAACATACAATGGTAGAGTAAGCATTCCTACTCCAAAAATAGGAATGGGAGCATAAAGGAAAGTTGGGACCAAACCAAGGTGAAAGAATCAGTGGACAAACATTGAATCTCACAGGTCTATGTCAAGTGTCTGGGGCTCATATAGAATCATCTGGGATTTAATGGGCTTGTGCAGCATTGCCTCTCTCATTTATTACCTGCAACACACGCAGCCTCTCTCTTGGGTCAGCTCCTTTCTGTGCCGGCTACTGTTCCCTAACACCATGTGTCAAAACAGTGCCGGCCATAGGGCTAACAAAAACAAGAAAGTAACCTTGTCTTTGTTCCATCTTTTCCCCTTTCTTCCTGATGTGCTCTTTTGTTAGTTACACATGCTGGTTTCTCCTTTTCACCTAGCATCAATTCAGAAATTGCCTCAGGCTGAGGGATTCTTTGATTATTTGATTAGCATTGTTTCTCATTCCTCTTACCACTTGCTCACATTTGCAAAATTATTATCAGTGCCCCAAACTAGCTTATGCATCTATTTTCTTGTGTCCCATTTGCATGGCACACTCCACTAGCTTGTGTAAGTCCCCCAAGTGCATAAATTTTTCCTCTTGGAACTACTCCCAGCATGTCGTATTTACTACGATTTGTTGAATACATGCAGAGGCAATTACAGATGCTAGACTCTGTGCTGGGTGCTGCAGCAGGCACAGATTTGAATAAAATGGAGCCCAAAGAAATGAGGGCTAGTTAAAGGCAGTAGCAATTTTCTATAGGACTATCAGTAAGAGGAACAATCAATTCCCAGTAAATTGAAGGCAGCAGGGCACTTTTCCTAGAGATGAGATTGTTCAACCTCAACTAGCGAGGATGAGTAAGATTTTGAACGGCAAGATCTGTAGTCGCAGTGAGCAAAGAGACAATAAAATAGGTTCTACATCAATTGAAGAGCATAATTGACACCAAATTCATAGACAGTTTCAGAAGTAATGACTGTTTCGGTCAACAATCAACAAGTGTGTGTATGGAAGACTGAGACAAAGATAACCCTGAATGTTTTTCTCTAATAGATAGAGTGCACTATTGAAAGATATAGAATAATACAAAAAACTGAAGATTAAAGGTTCTCTGTCTTTTTTCTTAATTTGAGTCCATGTCACACATTTCCTTTTCTGAGGAAAAGTAAGAAATCAAGCTAGATAAAAGGAGGCTGTTTGGTCCTGTCTCTCATCCTTTTGTTGTCATATCTCTCAGAAGCTTTAGGTGGATCTTCTGTTGAAAAGGAACGTTCTAGTTTCATCTTGCACTATAATAACCTGTTGCAGTCACCTCTAGGCATATAAAGGTGCCACAAAGCATTCTTTGCTGTTCATTTGGTAGCAATGAAGTCATCATTGACTCTGTTCCAGTTGGCAGGCATTTTGCACAGTGAAAATGAAGAGAAGCAAAGGAGGAGGGGTTATTTTCCCTGGTTTCCTAGGGAAAGAGCCTGAATCACAGCAAGCATGCTAGTGTCTCATTTCAGATGGTGTGGACACAACATGATGTCCACAGTGCGGATGAAAGAAAATGAATAAGGCAGAGAAATCTAAGAAACAAATACCACTTGGCACCACTCCAAGAATAAACACAGTGGGTGCTTTGCCCTTTGGACAGGCCCACAGGATATCTGTACTTCATACATGCATGGGGATAGAAATTTAACAGACATTAGCCTGCTCATTCCCATGTGTGCCCATCAAACACTGGTGAAGTCTACTTAGGAAATTAATCTGCCAGCCTCATTCAGCACTTTGGTCTGGCATCATCTGAAACCACTGGCATCTTTGGTGAATTACAATGTTTTTGGTGCCTTGAGATGTGTACTCTTCTTGAAAACAGACACAGTGAAAGAGCCAGCAACCCAATTTCGGTGCAACTCAGAAATCTGTGGGTAAGCTCTCCCAGAGTTAGTCTGAAAATAGTCATTGGGAAATAACAAGAAGCTGAGGTTCCTTGCAACCAATGCTGGGGGCACTTAAAATATGATCATTGAAAGAAAAATGGCCAGAATTTATAGGAAATTGTACAGTTCTAAACATCTCTGCTAAGTTCTTTCAATTAATTCTTAAAATTGCCGCTAGACAAACTCAGAGAAGTACTTCTAGGTACCTGAGAGACATAGTCTGATATTTTTAAAACTTCATTTAAAATACCTATGTGAAAGTTTACATGTCTTCAAAAAGTCAGTTTGAAAGTCACAAGAGCAAGGCTTTGGCTTTAGTCCACACAATCATTGGAGGCAAATCAGCTCTGGACACAATCCCCTTAGGAGGCTCAACAGCAGGAGGGTATGAGATGACATTGTCTATATTTGGGACACATTTCTCCTTTCAGAATACCTGTGCAGTCACTATGGAAATCAGTGTGATGATTCCACAAAAAGCTAGAAATAGATTTACTTTGTGATCTAAATATACCACTTTTAGACATAAACATGAAATATTGTATTATAGAGATGCTCACTCCTCCATGTTCATTGCTTCTCTATTCCTGATAGTCAGAAAATGTAAACATCCTAGATGTCCATCAAAAGATGAATGGATAATGAAAATATTATATATTCACCCAATTAAAAATGAAAATAGGAAATTCACAGGTAAATGGATGGAACAGTAAATATTCATCCTGAGTGAGATAACCCTGACCCAGAAAGACAAATATTCATGTTTTCTATCATTTGTGGATGTTAACTTTGAATCTTTATATAGTAGTGCTCTATTTGGAATACCCACAGAGGCCAGGATATGGAAGACTTTCAAGGGAGGTGAAACACAGCACAATGATACAAAAGGTGAAGGGAAATAATGGAACCACAAGGGTTAAGGAGAGTAGGAGATGGAAAGACAGGATAGAGGAGGGAGAATGAAGAGGGATAAATAACCCTAAGAACTTTCTGGAAAGTTGTATGCAAAATGACTATTGCAGAAGATTCCTAAGACGTTAATATATACTTGTATAAGTAGAGCTACCCCATAAATGTTACAACAATGCTCTTACTAGACCCACAGGATGACAAAAAAGGTACAGAGCAAGACATGGATTAACTCTTTTAGAGTCATTGGCCTGTGAGGTCCCATAGAAGACACCAATTTACAGAATATATTGTCAATGCTCTTGATTACTTCCAGAATTTGAGAATAAGACCATTGTTACAGCAACCACATATTTGAGCCATAGGCTACAGAGAAATCAAGATTGTATTGATCTTCTACATGAACAACCTGGACGACAGTGGCAGTAATGAAGGGCAAGGTTTGAGGGAAAGAAAGCTTAGGGGAGCAGGAGATTCCAGCTGGATCAAGAACAGAAAGGGAGAACAAGGGATAACAGACCATGATAAATGAAGACCACATGAGAACAGGAATAGCCAGAGTGCTGGAGAGGTCCCCAGAAATCCACAATGATACATCCTCTGTAGACTGCTGGCAATGGTCAAGAGAAAGCCTGATCTGACCTAGTCTGGTGATCAGATGGCCAAACACCCTAACAGTCATGCTGGAACTCTCATTCAATAACTGATGGAAGTGGATGCAGAGATCCTCTGCCAGGCCCCAGGTGGAGCTCCAGGTGTCCAACTGTGGAGAAAGAGGAGGGACTGTAAGCGTGAATTGTTTAGCCCAAGATTGGAAAAAGCACAGGGACAAATAGCCAAATGAATGGAAGCACATGAATTATGAACCAAAGGCTGTGGAGCCCCCAGCTGGATCAGGCCCTCTGGATAAGTGAGACAATTGAATAGCTTGAACTGTTTGGGAGGCATCCAGGCTG
Organism: Onychomys torridus; assembly: GCF_903995425.1. Lineage (NCBI taxonomy): Eukaryota > Metazoa > Chordata > Mammalia > Rodentia > Cricetidae > Onychomys > Onychomys torridus. The sequence continues at coordinate 66,345,093 of NC_050452.1, forward strand.
TGGGACCGGGACCTGTCATTAGTGCATGAGCTGGCTGTTTGGAACCTTGGGCTTACACAGGGACAGTTTGCTCAGCCTGGAAGGAGGGGACTGGACCTGCCTGTACTGAATCCACCAGGTTGAATTGAATCCCCAGGGGAGTCTTGTCCCTGGAGGAGATGGGAATAGAGGGGAAGGGGCTGGGGGGAAGGTGGGGGCAGGGGCAGGAGGGGGGAGGTCAGGGGAACCCATGGCTGATGTGTAAAATTAAAACACAAATATAATAATAATAATAATAATAATAATAATAATAATAAAAAGATTGTATTGATCTTAAAGCTTCCTTCCTGTTGCTAGCTTTCATCGTGCTGGATGGTGGAACAGACACTACAGGGAGATAAAAGTATTCTCAATCTTACCCAGCTTTGGACCCTGGACACTACAGTAACTGGCCTGGCGAAATTTGCCCACTGGTGCAATGGTAGCACAAACATCATGGGAGTAACCAGATAGTAAGAAATCACTGGTTTTAAGGGCAGCTTCACAAGGTGGAATCAATACTCAGCACTGTCGTAGGCCTCAAAAGCCTGTGGGTAGACAGGACATAGATCTTACTAAAAGAGCTATTACTAACAGTACTCAGCTAAAGGGACATGATGAAGTGAGGATGGCCTTCATGGATATCCATGTCTCATAAATGGAAGTATCATGGGCTCTTTTGGGTTATTTGTCATCCTATCACATCTTGACACCCCCATGGGTCCACCCATAAAGATCCCACATGTACAAACAGAACCAGTCCCTGTCTTCCTTGGACTTCCCAGTCCTCATAAGAGTAAGAAAGACATCTTGTTGTTTATAAAATGCCCACTTTCACTGGGTTGGAGACGTATTTTAGGGATACTGTGTTGATGAAGTCTTAGGTTCACAGGTGCAGCACAGCAAATTTAAACAAACAGAAACAAAACCCACTTTCAGATATTGTATTAACAGCACATGTGAGCTGACCTGTGAGGTCTTTTCACCAAAAAGTCATCTGGAACTTTCTTTTCATTCTTTCTTCCACTCATTTTTCACTGGAACCTGACTGGTTAATGAGAAAGTTCCATCTTGATCCTACTAGTATCAGAAAAAAAGAGAAAGAAAGAAAAAAAACTGGCTAAAGCTCCCTTTCCATGTTATAATTAATATGTTTAACTTTACTATATGTTATTTATATATTCATTACCCATGCTGAATGCACACCAATGAATGCATGCTCTCTTCTATTAGCAACACCTGCCTCTGCAAAAACAAAAAACACAAAACAAAACAAAACACCAACAAAAAAAAAAAAAAAACCCACCAGTAATCCTATACTCGTAATTTCCTAACTGTTTTGATAGTTCACAGGAAGATTGCCCTAAAAATTCCCAGCATAGTTTACCAATCATATACAAACAATAACATTCTGGACACCAAAAGACCCTTTTATAATGTTTCTTCATTTACTTTTCTTTTATTGAATTGCCAAGCCAAATTCCCTATGCACAAATCAGGTTTTAAAGGCACATAGACAGATTAGTTATAAGCACAAGATGACAGCATTGCATTTGTAGAGGGGTGTTCTTTTTGGATAAAGAATCCTTTACAGCATAATGCTGCTGCAAGGGTAGCCTGAGGGGAGAGCTGAAGCCAGTCTTAAATATTTTATTACCATCTTTGAACTACGTGTTAGGAGAGGGTGAGGGTGGCCCCACACACAAGCTCAACAGCCACAGAAGTTCCAAGACTTGCCCTCCTTTCTCGTCTCGCATGTCATTGGACTTTCCCCTTGTTATTTCTCTTCCAAATCCAACTTTCTCTCCAGGAACTAGGCCCCTATTACTCTTAAATGGTCTAGTTTGATGTCACCCCAGCAGTGAAGTCATTACAATTCTCAAGGGCAATTTTCTTCTTGGACTAATAACACCCCATTAGCATCTTTCAAAGCCAGAGGAAAATCTGCTTCAGGAAAAGTCAGAGAGGTAGCAAAGAGTAAAACACAGAATGGAATATGTCCCACTGGCTTTATGTAATCCTTTGCTGACACACGATTTCTCAATTATACAGCCCAGGCTTCCTATTCACTGCTGGCAAAGAAAGAAGCCGAGAGAAGGGCTCCTTTCCTTTTGTTGGCTCTGCCTGTAAGTAAAGATGCAGGGATGATCCTTAGGGCTTATGTCTTGTGGGCAACTTACTTGATAAAGAAAATGGGCAAGACTGCAGAGTTTCCATAAATTCAGACACTATGAATTATCTTAACACTGCTTGTGATATAGTTAGACTTTCTTACAAATGGCATGAGGTCTGTGTGAATTTGATGTGTGCATGCATTTGCATTGAAACCCTGCATACATAAACCCTGCATTTATGACAGAGATTTCCTTTATTTTTCATGTTTTAGCATTCCTTTCTCTGGCTTCATTTTCCTGTGCTGAATCCATAGCAGCTGTTGCTATGATGGTGGGATGCTGGGTGGAGAACACACAGACAACAATGAGGTGAATGAATTTACATTGGTAGGGACAGATGAAGCTTACTTTGTCTCAGGTATTAGAAAGAGGGGCTGAGTAAAATAAAATATTCCTGAGTTCTTCAGATGGGGTTTACAGACGTTTGGAGATTGCAAACATAAATCCAGGCAGAAATAATTGGGCATCCATTTTAATTATTCCCTAATATTGGCCTGATGTCTCTTTCAATCAGCTATACCACAGAAAGAGAAAATATTAAATAGCAGCCTGTATTTATGAGATTGCACATGATACTGCACTCTCTCTCTCTCTCTCTCTCTCTCTCTCTCTCTCTCTCTCTCTCTCTCACACACACACACACACACACACACACACACACACACTCACATGTTTAATAGAAGCATAAGTGTACAAGCCCATTAGTGTAGAAGGCTTAGTAAAGGCTGAGTTTCAGAATAATACCCATGAATGGTGAGAAATTACTCGTCTTTGTATTAAGCACAATACTTTTCTTAATTGTATTTGTTAGAATAATATACTTGGTACCTTGAAAAATAATGCAGTAAGCAGAAGTGATACTGGCTGCATGAAAGAGTCTCACAAGTTTATAAATTCAACTAAAGAGGTCAGCTTCAAACTTCAATAATCTTAAGTGCTTATAACTAATCTAGGTGATATGATGGGAAAAATAGGCCAAGGATGTCTGCATTCAAATTTTACTTTCTCATTTAGCTAGTATTACCATGGACAGGTGACTTTCTATGTGTACTTCAGCTTCTTCTTATCAAAATTAGGATAATGGCATTAAACTATCTTAGCACCAGTAGTGATGTTTAATGAAGTAAAAATGCCCCAAGCATTTAGAATATTGCATATAATAAGTGCAGAATAAGTGTAAGTTAATCACTGGGGGCTTTGCTGTCAATCCCCATGAATGATTTCTGTCATTTACACCACATAGTTGTGATATTCATAACACACTGCCCATTGCATAATGGATATTAATTTGCAAGGTCCTTTGTATTTTTCTTGTTAGTATAAAGATAGATAAACTAAGTACAAGTGTTAACTGTATGCTTCAAATCTATAAAATTTACAGAGAGGATAGCAATAGTTGCATCTTTTAGTTCTAGTAACATCCTATCACATGGCATCATTGTCCATATTTTAAAACTAAGACGTAGTGTGTTTGAGTAACCTGCCCAAGGTCATGGAACTCTAGGTGAGAACTGGGGGAGAATGTATTTTGTTATTTTTAAGCATAAGTGTTCCTACAAATAACTACCCTTGATCTTTAATCATGATGTTATTTCCTCTTCCTGTGACATCAAAAGTTAGAAATTATTGTCAACCAGAAGGAAGAAAGTGGCCCCAAAGCTTTGGGGCTGCCTCATTCAATCTTTGATCCTTGGTCTGTCAAAGATGCAGGGAGCTGATTTTTCATCAACATTCTCACTTTTTGGTTGTGTTTATTTTTTATGTTACAGTAATGGTTTTGTGTCTGTTTCGTGTGCTTTATATATAGTAACATTGTAACTGTTGTAGCAGGGCTTGAAGCAATGCATTCTACTTTCTCCCCATTGGGTTTACCTGCCCTAAAACTACCAGTTTTAGTGAGAAAACACACAAAGACACCAGAGAGAGAGAGAGACAGAGACAGAGACAGAGAGAGAGAACAAGAGAGCAGCTATGAAAGCTGTAGGGTAGGTGCAGGCAAGCAGTAGGCTGATCTCTAGAGTCCAGATCAGCAGCGCTGGCCCTTTTATCTTCCAGTGCCTTAAGCTGCTGTGGTCTGTTCTGCCTTCTGTGGCTACATATGTCTCCAAGCAGAGTGATGCTTCCTAGCAACATGTACCCTGCATTATGGTTCCCCCTGCCTTTTGAATCACTCTAAATTAAGCAATGGCTGTGTGCAGGAGCAAAAGGAAAGAGCCTCCTTGGGCCTGTAAAACTAGTGAAAGGACACAATGTTTTAAGACCTCACCAACTAAAAGAGAGAAAGGAAATCTATCTTGCTTCATTAAAAATAGCATGCACAATTCTACTTTCTTTACACAGACTTTGGCACCAGGAAGTGAGAGCCCATAAGAGATAAGTAGAATTCTTTGTTCAGATGTTACCACACTGGATTCGTTGCCAATAGAACAGGGTGAACAGTCATCAACAGGCTTTCAGTTTGACTGTCATTAAGGGAGAAAACGATGTGATAGCAGCAAAATGGGAACTAGCCCAGAAAGAGCAAGGGAAGGAATAAGATTTCTGAGATGTACTGCAAAATCATTCCCAGACAACAGAGAACTACACGGATCCCTGGTTAGCTGGAAACTTTATTGGTGCCTAGAGGTTTCCAATGTAAACTGGGGTTTTCAGGAGCCCTTCTTACTATATGGATGTGTTCCTGATCCTGTAGCAAGTGGACAATAGAAGCTGCTTTGTAGCCGCTATGTTTTGACCTGAGTAGGCAAACCAATTGGTCTTGTGGCAGTCATTATTGCCTTCATCTAGATCTGGAAGTTTGTGGTTTAGCAGATGATACTTCAGCATCCCTGCTCCAATGCTCTTCTGTAATATAACTAGAGAATGAACAGGGCAGGTTGCCAGATAATAGTATCTTCTTCAAACAGCTTCTGGAATATGGGAATGGATTTTATTCAAATAGTGTCAAGGGACAAAAAGGAGTTGAGAAAAACAGGTTCTAAGTGATTGAAAGTACATAAGACTGTTGCTAATGCTACCCCTGAGACAGGGAACCAACTTGGGATCTGGATTCAAATCACATGCTAAGAAGGTCTTAATGAAGTCTAAGCTTAGCTTACAGTTTTTCCTCCATAACTCTAGCTCCTTGAAATATCACCATATTTCTGCCCTGTTCTCATCTCAACTCAGTCTATATTTCAGAAAGAATTAAACTTCAATCATTTTATCTTCTCTGGTTGGAAACAAGTTGTACATTGTCCACACTACTGACATGACAAGTCCTCACATTAATAGCAAGTGGTGTATACATTTCCATAGTTACATGTGATTTCCATTCCACCTCCCATCATTGCAGCTAGTACTTCCTCTTTAGCAGTGCCTATCACCTGAAACTCTTCTGAGAGGTTTCACTCAAGGGGCCACATGTTCTAAAGGATAGTTTCTTTGCTCTAATTACACTAAGACATTTTTATGTTGTATAGCTTAGAGGTTTTCAGAATATGCTTCAACTTCTCTCAGCATTGAATTGGAATCTCTGGGTATAGGAACAGGAGAGATTGAATCTGGGTATCATGTCTAAGAGATCCCCTTAAGTGTCTATTGTATGGCTATATTTGAGAGCCTGCCAATCCAGGTAACCTTGGTACTAGAAGTTACTATTGATGGCATTGTTTATGTCAATGAATATATACCATGAATTTACCCCCCACAATGACATAACTTTATTTCAAGCACCATTGTGGAAAAGAAATCATGATTTCAAGTCTCTCTCATAGCAAGTAATTCTGGGTCTAGACAGCTTCTACATTCCCATGCTAGCCAAATGTGAAGAGCTCAAAGAAACAGCCTGGCTTTAGCCTCCAGAAATCTGTTGCTGGGTCTTGCTGGCCTCTGTTATTTTTAGCCTTTGTCTTCTAAACATATTTCAAATGTTCTTTTAAGGCAGTGGTTCTCAAACCATGTGTTGTGGATCAAATGATCCTTTCACAGGGTTGCATATCAGATATGCTACATATCTGATATTTACATTATGATTTGTAACAGTAGCAAAATTATAGTTATGAAATAACAGTGGAAATAATTTTATGGTTGGGGTCATTACAGCATGCAATGTATTAAAGGCTTGCAGTATTAGAAAGAGTGAGTACCACTGTTTTAAGGTTTAATTGGGGCCCTACCAGCAAGAACTTCACTAATGTTTTTAGACCTTGAAGGAACTGAAGTTGAGATTCATGTGAAACTCATACTCATTAGATGCTTGATTTTTGAAGGTAAAATAAATGTACAAATGTTTGGGAAACTGACTATAACTTACGTATCACTTTAAAGAATAGAATATTTATCTGGCATAGAAGGCTTAATTGAGAAGGAGCCTGCCTTCCCTTTCACAGACGACTTTTACAGTTCAATCTTGCTTATCATGTTGGGATTGTCTCTTGTTTTCATATCCTCACCATTTCTAGCCTGTCACATTAAAAACAGCAATCTACCAAGCTTTCTTTCCCTGTGAGTGTAAGGAGGCTTGGCTAGGTACTACAAACTGACTTTCCTTCATTTTCTGAGAGCATTTGTGAAAACATCTATTTTCTATCAGATAAGATGATGTGTAGCTTTCTTCCTGGTCTCAAGCTACTATTTGCAGTTTTAAAATATTAATCTTTGATTTGCAAATATATTTCAAATATTTCCATTGTGGTATGATAACTTTATCCTTTTACAAAACATGAAGTTATTAAAATTAGTTTTGAATAATTTCTAAAGTTCTTTAATTAAAATGCTTCCTTCCAATCAAATTATAAAATCTACATTTTCCCAATATTTCAGATTTTTAAAAATACTTTACACCACATGTAAAAATAGATGTCAAAATTGTTATTATTATTATTATTATTATTATTATTATTATATTATTATTAATCCTTGTGAATGAATAACCAGAGTAACGATCGTGTTATTTGCTAATAAAATAGCCTCCTCTTAAGGAACTCAAATACTATTTGTACTACCATGTATTAAATATGGAGTTTTATTAGTGGCTGGACATGATATTTATCCTTTTGTTTTGGACTGAGTTGGATCTATTTACTAACTTGATTTTGAGACAGACTTGCTATGCAGTCGTGGGTGACCTTCAACTTGGGATTTTCTTGCTTTGGCCTCCTCATTCCTGGAATTACTGATTTGAGTCACTCAACTAAGCGGCTCTTATTTAGTAACTCTCCATGATGTTTTAATTGCACAATATATACAAAGATCTACATCTCTGATAAAGAGGAAAGTGTGACCCCCTCACTAGTATTTGTCTGTTATGAATATTTATGATATTCATGAATACTTACTGATGTATAAAAAGAAAATTCTATTATTCAAATAACATAGTATTTAATTGGAATTATATATCTACCTTAAGTTTTGAAGAACTGACATTACTGCGGTATTAGTTATTTTTGTCCAGAAACAATGACTTCTTTCCACTAGTTCTAAACTTGGCTTGTGTCAACCAATGTTTTAAATTTTCTGTTTGAGTCTGGGATTTTCTTCTTATTTCTTCTTTGAGTTTTATTGATTTATAGTGCGTAACTGAAGGTAATTAATTATCACTAACTGCCAACTCTGTATTTTTAAGATTTATTGTTTGGCAGCTTCATGCATTTATATAATGAACTTTAGCTGTTCTCATGGCCCCATTCCCTTATCTTTTCTCTCTCCCACTCCCAGCAATTTTCCAAATTGCTGAACTTATTAGAGTAGTAGATGTAAATTTAGTATTATTTGAACTTAAAAAATTTTAACTGCATATCATTAATATAAAGGACAAGAATAATTTTGTATATTTGTATTGTGTCCAGGTACAGGATTAACTTACCTTACCAATTCTTGTACATAAGTTTATATGCCTACAGTTTTACTTTCTCTTTCCTTCTCTCCTATCTTTCATTCATTTCTTGTACTTTTTTTAAATGTCTTTAATCAACATACATACAATATTCAAATAAATAATTTTTCATTTCTGATCTTCCTGATGTCATCTGGCTCCAATTATTGATAGATTCCTATCATTTTGTCCTCTGCTTTTTTTAAATAAAGGTGGTTTATTAACCTGACACTCCAAATCATTACCTATTCTGAAGTTTCAATCACAGTGTACAATCTCAGGATATATTATTTAAATTGCCAATTGCTACTTTCTTTTCCTCTTTTTGATTGTTTGAGAATTCCATATATGCATATAGTGTGTTTTGACCAAATCCAGCCTATATTCCCTTCTCTCTAATTCACCCCCTAAGTTCCCTCATCATTTTTCCTCCCAATTTCACGTGTTCTATTTTTAAAACTCAGATTCCACTTCCAGTATGTGTTTGGATGTAGGAGCATCTGCTGGAACAGAGGTCACCTCTCAGGGATGCATCCCTAAAGAAAACTGGCTCTCCCTCTCCAAGCAGCCATCCATGACCGATAGCACCTCAGCTAGGGTGGACTTCTTACCAAGGAGAGTCTGGCTGGCTTGATTTGGTCAAGGTTTTGTGCATGCAGCCACAGTGACTGGGAGTTCATATAATAGAGATCTTCTACAATACCTCTCAACTCAAAAACTTCATTGCACATTTCCCCCTATGGCTCAGGTATTATCCTTCTTTGTTTTAATTTTGAAATTTATTTTTACATGTAGAATTAATATGCTTCTATTTCTTGTTATAAAGTCATATACATTTAAACAACATAAATGTTTTATTCCTCAAGAAATTTAGGAAGGTACCTTATGTAAACATTTTGAACCTTTGCATAAATTTGGAATTATAGTGTATTTAAGAATAGAGCTGGGAAGTGGTGGCACATGCCTTTAGTCCCAGCAGTTGGGAGGCATAGGCAGGCAGACCTCTGTGAATTCCAGGCCAGCCTGGTCTACAGAGCAAATTCCACGACAGTGAGAGCTGTTACACAGAGAAACTCTGTCTCAAAACAAAACAAAGAAGATTGAATTGATAATTGTAAGGAATTTATGTTTTCTTTAAACTGGAATAATTTCAGCTATGATTTTTATATTTCATTCCCCTTTCTGAATGAAAATTGGTTGTATAGACTTTGGGTCTGGTTTTGGTTTGGTGTGTGATATTTTTATTTATTTGTGAGGTTTTTTTAAAATAGAGTTTATAAATGATTTTTAAAAAAAAAAAAACTAGTGACTTTTATTTTGCTAAAAATATTAACTTGCTTTGAAAACCCAGATCCCTTGTTCAGTAATTCCACACGTATTTATATACTGTCTCATTTCAGACACTCGGCTTTTTAACAAATCTCAAGTTTAGGGACTAGAGAGATGTCTCAGAAGTTAGGAATATTCAACAATCTTTGAGAGGACACAAGTGTGGTTCCCAGTACTCAAATCTGGTAGCTCACAGTCACCTCTTTAACTCCAGTTCCACAACATTCAACAGCCTATTCTACTCTTCATGTGCACCCTTACATATAGCACACACACACACACACACACACACACACACACACACACCTTAATTTTTTTTAATTTTAATTACTCATGAACCTGTGATATTTACACAATTTATTGTTGTTTTCCAAAATTTTTACCTTCTTCTGGAGTACTTATTGGTTCTTCCCCTAATTTATTTTAGTTTACTTTCTTCTCAACATTTTACTAGAATAGATTGTATCTCTCAAGTCTTTTGTTTGTAAAATCATTATAGAATTGTGTGAAGCTCACAAGTAAATGTCATTGAATTTCATATAGAGTTATTTTGAAATGATAAACACTGAGAGTAGAAATACACAAAGGAAACTTGGAACACTTCAGTTTAACAGTAGAAAAAGAGAAGAGAAAGAAAGGTACCAAAATTAAATGAGTTAATGGGTTCTTCCAAGAAGAGAATTCCTTGTTAGCTCACTGTGGGATCACTGCTCATATTAGTTTGAGCTGAGCTTCCCCCCAAATAAATAAAAGCATCTTGGGAACTAATTTAAAATTGAAGGGTTGTTTCTATGTCTAGATTCTGACCTTCACTGTACCCTTTTTTAGTTTACTATATCCAAGTCAGTCCAGGTTCTCAAACAGTAAGCATAACAAAAAGGGGGCTTTAAGGGCCACATTATAAATATGTCTTGGTGTTTTGACAATGACTCCAGTGTTATACTCACAAATATAGAGACTTTATGAAGCAGCTCTATTCAAGGATGGGAAAGACCACATACCAAGAAAAGCTTTCAGAGTAAATGCTGCTATTTGAGATGAAAAAGGAAAGTGGGAATGTAATTCCCTTTAAAATGATAGTATATTAAGATAATATAAAGGTAAAATCACTTAGTATTTTCATGACATACATTTGGCTTCTACAAGGAACTTTCAAGGACTTCACATGTTTAAAAATAAACAAACAGTTACCTATGATTCAAGTCCTTGTTTGTAAGTCATGTTGCCTCAAATTATGGAATAAATGTTTTTTTCATTTAGGGGAGGGAACCCGAGGGAAGCATTTTCATCTTTCAAGGGTTTTTTTTTTTTTTTTTTTTTTTACCTTCATTCAGAGAGAAAGAGAAAATGCAAAATGAAAGGGCCTTTCTATGTCATGTCAGCAGATATTTCCAATTTACTTTTCATGACCTCTCAGAAAGACATGGTCTCAAAAGTGCTGTTCAGTTGGAAAAAGAAATTGCCCAACAATTATAGATTCACTTGATACAAGGTATGTGGTTTCTGGAAAATGCAAGAACAACATAACATTCCACACTTGGCTGCCATTTTAGTGGGTCATAAAGAATTTGTTTAAGGCCTCACACTTTGTTATAAAAAGTAATTTTTACTAATATATTCCCTAGACATGGAGTATTTTGTTGTATTGGATTGAATACATTTTAGACAAAAATTCTCTCCTGTTCCAATTGTGCATTTCTAAGAAATCGTCCAAGTTTTTATGTTTTGACTTGCTTTGCTCAATGGCCATTACAAACAAGTGATATTTTTCTTCATGATAGTGGAAAGGTACACAACTGGAGTGCTGATGGAAAAATGGAGGAGCAGCAGAAACTTCCATTTCATTCATTGTATTCTGAAATTTAGGAATCAAAAAGTCAAGCTTGCTTTGTCATAGAAATTTTATTAATGTTAACATTCATTCATTATGGCATAATATACTAGAAATTAAATGTACTATCATAATTGATCAGCTTTAATGTCTGCACATGTACTTACCTCAGTACATCTTTTACCTAGCTAAGGTTATTTAGAACGTCTCATTATGGGAAAAATCCTACTTGCCCCCTTCCATTTGATTCTGATGAAAAGTAATGACTATTCTCATTTTCATGTTTATTACTCAACTGTGCTCTTATCTATTTTCCATTTTTATTGTTGACAGTTTTATATATCAGTATAATGACTCTTAGCTATTTTTGCAGACACCTGGGATAGTGTAACACCCCCTTCAAGGCTTAAGGAACATTGATTGCAAATGGGAGGGTGCAAAGTATGCAAAAGCTAAGGACAGAGAAGTGTATCATAACAAGATGTCTTCTGGATGTTACTTAGTTGCTGCATTCATAAAAACACAATATTAGTGTGGGCTCAAGAACACATGTTCTTAAATTGCATATAAGTGCTGTCTTTAGCAGATGCCTTTGTATTCATCCATCCATCTTTTCTCATGCACTTTGTTTTGGTGTTTTGTCTATGTTATTGTTTTTATTAGTAGTCTGATCTCTTTTACTTTGATTATTCTTTTGTGTGGGTGTTTGACAGAATGAATATTACTTCTTTTGTAAATGAGTATTTAGATCATGTCTAGTCTTAGCTGTTTACTCCACACCCTGGATACTTGCGAGCAAATTTCCTTCTTGTTATATTTATAGTTGTCTTGGTTATAGTATTATGGATAGATTTGTTAGCTTACATGCTATGGATTCTGATATATTTTTCTACTCAGCTTTTTTTGCACATTCCCAGATACATAAAAGATATACCAGTATCATTTACTTTAGTTCAGAAATAATCAAGAAGATAGTAAAGTTTACAAGTAGGCCACAACTAACATTACACTTAGTTTTCTTTCCAGAGTTGTCATAGTATTTATAGGTATATAGAGTGCTTAGTTAGTATTCAAGAAGTTAATGTGCAGCTTTCCTTGTCTGATGTGCATTTTATTGATGTGTATTCCTTGTACAGAGTGTTTGGTTTCATGTAGACAATTTCTTTGAGTGATATAATATATATCTTCACATACATAATGTGAGATATGATGTACATATGATATAACCATATATAGGTATGTTTGTGTATGTATATACATACTAAAGAATTATTGTTTTATATATATTAAATTAAAATGTATAATATATATTAGTATATATATATTAAATAATACTAGTTTCTACAAATAGGAAGAGGATAATACAGTAGACATTAGCCTTTCTATGTGTTTTCTATTTGTGATAGTATTTTCAAACAGATGGCCCTGTGTGTTTACAATCTTTTTTTTTGAAAAAACTAATTAATATTTAGTTCTTTTTTTAAATTCATTTTATTTTTGAATTATAATATCATTACAATATCTCTTCATTCCCTTTCCTCCATCCAAATGCCCCATATACCCCTCATTATTCTTTTTTAAATTTTTTTAAACACATTTTTTATTATTATGTGTTTTAATTTTATACATAAGCCATGGGTTCCCCTGTCCTCCCCCCTCCCACCCCACCCCTACCTTCCCCCCAGCCCCTCCCCTCCATTCCCATGTCCTCCAGGACCAAGATACCCCTGGGGATTCATTTAAACCTGGTGGATTCAGTTCAGGCAGGTCCTGTCCCCTCCTTCCAGGCTGAGCAAAGTGTCCCTGTGTGAGCCCAAGGTTCCAAACAGCCAGCTCATACATTAAGGACAGGTACTGGTCCCACAGCTTATGTGCCTCCCAAACAGATCAAGCTATTCAATTGTCTCACTTATCCAGAGGGCCTGATCTAACCTAGGGATCACCCAATGACAGAGAAATGGATGAGATCTACATGAAAAACCTGGACAACAGTGGGAGTAATGAAGGGCAAGGTTCGAGGGAAAGAAAGCTTAGGGGAGCAAGAGATCCCAGCTGGATCAAGAACAGAAAGGGAGAATGAGGAATAACAGACTATGATAAATGAAGACCACATGAGAACAGGAATAGGCAGAGTGCTCTTTTTTAAATTTATGACCTCTTTTTTTCATTAATTGTTGCTACTTGAAAATACAGAGTTGTGGAGCCAAGTCTCAGAGGATACAATCTACAAAATGTCCTGCACCCAATACTCAGGAAACATTGCAGAAGAGGGTCCAAAATATAGTAAGAACAAGAAGGTTAAGGGGGTTGCTGTAAGATTTGGTCTGCTAGTCATTTCAGAAGATACCCTCATAAAGTCTTGCCAATGTGACTGCCGAAGCATGAGTTGAATAAAGATGCTAGCAATTTTCATGCTAAAGTGGACAGGGAAAAGACCATGAGGCCTCAATCCTACCTGAAGAACTACAGGTAACTAAGGAATCCCGAGACTGGGAGAAAATAGTCATCCCTAGGGAAGAGCACACCAATTTGTTAACCAATACCAAGCAAATGGCCATCCTTGAAAACATACACATTAACATTATACAGATGAGACAGGTTATACTTAGGAATATACATGTATATATGTTAATGATAAAAGAAGTCTTTTATTTTCTTAAGTAATGAAAGAGCATCCAGCAGTGGCAGTGGGCCATCACTGGAGAAAAAGCAAGGGCTCCATGGCCCGAACCTTGTCATCTTTTTATGCTTTGTTTTCTTTTTAAAATGTAATATTTTTTACTCATTCTTTGAGGATTTCATATACTGTGTTTTGGTCATATTTATCTCCATTTCCCAACTCCTTCCAGATCTTCACTACCCACCCCCAGCCTCCTTACCCACCCAACTTTGAATGTTCTATTTTAGTGTAGAGCAATTTGTTTTTCCCAACTACTTTTGGGAATGTGGCCTGCCATTTAGTGTGGTTGACCTACCAGGGGCTACAGAATTAAAGAAAACTGATTTTTCTTCTCCCAGCAGTCATCAAATGCTAATAGTTTCTCAACTGTTAAACTCAAGGCAAGTTTGCAAAAGACTGGCATAAGCTTACCCTAGACAAAATCCCATCATGGAGGTGAGGAGGCCCTCTTAAGATCTCAGCACTAGCCTTTTTCATTTAAGTTCTCTTAGTCACCTTTGAATCTGTTTTGACTGCTTGCCTGCATTTATTCTATCATCGCATGCATTGTGCATTCCTAGTAAACACAGGCAGTATCCTAGATGCTACAGATCAAGAAGCAAGTTATTACACTCTAGTGCAGTAAAAATACAATAAACTTGTAGACAACAGAATCTAAATAGTTCAGATAAAAATCAGTGCAGCAGAGAAAGACAGGCACAGCCAAGGTGAAAGGGTGTATAGTTTGAAAGTGGGAGTAAGAAGGGGAAATTCAGACAGAGGTCTGAAGAGGGAAGAGGGAGAAGAAAACATCTAGCCAGCACTCGGGAGGCAGAGCCAGGCAGATCTCTGTGAGTTCAAGGCCAGCCAAGGCTACAGAGTTAGTTCCAGGAAAGGCACAAAGCTACACATAGAAACCTTGTCTCGAAAAACAAAAAAACACCACAAAAGAAAACAAGATCTGACTGCTGAAAGAAGCAAGAACTTCATAGAGATGGAGCTGCAGGAGAAAGGAACCAGTAAAGAAAGGGCAGGGAAGGAAGCTCGGGTGGTTCTCTGCAGAGACAGCCTGTCACTTATCTCCACAGTGCATACTGCTGATGAGCCCAGTGGCTCTATCCATGTGTGCCCATAGCTAATACTATATCTTGTTTGTGAGCAAATACATCATTTACCTATATAAACATTTCTACATGATAAGTCATCATAAATAGGACTGCTGGGTTAAATATGTACGTTATTTTACATTTTGTAAAATATTGCCAAATGAACATGCTCTCCCATGAACTACTGAATTCAACTGTTTGGTGCAGAAGGCTGGTGGTCCCTCATTGGTGCTCAAGTCTTAATCAGAAGAATATGTGCACTTGGTACCTGTAAATAAAGCTTTCCAGAAGTAATAGAGCTGCAAGGATGAAATGTACAACTTATCCTGTTTATCTGGGTGGACCTAATATAACCACAAGGGGAAAGAGAAAGGTTAGAATCTTAATCTTAGAACAACATAATCTGGTCAAAGTGACCCCATTGGCTATGACTACCCTTAAAATGGAAAGGGGTGTGGGCAGCTGCTAGAATCCAAAAAATACAAAGAGCTGATCATGCCACTCCTATACACACACATACCCTGGAATTAATCAGTCCTACTGACACCATGGTTTGGGTCCTAGAAGAGTCACTCAAACTCCTGACTGGTAGAGCTGTTCACTATCTTTATTTGTTACAGCAGAAACAGGAATGCAGTGCACTTAGTGAATGTGCCTTCAGCAATGTTGCTGAGTAGATAGGCCTGTGCAAACTGGACCTAGACTTCCTGAGCTGAATCCTCAGCCTCAGTACTCATCACTTGTAATACCATGTATTGTTCTATACCTCTTTGTATTTATTCATTTGAAATTGGGGGTGATATGAGCATCAGAGCTTCATTTCTGTGATTATTCATATAAGATTTTTAAAAAACAGAATTTCCTCCTATGCAGAGACTCCTTACAATAGATACTTCATCATAATTATATAAACACATAACTTTCTTTGTCGATAGGAAGCAAAAAAAAAAAAAAAAAGGAGTCCAACCTGGAGAAGCATTGAAATATTTTCTAGTATATCTATAACTTATCTATAACTCTCAAGGTCAGTATAATTACAATCCAGTCAGCATCATTAACTAACTAATTAACTAACTAACTAACTAACTGGCTGCCTGTAGCCAGTTACAGTTCAAAACAGAAAATGCAAACTTCCAGATTACTAATTCATTAGTTTTAAATAACATGTATATTTTTTATAATTTTTCCATTTCAATCATTAATTATATTTTTATGTACACAGTTTTTCAATTATATTTTTCCTAGTTTTAGATGTATGATAATAAGGATAATATCTATTGAGTTTTAACTATAGGAGGCTACATAATTTTGGAACGTTTCTTTCATAGATAAAAAGGAATTAATGCACAGGGTTATAAACACATATATGTATGTAGACATGTATGTACTTATCTTACTCTTCATCTATCTTATGATCTGTTTAAGTAGAGGTGTATGTAGACATATACACATTCACAACCATACAACACACTCTTGTGTACTTACCTTTGAATCCTAGGATTCATTTCAAGAGCATCATAAAAACACAATTATTTTTTAAAAAACTTACAGTCACATTGCTATATTGGCTTGCGTTTTTAATTATAAAGACTCAGGAAAGCACAATAGTGTTCATATACACACAATATGCATGAACACAGACATGGGAAAACACTCTTACTAAACAGAATAATGAAAGGCTTCAATAAATGTTATTTTGGGCCCCATCTGGGTTATAAGACTCATGCTGAGTTCAATTCACAGAAGGCCAACAATTTATGCTTCTTTTTTTTCTCTTGAATTTCATCCAGAAGAAAAAAAAGAGGAGAAAGACAGCCCAGGAAAAGCACTCAACCTTTGTCATGCTCAAGGGCTAATTCATACCATAAAAAATAGCATCCCCCAACATTTATTTTTCCTCTCCCTCTTTGGAAGCAGAGAATTTCCCACAAAGGATCCAGCATTGTCCTCTTCTGTCAAGGCACAGCCATCTCTGGTGCTCATCAGGCCTGTTTCCAGCGCTTGTGTGTCTTCCAAGGTGCTTGTAATTAAGACCCAGACAATCTTATCTCCTCATCATAATGAATTACTGGTTTCATTAGGGATGGAGTGTGTTTGCTACTCTCTGGACTGATGCAGTGGTTTCAAAGCAGATAAATAAAGCACGGGGTTATTAGACATTCTTTTAAGTTCCCTCAATGGAAAATGCCAGCTGCTGGCTTCCTCATAAATCTGGGCCTAACTATTGTGTTCTGGAACATTCTGTTAAGAGAGATCAAGCTTCTTCATGAACACAAGACTGTTCAAACTCATCTGTTGGAAATAACAGTGAAATGGAAAGTGAATCATACCAAGATCCAGTATTAGACAACTTATGAACAATGTGAACGACCAAGGACTGATAATGTAGAAGTGTAAAGAAAACATGAGCAAAGCCTGTGGGAAAATCTCTTTGCCTCTTAAAGGCTAAGGATGAGACTGTCAGGTAGTGTACCCCTGACTGTGTTCAGCTGATGGAACCACTGAATGCCAATCCTCCTCCTGGCTTCTGAGGTTGAAGTCAGTGGCTGCTCCTTTGTATTTGTCTATGTTCAGTAGCAGGTGTATCTTAGGCACTTGATACATATTGATAATGGTAATGAATCACACATCACACAGGCTGGTGTTTTAAGTTTCAAGGCATTGAGAGAACACAATGGTGTTCTGTGTCTAGATACTTTCTCTACAGTCTTATAAATATCAAAACCTAGAAATAAAATAAATGGCAGAGGTATCCCTTGTAGACACTTTGGTAGGTACATCAAGCAATACTTACCCCCCCCCGCCCCCCACTGATCTCACCCCTTAGCACTACTCATGGTAACTTGTTGGTATCTCAGCAGTGACATGAGACTCACTAAGTCTTAAGCAGCCTTGTCTCAGCTGTTCCTCCCTTATGGGCTGAGTAGGACTGTACTAAGGCAAGTGGGGGGGGGGGGGTTGCCACACATCAGTTATGCACAGTTTCTGTAGTTTGCATAACACATGAAAACATTTTACAGGTGTGACTTTGCATTGAATTTTTAAAAATTTCCACAGCTTCACTGAAACAGTTTAATTAGAAGCTATTAGGGGTGCTAATGAACTTGCCAAATCTTTACACAACTGCTGAGGGTTTTCCCCTTAAGAGGAATCTAGTTCTCCAAACTACCAAGCCAGTTGCACCCCTTAGGGATGATCACTTATGGGCTTTTATTTAGCCTAATATGGCATGAACTCTTCTTTAAAAGGATTAGGCTGGAAAATCCAGAGGTCTAGGATAGAAAAAAAAAATGATTAGGAATCAATAAAATGACTCCTAAGAACATTCTGCTATATTCATAGCCCAGTCATCATCAGAGAGGCTTCCTCTGGCAGCTGATAGGAGCAGATGTAGAGACTCATAGCCAAACAATAGATGGAGAAAAGGTCCATATTGGAGATCTCCACTGGGTCCCTCCCTTTGGAGCTCTGGGAAATCCTCAGAAGACAGGAAGGAAGAATTGTATGAGCCAGAGGGGTTGAAGGCACCAGGAGAACATGGCCTGCAGAATCAACTAAGAAGGGCTCACAGAGAATAAAGTAGCAATCACAGAGCCTGCATGGGTCTGCAGTAGGTTCTCTGTGTACTTGTTAATGTTGTTAGCTTGGTGTTTTGTGGGACTCCTGATAGTGGGAGTTGGGGAATCTTTGACTCTGTTTTTGTTCTTTTTCTTTTTGGTTTTTTGAGACAGAGTTTCTCTGTATAGCTTTGTGCCTTTCCTGGAACTTACTCTGTAGTCCAGGCTGGCCTCAAACTCACAGAGATCCACCTGCCTCTGCCTCCTGAGTCCTGGGGTAAAAGGCATGAGCCACCACCACCTGGCAAATGTTTGACTCTTTTGCAGTCCTACTGGGTTGCTTTGTCCAGCCTCGATATGAGGGTTTGTGTCTAGTCTTACTGTATCTTGTTATGCCATGTTTGGTTGATATCCTTGGGAGGCCTTCTCTTTTCTGAAGGGAAATAGAAGAAGAGTGGATCTTGGGGAGAGGGGAGGAAGTGGGGATTGGGAGGAGGGAGGAAGGAGAAACTGGATTGTGATTTATTATATGAAAGAATTAAAAAAAAAAGATTTTTAAATGCCCTACATTTTCAGTTCTCTAACTACCTTGCCAATAGTCTGAAATTAATCTCTTGGATAGCTTATAAGCCTTTGTCCTTTCTTCTTAACTCCATGGTTTCCCTTCTTTCTTGTCTAACCCCCCTTCCATACTAATGTAAATATACTTTGCCCATACCAAGTGTGCCCTGCTATAGATCCTAGGAATCATCTCTGTATCATAGATGTATAAGAAATATTCTTCCTTAAAGTTCCACTTGATGATGCTGAGCAAATGGTATCATGGTGGTACTAAGAGAGACAGGACAACCTTTGCATTTGCCAGAGAATACTGCCATCATTTTGATTCACCAGGTAGGAAGTCTGGACAGAGAAATGCTTGTGTCCCTCAATAGGACATGCAACTTCTTTTCCACATGACCATATCATTGATGATGGTTCCATGGTCCATTCGTGAGAGAGAGCCAGGGTCTAGATTTCTCTTTTTGCCAACTGAAAAAACAAAAACAGAGTTTGTGAAACAACAGTCATATAGCTTTTTTTGTCTGTCGGTTGGTTTTTTAAAGTTCCTGGTCCCTGGAAGATGCACTATTAATGTGGCATGTCTCTGTTGTTCCAACCTCTTGTCTTTTAAGATTGTGGAATTAAGAATGAGAAGCTGGAATGAGCTATAAGAGATTCTGTGAGCCCAAGAACAGAGCTGAGAAACCAGAGGAAGAAACATGCCTAGAAATCATGGGGCAGATTTCTAGAAGATAGAAAGAGTTCCAAAATGGTAGTGTACCTATAAATACTCAGATGATGATTCACAGAAAAATGCAGGAGAACAAAGTTCTGAAGGCCAGGAAAGCACTAGCTGCAACATCATGCCATCCAAACATACAACAAGAATTTTTCTCAACAGTCAGAGTAGAAAACACCATGAACCAACAGACCTTGGGGAGAGGTCTTTGTCAACAGTGATGAAATTTCAACACAGGCTCTCAGCAGCTACCTGGCACCATGTGGATTTAGGATTATTCACAATATGTCTAGTGGGCACAGACACAATTTCTGGCATGGTGCAAAGGATGCTAAGTGTAATTTTCTGTAGTCTTCTCAGGTAGCAAGTTTCCTAGTCTCAAATAGATTAGCTTTATATGAGAACGTGCTTTTTTGTTTGTTGTTTGTTTGTTTGTTTTTTGAGTCATGGTTTCTCCTAGAACTATCTCTGTGAGCCTCAAATTCACAGAGATCCACCTGCCTCTGCTTCCCAAGAGCTGGAATTAAAGGCAGGAGCCACCTGATGAGAACATGTATTTTTAAAGCAACTACAAACAGACATTAGGGATAAAATTTACAACATTTAACAGCTAATTAGAAATTATTAGGCACACAAAGAAGCAAGACAATATGACTCCTAATGAGGAAAAAGGAGCAGCCAAACCAAACGAAACTGGTAAGGAGTCTCAGAAATGACAGAGTAGTAAAGGCAGATGGTTTAAAACACACAAGATAGATGACCAGGCATGGTATGCATGCCTATAATCTCAGCCCACTGGAGACAGAGGCTGGAGAATATTGTCAATTCAATGCCAGCCTGCCCTGTTCTAAAGATAGAGATCAGTTTGGGCTACTTACCTAGACTGTCTCAAAAAAAAAAAAAAAAAAAAGAGACATAAATAAATAAAATAAGTAAATGGGTGGGTAGATAACAAAATCCAGTATTTAGAAGCAATAGACAAGTGAGACCAATGACATGGCTTGACACTGAAGAATAGAAAACATTTGGTGACCATGAAGACGGCAATAGAAGCTACAGAAAATGGATCCCAGAGAGAAAAACAACCAAGATGGGGGTGGGAAGACGGGGAAGAGTGGGAAGTATCATTAAAAAATATGTAAAGGTGATACTGTAACCTTGCTGAAGTAAAGCTTCGTTTATTAAATGGGGTATTTGTCTCAAGGGTTGATGTTTGCTCACCACCTCCCCCACACCATTGCAGATTAAATCAGAGAAGAACTCCATTGCTCAGTCTGTAATGTTGAATGAAGTCTGCTTTGCCTCTGACACTAACACAGTCTATCTACTGCTTGGTATGAGTCCTCAAGTCACAGGGCCTCAGTGAATTATTTGCTTAATGAATGACTGAACATTGCACACACTTTTGTTGCATGAATGAGTGAAACAATGAGGTTACGTAGTTGGAAACTCTCAGAAAAAAAATCAATCTTAAAATTTCTTCCCTTTTTATAAGCTCAAATCTGCTATCTTGTTTTCCCTCCAAGGGTATAGTCTGGTATGAAATGTTTACATCCAGCCTAATGCTTTTATGGGACAAGAAAATAGTTTTCGGGCACATTCTGCAATCAATTTCTGGAAATGGAGAGGGAACTCACTCTCCATTTATCTTGAATGAGGTAAATGCCCTTCATTTGAAATTCATCAATGTTGTGAATGCCGTTCCTGGGGAAAACACAGGTGCTGTTTTTCCATAAATTATTTGGGCCTCCATGGAGCCCAAGCAAAACAGAAACGGCAGGGAGTTTATAAAATTGTTTTCTATATTTGAAAATGCCACCTAAATGGAAAATGAAATGGGGGAAGCATCTGCCTGAGCATAGGCTTTTGTGGAGCAAGGAGGAGGAGCAGGGGGAGCGGGCAGACCCCCAAAGAATCTCATCTCAATTCAGGATACTCCTCTTCCCACAGGACAATTCTTTAGTACTTGATGAAATAGAAAATGTCATATTACAAACCCATAATATTACACAAATCCTAACAAACAAATGGCCCCTGAAGATCAGTTACTGTGGTCCAAACCCCATTTTGTTCTTGATTCTTCTGTCTCCTTGTATCTGGGTACCCTGGGGACAAAAAGCTTACCACATTGAGTGCTTTTGTGTGTGTGTGTGTGGGGGGGGGTGAGCATATGCACAGCCTTGGGATTTCATGTTAATATCCATGGCAAGACCATATTCCCTGAATTCAGCTCCATTTTCTGTTGTAAATCCAAGAAATTCTGGCCACTGATAAACCTTCAAGTGATCACAACTAGAAGTGTGGCATAGACGGAAAAGTCACTAGGCAAACTCACTGGGAACCAATCTATTTGTTTTGTGACTTGCACGTTGCTGCACTGTGAGATTCAGTTTCTTTACATATGAAAAGATAAAATTAAGATATGGAAATCTCATTAAATTTTACTGTATTTGAGAATCAGGGTTAAAATTAAAATTCAGGGTTTTAAATCAAATAGTCAGATTTTATGATTCAGCAGGTTGGATGGGGCCCAGGGTTTGAATTATTGACTTAGTTCTACTTGATGTTGATATGCTAGTTCACACACTTCACACTGAGAATCTTGTGACCTGGAAAATCCTAAAGGAGACTTAGATCCATATGCTCAATTGGATGTGCTACAAAAGAAGGACATGGGGAATATTGATACTTCATCAATCTCTTAGGGCAGTGGTTCTCAACTTGTGGGTTGTGATTCCTTTGGGATTGTCCAGGATCATCAGAAAACACATATATTCACATTACAATTCATAACAGTAGCAAAATTACAGTTATAAAGTAATAATGGAAATAATTTTATGGTTGGGGGATCACCTCAACATGAGGAACCATATTAAAAGGTTGCAGTATTAGGAAGGTTGAGAACCACTGGTTTAGAGGATCATATTTTCACATTGCTATAATATTTGGTTTGAAAAATTCTCACAGTTAAAAGCAAAAATAAACTAATTTGAGTTCATTTTATTCAACATTCACAAACCTTTACTATTTTTTTATGGTAAGTGTTAACATCTGATCTATGAAGGGTATGACCACAATAGCATATAAGTTACATGAATGTCTATATTTTAGATGTTGAGTTCTTTAATACTGCACATTCTGTAGAAAACATCTGAATTCATATAACCAGTATTTGGAACGATGCAGACTCATCTCAGAACTGCCTGATCCATCAACTCTGAGTTTGTTACTCTATGGTCATGGTCAAATCAGGAGATAGAAACCACACAATAGTGTGGACAAAGCATTTACTGTGAATAGCCACTAACTATGACAGGAAATTGTCAATGAAAGGTTGGGGAAAAGCAGATTGAGGACTAAAGGACACAATGAATAGGTACTACCCTTTGGTCTGAGATACGGAGTCTGAAGAAGAGGCCCCTCCCAATGCTGAGACCAGATCTTCTTAGAGAAGGCACACTAGTGACTTACAAGATAACAGAGCAGCCTCTTTATTGCTGCATCAGTGAGATTCTCCAGAAACACACTCTGTGAAGCTTGCTAGAAATCTGTCTTGAAGAGTGCTGAACAAACCTGTTAGTAGGATGGCATCTGAGTGGAGGAGATGCTTTTATATAAACCTGTCCAACAGAAGAACATCCATTTCAGGGGAGAACTTTGTTAGATAGTGAGAAATACTGAGAACTATATATTGTAGTGGACAAGTGCTGGGCTAAGCTGCACATGTTATTCAAACCAAATATTAGGGAAATGGCTTTGCAATAGGACCTAAGTTCAAAGTAGACCCAGTACCCAGCAAGGTCTTTCCAAGTGAGTCTGGCAGAACCAGAAATGTGTGTGTTTGACAGGGAGGCTTTATCTTACAATATCACACTGGTGTCCTCTATCAAAAACCTTGACAAAGGAGTTTATGATTTCTCTCTGGGCTAATATCTTTGGAGACAAGCACTATCTTGATAAATACCACTTTTTTTTTTGCACCCAGAATCCACCAGTTCTGCAGAATTTCAGCTGTGAATGGCAAATGAGGTCTATTTTAGAAAGGCCCCAAATAAGGATTTCCATGTTGAAACAGAAAAGCTTTAGCACTGTGGCAAATATTGAAGAAAAAGAAGTCTCTTGAATCATCTCTGTTTTCACAGATAAGACAATGAAGGACAGATTAAGAAAAGGGAGAAAAGGAGTCGATCAGAGTTAATGATGCCTTGCTTAAGTACATACCAGATTTCAGGCATTGTATCCAACAATGGATTGGTTTAGTATTAGTCAAGCATTGTTCAGGGCAAAAGGAAACTCTAGATGAGTGTAAGAGGCACGGTTGTCAAATGATAGGGCTTTGAGGAAGTGATCAGATCATAAGGAATCAAATTTTATGGTACTCTCTCCCAACCCCACCAGTACATAAAGCCATATGGGTGGGAACAAGTAGACTTTGTGCCTATTTTATTTTTATAAATGTGTATGTACATATATACATGCGTGTGGGAGTGATATGTACATATGTTACAACAGTATTAGATATTATCATTACTCTCCCCCTTATGTTTTAGTTGGAGTCTTTCAGCTTTACCTGCTAGTCAGCAAACTCCAGGGATGCTCTTGCTCCTCCTTTTGTGCTAGGATTTCAGGAGCACACTGCAATGCCTGAACTCAGGCCCTTACATTTGTACACTAAGTACATTACCAATGAAGCTCAGTCTCCAAGTCCTTATTTTACTGCTGTCTGTTTTTTACTCTTTCTTTATTTTTATTTTTTTTACTCTTTTTAAAACTTATTTATATTTCATCTTTATACATCATAATTAAAGTATAATCATATCATTTCTCCCTTCTCTTTTGCTCCCTCAAGCCTCCCCCTCCCCCAACTCATCTCCCTCCAACTTCTTCCATGTCCCACTCCATATTCTGAGGGAAGTTACTTGAGCTACCCTGGCCAATCACTAAACCAGAGTTGGCATCCTTGGTCCTGGGAATTTTGTTATTCTCTGGTTCTTGTCAACCCTAGTGGTGTATGTGTGTGTGTGTGTGTGTGTGTGTGTGTGTGTGTGTGTAAGTGTGTGCAATATATATTATAGTCATTGCTTGTGAGTTTAAGTGTTGTGGAAATTAGTTTAACATTTGTTTATGCTGGAGAAAATTACTTTCACTGTGTAAAAGTGTATTACATTTGTTTATGCTACATTTGTTTAATGATGTAAGGACATGTTACATTTGTTTATGCTGAATTTGTTTAATTATGAAAAAATGTGTTCCTAAGGCACATGATTGGTCTAATAAAAAGCTGAATGGCCAACAGCTGGGCAAGAGAGGGATAGGAGAGATTGTTGGGCAGAGACAATAAATAGGAGAAATATTGGCTTGAGAGGAATGAGAATAGATGAGAGGAGAGAATGTGGGATGAAGAGAAGGAGATGTCCAGGGTCCACCAGGCAGCCACCAGCCAGCAGACACAGAGCAGCACATACAGAAAAAAAGATAAAAAGCCCTGAGGCAAAATGTAGATAAGGAGAAACAGATGAAGTTATAAAAGCTACCAAGACCCAAGCGTAAGATAAGACTGAGCATTCACAACTAATATTAAGTCTCCATGTCATGATTTGGGAGCTGGTTGGTAGACCAAAAGAAAAAGCCTGCAACGGTTAAGTAAACATAAAATAAGATTCCGTTGGGTCTTTATCAAACAGTCTTCATGTCTTCATGATATCTGTCCTCCTCATTCTATATTGACCTCTATCTCCTTACCCTAATTAGAACTTCCCTCCTTGTTGGTTTATTTCCTGCTTCATATCCCATGTATCCTGCTATTGCCACTCTCCTCTCAACCCCCCTGCTGGCCCCATGGTCCTTCAGACTTTCTTGATTTCTGTGCTTACTCCAGTTTATGTACACACATCTGAAGAATTTGGGCTAAAAACTTCAGATGAGAGAGAACATTCACCATTTGTCTTTCTGGGTCTGGGCCATCTCACTCAATCTGCTCTTTTAGAGTTCCACCTATTTTTACCTTCAAATTTCATGATTTCATTTTCCTGTCCAGCTGGATAGTGTTCCATGGTGTATATGTACACACTTTCCTTATCCATTCATCTGTTGAAGGAAATTAAAGTTGTTTCCATTTCCTGCCTATTGTAAATAGGACTGCAATGAACATGACTGAGCAAGTAGCTATGGAGAAGGACACTGAGTTCTTTGAGAATATGCCAAAGAGTTAGTATAGCTGGGTCATATGGTAGACTTATCTCTAATTTTCTGAGTATTCTCCATGTTGATTTCCAGAGTAGCTGTACCAATTTGCATTCCCACTAACAATGAATGTGGGTTCCCCTTTCCCCAAAACCTTGCCAGCATTTGTCCAGTTGTTGTGTTGTTATTAGTCATTCTGACTGGGGAGATGAAATCTCAGAATGGTTTTAGTTTGCTAAAGGTGATGAACACTTTTTTTTTTTTTTATAATTTTCAGCCTTTATATGTCTTCTATCGAGAACACTCTGTTTAAATTCCTAGCTCCCTCTTCCCCTATTTTATTAAAGTGAATCATTGGTTCCCTTGAGTATTTTTCTGAATTTTTTGAGTATTCTGGATATTAACCCTCTGTCAGATAGAGGGCTGGCAGGAAGTATCTCTCATTCTCTGTATTTCTTCTTCATTCATTTGATTGTTTCCTTTATCTATCACCCTGCATAGAAATTAGCTCCAAGCAGATGAAAGACTTGAATTTGAAACCTGAAATGCTAAAATTTCTAGAAGAAAACAGGCAATGCCCTATAAGATTTAGGTATAGGAAAGGACTTTCTGAATAGGACTCCATTTGTTCAGGAAGCAAGGGCAGCAATTGACAAGTGGGACCTCATAAAACTAAAGAGCTCTGCATAGCTAAATAAACAATCAATCCAATGACAAAGAAACCAAATGATGGGAGAAAATCTTGGCCAAGTATTCATCTGTTCTCTTATCAGCCATTGTCCTCCCAGTGATTTGAACTCCACCTGGTCCTGAGAGCTCAATAGCTATTTGTTTAATGATTAAACAAAAAGGAAAAGCTTCACAATTGTCATTGTTCTTTACTAGTACTTGTACAAGTTGGTCTGTGAATATGAAGAAAATCAAAAGGAGCTATACATAAATATGTTACGAAACCTTAGGACAGATTGAAGGAACTAACACATCAATCTTGTCTCTGGAAGACTTTCTCCATTAAATTACATGTTGAAAGAACAAAATAAAAACATGAGACTGTGTGTAATGTTAATTTCTTTTTTAGAAGTTCTTACTTGGCTTTGACTTAAAGTTATAGGCTGTTCAAGCTGAAGGTAGTTGTGGAGGACAGAGTGATTTAGAGTGGAGTAATGTCTACTTTCTATTAGTGATGCTTTCCCACTAAAGCCAAGCAGCTATTTAACTTAGATTTCACAAACCATAGTCTATGTGTTGGAGATTGATAGGGAAAAAATTGTAACGTTCCAACTACTACAGATTCTAATCATGCAAATGAATTTCACCCATCACAACCTGAGTAATTACATAGACCATTTCCCTGCATTGCTACCAAATGAGAAGATAAATACATACACATAATCCATCACTAAATTAAAAAAATACTCTGTTAATATTTAAAATATGCTGGATACTGTGCAAATCACTTCAGATGTGAAAAATAGAACAAAATGTACAAGTCACTGAAGATTGAGCCTCTGGAGAGAGCAACTCTTAAAAGATGAGTGTTAATGAAAGGACCTAGAGACATTGTGCACAGCTAAATAGGAAGGAAGGCAATTGACTAGAGGAATCATCATAACTAGACTATGATGGATAAACATTACTTCCCACAGTTTGTTGAAAGATTGTTTTGCAAAAAGTATCATGGACATTTAAAAATAATTAATAACAACATCAGAAAATGCTCTCATAGCACCAGAATATGCAAGCAATTGTTACCTTTTATACCCATCTTTCATTTGGGCTCTAAAACGATCCTACAGAGTAAGCCCTTTTACTATATGCATTTTATAGATGAAATAGGTTGGTTAAATCTCTCTTGAGGGAAAGCCAAAGCAAGCTAATGTGTTCAGTTTATTATAGAAGACACCAGTGGGGGAAAGGAAAGAGGAATAAAGCAAAGGCCCAGAAACCTTCTAGGCTAAGGATAAAGTCTAGCTTCTGTGATAACCAAAGGGAAGATACATGAGTGAATTATTTTAACCCTAAAATGCAGTCTGCAGAAATTGTATAATGCCAATATAAGAGCTCTGAGCCAGAGTCATCCCTGAGCTGAATCCACTGATTCCACTACAGCGGCTCTGCACTAATTTCCCTGATGTTTTCCATCATTTTGTTAAGATGCTTACATGAACATGATGGGTCACTTCACAGAAAATCCACGGGAACCACTAACTAGTCACTGAGATGTCTGAGAAGGTTATCCTTATAGCCACCACATAAAAACTCCAAGGAGCTGGGGAATGACCCAGTGCGTTCACAAAAATAGTAAGTGGCAGAATCTAGAAACAAGAAAGATGCGCTTGGCAAAACTTAAAACAGGAATACTCATTCTGGTAACTAAGTGATAAATGAAATAACACAATGAAAAGAAAATGAATTTGGATAGCACAGAAGGAAGCTGATGCAATCATCCTCAAAAACAAATTTTGAAAGTCTAAGTGGAAGTGTAGCAGCTGAGAGTGGGAAGATTTAGTCAGTGGAATCAACAGGGCTTGGTGACTGACAGGATGTTTCTAGTTTAGACATTGAGACTGTTTGCAGTAAATGAGGGTATAATAGTGTCTTTGTGAAAGGAGAATGAACTTTCCTTTGCATGTGTATCTGGGGCTTTGCTAGGCTCTGAAGAATCCTATCAGGAAACATAGAACTTATCTTTGCCTTTCCCTAAGTTTGTGTAACTCACCACTATAATTTAAGAAATATCACCTAATCGTGGATATAAGTAGATGCATTTTATTGACCATGAGATTTATAGCAGGACTGGCTACTTTTTCCACAATTTTATATATAGCTTATGCATGGCAGCTGCCCTGGCTCTTCCTTCTGCACAAAGAGTTTTCTTTGGATGTAAGAAGGTAGATGTTGAAGATCTGTGTAAGTACTTAGTAAGGCTTTAAACAATGGGAGAAAGATTAAAATTCATTGTATGAAGTCATGACAAGTTACTCTGCATAGCATGAGAGAACTAATCTTTTCACTTTACTTCCAAAGTATATCTTCATATATAAAACCATTAGTGTGGTCAGAAAATAAGCCCGTCTTACAGAGGTGGATGCAAAACCTGGTCACTCTCCATGAACTTGCCCAAAGTCATGTAGACTTTGGGTAAAGGAGCCAAGATATTACAACAATTATCTGTGTTCTATATTCAGTTGGTTTCTGAATTTTAATGAGAAAATCATAATTATACCTGAGGTGAACTTAGTCAGAGATGCAAATGAATAATGACTGATATATGTGTGTGTGTGTGAGTGTGTATTATACATACAGTCCATAAATGAGAACATATTGCTAGAATTACCTGAAACACCATAAAACCAAAGATCAGCCGTGTCACAATGTGTATTAAAGGTGATGATTGACAGCCTTTTCCCATTGGCCTGGTAGTATTGCAGTTCACAGAGAGTTGTCTGATTTTACAAATCCTGTTTATGTAATGACTGAATGAACATGTAGTTCTTAGTTTTAGTCACAGATTTCAAAACAGGCCTTGTGATTAGAACAGTAAGGAAAACATGAATACCATGTAAAATGATTATCAAGGGACAGATCTATTTTTCCACAAGACACATTTATGCATGTTTATGTACAAAGAAAAGGATGGGTAGGATGCAGAGAAGACCCATCAGTATAGTGCTTGCTGTGAGGGCATGAGGAACTGAGTTAGGATCCCTAGGAATCATGTACAAACTAGATGCAAGGGCACATACCTGCTAATACAGCACTGAGGAGCAGAAATAGGAGGATGTCTGGAGCCCACTGGTCAGCCAACCCACCTTATCCTAAAGGTCAAGGTTTAGTGAGAGAACCTGTTAATCGAATCAAATAGAGAATGACTGGGAAAGACACTTGATACTGACTTCTGCTTCACACATCACCTCCACACACTTGGATAACACATAGACACACACATACAGAGGGAGGTGTGGGGGGGGATATATAATAAATAGGAAGGCAAGCACCAAAACTAATGAGAAAACTACAATAAGAAACAAAATTATGGAATTTAAACCTAATTGCAGAAGTCCTCTCCCGAAGGAAAAAAATTCTCATACCTAAGAATTTATGATAATAGGTATTATCAAGACTAGTCAAAATGAACCAGAATGAGGCAGAAATGATAAAGCCATTCTGTATCACTGCTGTAGAGAACCCTGGATGTACCCAGGAGGTAACCAAGGAGGAAGAGCAGTGATAGTGACATAGGTAAGGATGAAAACTTCAGGAAAAATATTTAAAACAAACATAGAGAATGACTGACTCAGACGCAGGAAAGTCTCTCTTAAGAAGCAAGACTATTTAGAGTAATCTGTGAAGTCACAGGGTGAGATGTAATTTCTTTGTATCATGTATCTGCCAATGCTCCCAAATCCCTTATAAAATTCTCCGGTATATTAGTGTCTTCTGTCCTAGTGTCTCATGAGAAAGTTTCCATGTTTTATGAGTGTGTCATGCTAGAGAAAAGAGGTGAATAGCCCTGTAAGGAGATAGGCCCCTCCCCTCACTTTATCCCACTGTATCTTTCTTTCTCTTCCCTAGAAAAGCTGAGTTACCCCCTTTCTTTTACAGTATCTCCCCTACTGCCTCCTCTTCCTCTTTCATTTTATTATTTTCCTATAAGCACTGTGCCTAGATCCTAGGTAAGATTTGTCAGCTTTGAATCAGCTCTGGAGTCTTCACTATACCACTCCAACACACATATACATGAATTTTGAGAGTTTGTTCACTTGCAACATTCCAAATTTAATGTCTACATCAAAACTCATCCCTTCATACAATTGTTTTTCATGTTTCACATGTACATCATGGTTCTCCAGGGAAACTAAAACAATCGTTTTTATATGTGTATGTATATGTGAACACACGCACATATTTATTGACTATAATTATTTTTATCAATTTTAAGGGCTTTATTATAACATATTAGCTTATATGATGATTATGAAGACTGAGACATCTTTCTGACTGAAATCTGTCAGCTGGAGTCTTAAGAAGGTTGGTGACCTCTCCAACATGTAAATGGCTTACATACAGCAACTAAAAGAGATTGACAAAGTGGACTAAAAAACAAAAACAAAAACAAACAAACTAATTTTTCTGTCCATCAGAAAATTACATCAGTGTAAAAGGATGGAAAAGGACATGAAAAAAAAAGAAGAAGGTTGGTGGCACAGTTTAGAGGCTGTCTCCTCTTGGATGCTTACTGCCTGAGACTGCTTTCCGTCAGACACACACTGCTGAGAAGCCATACTTGCCTCCTTGTTTGGCTGTATAGAGTACACTCACCAGCTAGATTTAGATGTATAAAGTAAACTTACTGAGTTTCTGAGCTGCTGTGGGTGCATTTACATCGTCCCACTGCATCCAGGATTTTCTGTATGTGTGTCTGTAATTTCTTCATTCCCTGTCACCCCAGTTAGGTCAATCCTCAAGCCATGCAGATCACATCAGTCAACTAATATACATTTAATGTTTTACCTTGTCATAATATCTAGTGTTTTACAGCTTATAAGATACTACTATGCTACTATGCTCTCTCAAAGATATCCTTAAAGACCATTATCTTTTATCCATGTCTGCACAAAACTTCATATATATTTTTGCCCTTTTGCCAATTTATTATGTAACCATAGGAAAAATTATAAAGATGAAGACAGTTCCTCTAATGTGATATGCCTCTGCAAATTCATTGAACCTAACCTCAAGAACTTAAAAATTACCTGTAAATATCTAAATCTTTATTTTTACTTGTAGTATTTTCCTAGTATTTGAAAAGACAGAGTGCCCCCCCCCCCCCACTGCTTTCTCACTCTTGGCAGATGATACTGTTTTGCACAATCTATAGAAAAAATTTTAAGACAAAACTGAAAATTTTCAAAAATTTTTGTACTTCATATGCATACCTTAATTTGGGCCCATTTCCTTTTTCTCTTTTGGCCTGAAACATTCTTTCTTGTTGTTATTGTTTAGTTTAGTTTTTTTTATTTTTTTATTTTTGGAGACAGGGTTTCTCTGTGTAGTTTTGTGCCTTTCCCGAATCTCACTCTGTAGACCAGGCTGGCCTCGAACTCACAGAGATCCACCTGGCTCTGCCTCCCAAGTGCTGGGATGAAAGGCGTGTGCCACCACCACCCGGCCTTGGCCTGAAACATTCTTAAAGCACTTGCAGAGTTCTCTTTTTCATGTTTGCAATGCTACTAAAATTATTCATATTCAACAATTGCAGTAAAGCTAATTCGTCCTTTCTCTGGTCTCATCCACTTGACATTTTCAGCCACATGAAGTCATGGCCGAACTATGGTTTATATTTTGATTTCAGTCTGTCTGGCCCTAGCTCTTTTTAACCCATTCATTAAATGCTGTGATCACAGAATAATAAGACTGTCCTCTCCTCTCACCACTGCTCTTGTACTTACTAAATACACTTTTCAATTAATTTTCTGAGATTCATTCACAATCTATTTGTAATGCCTTTCAAGGTCTTATTTAATTCTTTACATTGTCTTTCCTTCAGATGTTTGCACTCAGTTGTGGACAAGACATCCTTACCTCAGATGTGACAGATAGTTACATTCACCAAAGTCTTCCCATTGCTATCAGGATACAGTCTATGAGGGTGATGTCTGTTCACTTGTTGTTACTGTTGTTGTTTACTACACTGATTTATTGAGGGATTGAGTGATTGTGTGTGTGTGTGTGTTGTGAAGATTTCATGCTGCTTCACACATGTGGAGGTTAGAGAACAACTTTAAAGAGTCAATTTTTCCCTTTCACCATATATCCCCAAAGGACTGAACCC
Source organism: Onychomys torridus (assembly GCF_903995425.1). Classification (NCBI taxonomy): domain Eukaryota; kingdom Metazoa; phylum Chordata; class Mammalia; order Rodentia; family Cricetidae; genus Onychomys; species Onychomys torridus. The sequence goes on from NC_050452.1 coordinate 66,377,921, forward strand.
AAGTCTTGGAGGCAAATGCCTTTATGCACTGAGCCATCACACTGGCACAATTGTTTGTTTTGTGGGACAAAGTTTGTAACGCTACCCTTATTCACCCTGAACTTGCTAGAACCAAGCCAAACTCAAACTCCAGGTACTCTTGTGATTCCTGAGTGCTGGGATTATAAGTGTGTACCAACACAACTGGCCTTATTCTGTGTTCTGATTTACATAGTCTGAGTTCTTCTTTGCTCTCCCTCCTCATCTAAGTCATTCATTCATTCACTGTGTTTCTCCATAACCCAGGAAACTCTTGTCTGATCAACTCTCTTCTCTTGTGTTTCCTCTCACTTTTCTGCTTTAGATCACTTTCTAAGAAAAGCTTCTCCTGATTTCCAGAGGAAATTCTCTTTGCCTTCCATGCACTTACCCAGTTTCTAATTACTGTGCAAGCTCTGTCCCTTTATCAGAGAATGTACTTAAGAATGATGCCCACAGCTTCTTTATTCACTGCTGGATTTCTAATCAACACTACTGTAATTCTGCTCCAAGATGCATGCATGGATCTGCCAGTAACACCATGGTGTTCCACTTAAACATTATGCTTATTTCTGTCTCTCAGAGATAAAGAAAGAACTTATTTGAGTAGTGAGTTGGGATAGAATCTCTAAAAATGTCATTCTTTGGGCTTGCCTATCAACAACTAGATTATATTTTATCTCCATTTCTCAAATCCCTGGTTAAATTTATTAATTAGTTTCCAAGTAAGTCAGGATGGAAATTTTATGTATTGGGCCTTTAAAAAAATACTCAAAGCGTCCTATTTTCTGACCTCTTGTAGTTACACATTTGTGGAATAAGTTTATAAAAGTCTTTATTAATGCATTAAATTGAGGTTTGAAAAATCATGAGATGATCAAAATGGACTTGAGGGGTTTTTGTTTGTTTGTTTTGATTTTTATTTTTCTTTGTTTTTGTTTTTATTTTGAGGTAGGGGTTCTCTGTGTAGCCCTGGCTGTCCTGGAACTAGCTCTGTAGACCAGGCTGGTCTCTAACACAGAGGTCTACCTGCCTCTTTCTCCAGAGTGCTAGGATTAAAAGTATGTGCCACCACTGCTCAGATGTTATTTTTATTATTTATGTTATATGTTTGTCTGTGTGTGTATGGATATATGTGTATTAGTGTCTGTAGAGATTGGAAAAGAGTACTGGATCTCCTGAAGTTCCAGTTACAGGCAGTTGTGAGCTGCCTTAGGTGAGTGCTCAGAACTGAACTCAGGTCCCCTGAAAAAGCAACAAGCTTGCTTAACCAATGAAGCAGTTTCTCCAGTCCCCAAACAGGAATTTGGAATACATAGCAAAATGAAAACAAGGCAGAGAGGAATAAGAAAAAAGAAAGAGTGGACAAAGAAAGTGAGTTTTCCTCTGATACTTAATGCAGATCATTTCATTCATCCTAATAACAATGTTACATGGGAAACACCGCAATAAAGTGTTATAGATAGTTAAAATAACAAAATACAAAGACGTTGAAAAGGGTCTCTGTTTTTAGAATACATAGGGCTAAAATTCTAGCTGAAAAAAATAATAATAAATCAGAAATAAAGTGAAAGTGGTTTACAGACTGAGTAGTATATTTTGTTGATTGGTAAGTAAAAAAAAACAAAAACAAAAAAAATGATCCCCAAAGTCACAGAACAGGCTAAAAACCAATCTGCGGCCATAGTCAAGTCTGTCAACAGTGACCTCACAGCCCTTCCCCACAAAGATTACCTCTTGTAGAATATGAAGTATCTAAATAAAGGTCAAAGAGAAAGATATATAGGGAGATTTGGAAAATCAGATGAATAATGGAAAATATAGCATGGAATAAAATAAGTGAATAAAAATGTGAAAGGACTCATTTTTAATTCATGGGTGTTCTACTTTATTCAACGTTTAGTATCTGTGATTTAGTAGTGGTTTGGCACATGCAACAAAAGAGCAAAAATAATGAAAATCAGATGGCAGTAAAATGATCCATCAATCTGAGATCCTAGGTCCTGGCAGGTCTGAGTTCAAGAGCAAAAGTCTTAGCTTGAAACAGTCTCCTACGCTCGATCAAATACCAGCATTTCATAGTTCTTTCATTTAAATTAGAAAAATAAATGTCATCTGTCTAGAACATGTGCCTATTGTGGTCTACATTGAAACATAAAGCAAGCAAAAGTAAAGGGACAAGCATGCCATTTGTGAGGAAGTTTGTTCAGTTTTAGTTCCTGAAATGTGTACATTGGGAAGGAAATGAAAGTAATTTTCATTTGGAAGTCTAACTGCTTTCTCACTCAATACCTGTTTTATTTATAGCTAGTATGGGGCCATTATCAGGACAAAGCTTACTTCTTTTCTGAGCTCAATTCAATTGTTTTATGTACAGTAAATATTAAGACCTGCTAATATATTTTGCATATTTTTGGACTTTTAGAGTATATGAATCCTGCCAATGATTACCACACAGTGTGCAGGGAAAGAAAAGACCACATATGCACACATGCAATTCTGTTTTTTTTTTTAATAACACAGATTAGCATGGAGCAAGAAGGAAAATATTTGTTAGGGGAACTAATTACCTTTCTTAGAGCTGTTGATGTTTGCCAAGTATTGTCTTCGGCTTGTGTGTTCCCTCACTGAATCATCTCAATGTCCTTTCCATACATGCTTTCATATTAAATCTCTAACTCAAATGAGAATTCTAGGATACAGAGACAGAAAGTCACTCACCCTAATTTCCATAGCTAGTGAAGCATACTGATTGATTCTGTTCTGAGAATAGGAACATCATAATCAGGCATATATTTGCACAGAACTCAGATAAAAGCAACCAAAGTCTTCATCTTACAAAAATATGGGATTGTTCATATGGACTCTGAAGATTCATGAAAAACTCCAACCCAGGGAGTTCTGAGACCTGTTCATATAATTTTCCTCAAATCATAGTGCAACAGAAAAAATATAGACTTAAGAGCACATGGGACATGGGCACATTAAGAGTTACAAAGCTAGTCTTAGTTAAAAGGAGACAGCCTTGAGGTCATGCTTATGATTATGTATACCTGTTATCCCAGCTCCTGAGAGGTAGAGGTGGGAAGATCAGGAGTTCAAGGTCATCCCCTACTGCATAATGAGTCCAAGGCCAGCCTAGCCTATGTGAGACTACACCCTGTCTCAAAAACTAAAATGAAAAATACTAAAGACAAAAAACGCATGTTCTTGTGTTCTACTATACAAAGTGTGACTGCTCTCAACATCAAGATACCACACATTTCACAGTAAGAAGAGATGATTTTCGCTTTTGGCTATTTCATTACAAAGCTAAAACAGGTGTTTGAGGTGGTGATGATCTGTATTGAAACATTACATCATTCCTTCTTAGGTTATTCTAGGCAGAGAGATAGAGAAGAGAGAGGGGGGAAATAGAGATAGATAGATAGATAGATAGATAGATAGATAGATAGATAGATAGAATGATAGAACACACAAATTAAAAACAAATACATGCCAAATAAGAAAGTATTTCATGATGGAGATGGCATTGATAGTGCACAAACATCAATTTGAAAGGCTACTGAACAAGAATGGAGGAAGGATGCTCCACGTTAGAGGGAAAGGAAGAATCAAGCTCAAGATAATGAGGAAGGGGCAGTCTGATGGGCCTGACAAAGCAGGTGGAGGAGGGGTGGAGGTATCAGTGAAGGCTTTAGATTAAAAGTAAGGACTTGCGAACAACTGAATTGATGGCTAGGAAGTTCCTAACTAATCAAGATTCCCACTATTCAGAACAGACCTACCCTTAGGAAAAGCTTCAGCTCAAGAACCTTTTAGAAGTTCATTAAGAAATCTCAAAAGCTTTTCCAAATACCAAAAGGCCCCAGAACTCCATTTAAATGTAAATATACTTGAGAGCTTAAATTCTAAGATTTCAGAATGAATTGGGAGAAATGCTTAAAAATGAATGTTCTTTGCAAGAAAGAAATGGAAAGGCAATGAAGGGTGAGTGGTCAGGATAAACTCAAATGCTGTGGTTTCTGGAGACAATTTAAGCATCAGTGTAGTTCTCAAAGGGGTAGTGGGTGGGGGGCATGAGTCTGGGAATCCACAAAGTGTTATCAAGAAAAAACACATATCATTGGACACTGAACTACAAGAAAATAAAAACCTCAGAATGAAGGCTTAGATGGGTCTGGCGGGAGTTTTTCATCCAGGTGGCTATTTTATAGAAATCTGTCATGTCTGGGTCCATATTGAAGAGATGACCTAGCTGCCTGTCTGTAGAGAAGTCATGGTCCTATACAGATGGCACACACGTGTGCTTGATGGTGATTCTAATCATTCTTCGGCTTCTCAATAGAATCCATGCCAGTGAAGTCTAGGCCTCAGTGTGACAACTCAATGTTGTCTTGGAGATGAGGAGATAACAGACATTGAGCATTTTGATGTTTCTATGTTGAAAACAGAATTCAGAGAAACTAATGAAGCAAACTGAAAGGTGCACTTGACATTGTTTACAATAAGTATATGGTGGACATTGTGTTTTCTTAGTGCCATTTCAAGATGCTGGTTTCCCAAAGTATGCTGATGCCCCCATTGTCAATATCAGATTATTGTAGCTACTAGATATTTACCTGTCCTCCATCCTACTCTGTTGGTTTAAATGTGTGTGTGTGTGTGTGTGTGTGTGTGTGTGTGTGTGTGTGTGTGTGTGTGTAGTATGACCAATACTGTTTTTGTTACTGTGGCTCTGTAACATGAGTTAACATGATATTTCAGATACTTCAAACATTTTTCTTTTGTGATTTCAAATGAATTTAGCATTGTTTTCCTCCCAGTTCTGTAAAGGGTATTGGTGTTTCAATTAGGATTGAAAGAATCTGCAGTTCACTGCTATTATATGATATAATTAATATGCACTGATAAAGCATGCACAAAGCTGGTCATGGTGGTTCATGCTACTAATCACAGCACTAAGGAGGCTGAAGCAGGAAGTTTCTAATGAAAATGAGTTTAGCCTAGGCCGTGTGCTAATTTCCCGAATCAAAAAAAACCAAACAAACAAAAATGCGAATACATGTTTCTAACATTTACCTTTTCCTTTATTACTGAATATATCTATAAAGCATTTAATTTTGTTTCTAAAAGTTCTATATTTTTATGTAGTAACAGATTTTATGCTTTTTATAATATGTAATTCTGCTAAAACTATGCTTCAGTTTTATTTTTTGTTATAAATTAAATTTATTCATTTATTCTACATCCCAACTATAGTTTTCCCTTCCTCCTATCCTCCTGTCCCACCCCCCACCTCCTCCTACCCCCCTAACCCACTCTTCCTCTGGCATTATCCCCTTAGATATTGCTTTTGAACTATTCTCTCTCCTGTCTGCCCCTGAAATGTGGGAAAGCATTTGGAAACACTCAAGGGCCTCTGGCACTTTGGCTTGTTTTTCTGGTCCCTTCCTTTTTGTGTCACAGAGCACACCCTCTGTTCTAAGTCCTTAAGGTTGTCAGCCTCCCCTTGCCTGCCTCCTCCTAAATCACCCAGGGTGTTTGTAATTCTAGTCCTATATTTTTTTCTAATTTTCCTTTCCTATTCTTGATCGCCCATTTTGGATAGTCATTTCGTCTACATCTAATAATAAACCTAATTATTTTTTATACTTTTTGCATTAACTCCACTATCCTATGCCATAGGTAGATTTCTTTCTAATCTCTGTTTAGCTCTTCTTTTCATTTACATTTTCCTTCATCTTTGTTCACCCACATTTCTTTTTGCTTTATGCTAGTTACAAATATCACAATACTATGACAGCTCATGATAACAAGAAAAGAGGCTCTGATTTTCTTCCACTAAATATGTGTTATGGTGTCTGTAATCTCAATCCAAGCAGAAACTGTCCTGGGTTATGGCTGAGTTGTTTCTAAGTATGAATCATCTTTGTTCCTCAGATTTGACTTGTTTGAGATATTGACAGACCCTGACAAGCTTCTATCTCCTCACCACTGAAAGATGGTAGGGAATTTAGCTCAGAGGGTTTTTCTTTAAAAAAAAAAAAAGTTTAACAATCTCATACATTTATAAGATAATGAATTTTAGTTATTTTCAATTCTATTCCTGCCTTGTATCCTCCTCCCTTTTCCATTGGCACTCATCGTGGCAAGTCTTCTTCATGGGCCCCTGATATACCCAGTCTTTGCAAATAACCACAGTTGCAGTAAGTTCATGGGAACAATGTCCATTTAATGTCTACAAGACACATTTTTGCTGAATATCTGCCCATCTTCTGTTCTGACACTGATTCTGCACCCTCTTCCAAGACGTTCTCTGAGCCTTGGAGGGAGTGTTAACTCCCTGTCTTACACAGTTTTCAGTATTCCTACAAGGCAGACAACTTTTCTGTATTTATGCAAAGCACACTCTCCTTGAAGTACTCTATATTTTTTATGTCATTGCTCTGCAATGGATATATTTATCCCTCTTGGAGCTTTGGACTCAACCTCCCTTGATCCTCAACAATGAAAAAAGTAAAAATGTCTTAAATGTACCACTGGCCATGAATTTGCACTTTTTTCTTGTTTAGAATCCATTGTACAAGCCCTGTATGCATGAGAGAAGTTCCACATGCTCTTCTTTTATCAACATCATTCTTTTATGATTTTTCTTTCCCTCAGTGGAATTTTCTTTGCACAGAGAACCAAGAATTTCCAACTGCGCTCTGAATTAGAAAATTATGTCACCATCAATGACATAATTTTTTAAAATCCATAATAAAAAACTATGCAAAGATAATACCCACCCTTGATGAATCCATCTCTGATAGGCTCCACATTCTGTGAAATTTTTTATTTATTTGTGTCCATAGTTCTACACGTATCTAAAGAAAATGGCATTAACCAATGTGACACAATCATCTCTATTCTAGAATCTCAAACCAAAGACATTATGTTTATGCACTGTGCTCATAAGAAAATCTAACTTTTTGATAACAGTATGTTCACAAAGCTATGAAAAAAGAAACAAAATTTAGTTATAACTGTTTCAGCTCACTAAAGGAACATTTGCATACTGTAATCAATATTATTAAAATTTTTTCCTTTGTTTAGTCTATCAGCTCTAACTGTAGGAATGGTGTTCATATACCTTCCAAATGACAGATTATAAGAACATTTATTGAAAGATCATTTTTTTTTTTTTTTTGGTTTTTCAAGACAGGGTTTCTCTGTGTAGCTTTGTGCCTTTCCTGGAACTCACTTGGTAGCCCAGGCTGGCCTCGAACTCACAGAGATCCGCCTGGCTCTGCCTCCCGAGTGCTGGGATTAAAGGCGTGCACCACCACTGCCTTGCAAAACATCATTTTTATAGCAAAGATTAAAATCTATGAAACATTAACCAGTCACATTTTAGTATTAAGTGTGAATACTAAGATTAAGAAATTAAGGAGCTTTTAATTAAATTTTTTTTTAAAAGCAATCAGAATGTATTTTCAAGAAAATCAAAGGACAGGCATCAGTGTGAGAATATTGTCTTAGTTGATTTTCTATTGTTATGACACAACATTGAGCAAAAGCAACCTGGGGAGAAAAGGTCTTATTTAATCTCACAGCTATCTGCCTATGAATAGTATAGCCCAAGTGGGTTGTGCTTTCCCACACCAATCATTAATCAAGAGAATACCCAACACACACACACTTGAATACAGGGCAGTTTGATGGAGGCATTTTCTCAATTGAGGCTTCCTCTTCTCAGATGACCTAGCTTGCATCAAATTCATAAAAAACTAACACATTTGCACAGATGTTAATGTTTATAAATGGCCATTCTAAAAATTACAGGTCTCTATTGAAATTTGTAATAGACAACCGAAATATATGAGAGAGAGCGATATTTAATGCCTTTTTATAAATGAGAGGATGAAAAATGAATAAGTAAAAATGGAAATTCTCACTATCACTCTTGAGTTATATAAATTTTGACTCATTCACAAACGACAATGGATGCGTACATAAAGTAATACAATGGTAAAATTTATATTTTAATCAAATTAATAATAGTATCCTTACAAAACAGAAACAAGTATCATGATTCCAAAGTCAAGCAGAATTTCTTGTTATCATTTCATTTTGTTTCACAAAGGTTTCCAAAATTTATAAAATGGGCTGTGAGTGTAAGAAATAATGACTGAAAATAATAAATGTGAAAATTTGCTTTTCTTGTATGCATAAGCAATCTTAATTCTAAAATTTACAGCATCAACTCTACTCATTGAAGAGAAGAGGACATCTTTTCTCATGTAACAACCTGATTCTCAGTAAATCTGACCTACACAATGAAACTGCATTTTCCAGAATAAGTTTTATGGGTAAAAACTTATGAAAGATAAAGTAATTTCAAGGTAAAGTAGATAATATTCATCCAATTACCAAAGTCTGGCATGGACTTAATAAAAGTCCTAGAAATTATATCAATTCACCCTGGCAAAAGTCAATTTCATATTTGGAGTTATCTACATTTAGAAGCAAACCATGTAAAGACTCTCCAATCTGATACTTTTCAATGGCATTTGCAAAATGAAGGGTTTGCAGCCACTCTTTCTTAACATTTGACACTGCCTCAGAATTCAACTACACCTTCTTAAGGGTCTCATAAGCTTATAAGTATCTGCTTAAATGGACAGAGCTGTAGATCCAAGGTCAGAAGACAGATTCCAGTATCAAGTGGGTATGACCTGATCTATACACAAGCCATTTCTTCTCTGTATACATGTATAACCATTTCTTTCTCTGCAACATGAGTTCTTTGGTCTGTATGGTATCTGCAACATGCTTGGGCTTTGCATACTGAGATTTAACTTTATTTTCATACTGAAATGCACAGAAAAGGGCACCTGGATGGCCTGTACATGCTCCCAGAAACAGGCTGGCTTATGAGTCCAGTTCAGTCCCTTCCACTCTAGGTCTGAGGACCCTCAATTGTGCATTAGGAAAGTTGATAGGAGATCCTTAGTCTACTTGACATGAAATACGTTGTTCATAAGCTGTGGATAAATGGTGTTGATGACCTCTGCATTCCAGAGCTCTTTAACTTTGGTCATTTTGTCAATTTATTCATATGTTAAATAAACACTGTTTTGACCCAAAATGTCCAAATGCTCAGGATACTTTTTGAGTTCTTGTTTCAGCCAGTCTAGATCACCCTAATACCTACAAGATGAGAGAATAGAAAATTAGAGAAAGAGTGAAAACTGGTGCCTTAGCTACGCTCAGCTCAGCCTCACTAAGAGCAGGATAGAGAGCAATGGTAACAAACATCTTCTGTGAGCTAGCAGAAAGTTCTCTTCTGTTTGATCACAAGAATGCCAAAGATCGATATTTTCTAAGCCTTCTTTTTACTTACCCACTACTTACAGGACACCTATCCTAGTTAGGGTTTCTATTGTTGCAATGAAACCTCATGACCAAAAAGCAAGTTGGACTGGAAAGGATTTATTTGGTTTACATTTCCATTTCAGTGTCTTCATGGAAGGAAATCAGGACAGGAGCTCAAGCAGGGCAGGAACCTGGAGGCAGGAACTGATATAGAGGCCATGGAGAAGGGCTGCTTACTGACTTGCTCATCATGGCTTGCTCAGCCTGCTTTCTTATAACAGAGGTCCACAAGCCCAGGAGAGGCTCTATCCACAATGGGCTGTGCCCACTTCCATCAAAAACTAATTAAGTAAATGCTTTAAAGACCTGCTTATAACCCCATCTTATGTAGGTATTTTCTTAATTGAGGTTCTCTCCTCTCCAATGACTTCAGTTCGTGTCAAGTTGACATAAAACTATCCAGCATAACACCTTTTCTTAGCACCTTGAGCCACCATGATTCTCGGCATTCACTGCCATTTACTGGAAACAGGCCTCTTTGATTAATGTTTAGAAAAGGCATTCAGGTGAATAGAAGGTAACATGAAAGTAGAAGAAATGAAAAAAAAAGGGAGGCTGATGTGTTCACATATGAATTATACTTATTTATAATTTCTGTTAGGGTTCTGAATTCCTTCAGTGACCTACTTAAAGCTATTGGTGATTTTTGGAACAAGAAAAGGTGTCTCAGTGCCCCAGGCTTAGAACAATAGCTGAATGAATTCTCTGCTTCTTTGAATAGTGGCTCATTTATCAAGAGCCTTCACCCTGGGTCAGAAAGTGGAGAAACAGGATTGATGGGGGCATTAAAGGATATTTATTTCTCTTGTTTCTGGACCACATCAACTAGATAAATAGAGAGGATGTGTCCTACTTTGCTTTTCTGCTACTGTGATAAACACCATAATCAACAGCAAGTTGGGGACAAAGGGGTTTATTTGGTTTACAAGAGTGGATCACAATCCATCATTGAGGGAAGTCAAGGCAGGAAGTCAAGAAGAAACAGAGGCAGAGACAATAGATGACATCTGCTTACTGGTTAGCTTCTATTTTGTTTGGCTATCTTTCTTATAGAGCTCAGGCCCACCTGTCCAAGGTTGGCACTACACACAGTGAACTGGGCACTTATACATCAATTGGTAATGAAGATAATGTCCAATAAATATGCCTACAGGCCAATCTGATGAAGGCAATGCCTCTGCTATGAGCCCCTCTTTCCAGGTATGTATTAGTTTGTGTTAAATTGACAAAAATATTAATCCTCATAAAATGACTGATTTTTTTTTTTTTTTTTTTTTTTTTTTGCAAACATTCATTTTGACTCCTCTGTATCAAACTATGCTTTTGAGAAAAGGAACCTAGGAGGGATTTGAGGTCTTGTTAATTTGAATGAAACCTCTGAGATGCTAATGACACTATTCCTTAGTGCTATAAGCATCTCTGAGTTTGATTTGTCTGCCAAGAAAACCTCATGCGCTAGAAAAGCAAGCATGCTTCTGAATCACATTGTGTTTGCTAACATCTCTTCTAGTGCTGACATTTTACAGAGAGTTGAGAAGAAAGCAAAGGCTTCAGGTCTCGGGATCACTGTCACTGCCCTCTTTTGTGGCTCTCTGTGAGATGTGTAGGTCCTTGACTTCATTATTATTCCTGAAATTCATCAATCCTTCAAACCCAGCCTATCTGCCTATACTTTATGATCAGAGGCTAGATCCTCCCCATTGATCTTTTCAATCTGTGATACCAATTCCTCTTCCTAAAGACTGCTAAGTGAGGCAAATATCTCCTGGTAGGGTATGGTGACCTCATTGTGTCCATTGGTCCAAATTTGCATTTTGTTGAAGTCTTAAGATTGACTTCCTACAGTACTCATTGGTATCCAGAATGTGAGGCTGACTGGGGCTGTCTACTCAGCTCTACATATTAGCTTGTAATTAGTGGCAAGATGAAAGTCCATGCATGTGTGTTCTCTTGAACACACACACACACACACACACACACACACACACATCTACCTACACACTCCATTTGTAGCTTCTATTGTCTTCCTTCTCTCCCACATTTTGTTACATGTTCTGACTTTCACTATACCCAAGTTCTTCTGTAAGTATTGACCCACTGAAGCTGCATCATAGCCTTATAGTGAAGATGTTCATCATTGTCAGAGGTTCAGTCATGAGACACAACACCTTTCTCTGGGGGAAATCTATGAAGCTGCCTCTGCATCAAAGTCTTGCAAATGCCACCCTATTCTCACTGGAGCAATGCTGTTCTATCTGCATGACAGATGAGGAGATGGTACTCTGGAGCCTGAACTGAGTATGTCATACCTCACAAGAAAAGAAAAAAAATTAAATCAAACAGAAAAAAAAAAGAACCAAAACAACAACTGACTTGAAACATGTCAGATCGGTTTGACACACAAGGTCTATATGCTGACTTCGGTGTTGCCCCATTGAAATGTCAAGTTTGGAACATGAAAACAAGCAATAAACAAGAGACTATGAATGTCCATGGCTGAGTCATAAAGTGGGGAGGTGCATAGTTTTTATAGTATTGCGAGGGGAAAACATAGAATTAGAAAAGCAAAAAGAATGTTCTTCAACTGTGAATTGAGTATGGGCTGAACAAATACTATAAAAGATGACTTCATTGTGAAAATTGTATAACCAAGGGTATGAATTTCTGGATAAATGCAATGGTTAATACAACTCTAAGAAAAGAGAGTACAACATGATTGACCAGTGGGAAACTAATTTTTCAGATAACTCAGTATCATCTAATTTTACATGCCTATGAGCAGATTATTACAATACCACCAATATAATTGTAGGTAGGGGACCACAAATCAGTATTTCTGCGTACTTTTGTCCCAAATCAAATTTATTTAACAATATTAGATTGTATTTGTTCACATATGTATTTATATTGACCATAGTTGCTTCTATAATTACAAATTTAAATTAAATGTTAAGTAACCTGAGGCATCATAGGCATCAAAACAGAGTTATTTAATATTGTTTCTTTTAAAACCAACTTTAATGTTTCACATAGCGTAGAGGAAACAAGTAACTGAAAACAAATTAGACTAAGTGAAAGCAAGAATTATGAAAAATAGAAAATTAATATTATTCTAGAAATATTGAACTCATAGCACCTCACAATATTAGTATGTCTTAATCCATTTTAAGCCAACTGATGTCAGTGGTAATGAGGAATTCATTAGGTAGGAATACAGGGATATATATATATATATATATATATATATATATATATATATATGTGTGTGTGTGTGTGTGTGTGTGTGTGTGTGTGTGTGTGTCATTTAAACAAAAGTTGTCCTTACATCAAAACATTGCTTAATTGGTGTACACTATTCTTTTGCAAATAATTTGAGCTGTTTAAGATAAGCATGCATCATTTATTATGATTTTCTAACTTAACTGACTTGTCTGATTAGCCCACCAGTAACTAGTCCCAATGGCATCAAATTAAAGAATCTATACTGAAATGAAAATGTCCTTTCCTAGATAGGTGCCCTAAGAGAGGGAGAGGTCATATCCTCAATGAGAACAACTACATTGCTTGATTTGAGCTGTGCTTGAGGTAGTGGCTCCCTCCATTTGCTAAGTTCCTTCCATTTAGTCTCTTGTGCCTAACATTGTAGTGTGTGTGATATGCAGTAACAACATCACCTGCATGCTAAGAGAAATTGCCCTCCAGAGCTGCTAGAGAGTAGAGAGTTTGCACCCTTCATGACTACAATAATTCATGATTCCAAGGCTTCATAAGGTTTCTAGGAACAGTTCAACTTGGAGCTATAGCAGGAGCGGATGGAAGCCCATACTAAGTCTGACGTCTACACTCCAGCCTGGGCTCAGAGGTCCAAAGCAAATCCTCATCCATCACCCAGGTCAGTGAGGCCTGAAAATGAAGAGCCAAGTCCATATAAACCATCTGGGGAGGAGGAAAAAAAATCAAACTGGAAAGTAGAAGCCAAAAAAAAAAAAGGGGGGGGGGTTGAGAGTTGGCTGTGACCCTGCTTACTAGGAAGTGTCCAGGAGAATTCTGAAATTGCTGTGGTTCAAAATTCCCTCCACCTACAAAATGCATATAATTTCTTTGCCACTTTCCTAGGAGTCCCTTGTGCATGAGGGAAATAGAGGTTCCTCCCCACATTCCTAAGTCTGGAGTTCCTCAAAGGGGAGCCCCTGCCTTTCTCCTCAGGTCACTGTCTCTTGATTCTCTTCCAAATGACTGCTTCTTCAAAGTGAGGGAAGATACTAACTTGTGACCATGAGACATTTAACAATATGTGTTTCATATCAGCCTTTGTATGTTGTCATCAGTCATTGGTTGGAGTAAGCTGATGTAGAAGAATGTATAGCTAGTGAATTTGGCATACGTGTTAACTTTTGGAGAGAGAGAAACCCAGTGCTAGGAAAGTTGCCAGGAATCCCCAAGGATGACCCTAGCTAGGACTACTAGAAATAGTGGAGAGGATGCCTGAACTGAACTGGCTTGCCCTGGTGATCAGATTGGTGAACACCTTAACTGTCATTATAGAACTTTTTTCCAATGACTGATGAAGGCCTATGCAGAGATCCACAGCCAAACACCAGGCAGAGCTCCAGGAATCCAGCAGGAGAGAAAGAGGAGGGATTCTATGAGCAAGTGCATCAGGATCATGATGGGGAAACTTGCAGAGACAACCAAACCAAACTAGTAGGAACTCATAAAAGTTGAATCAATAATGGCTGTGGCTCCTGCAAGTGACTGGACTAGGCCCTCTGCATGGTGAGACAGTTGTGTAGCTTGATCTGCTTGGGGCCCCCTGGTGGTAGAATCAGAATCTATCTCTGGTGCATGATGGGGCTTTTGGAGCCCACTGCCTATGATGGGACACCTCGTGCAGACTTGAGGCAGGGGGAAGGGCTTGGGATTGCATCTACTGAATGTGCCTGCCCATGGGAGGTCTTGCCTTTTTGTGTGTGGAGGAATGAAGGGTGGGTTGGGAGGAAGATTGGGGTGGGCAGGAGGAGGGAAGAGGGGGATTTTTGATTGGTATATAAAATGAATGAAAAATTTTTCTTAATAAGAAAAAAGAAGTCAGACTAGAAAAAAAACTTGCATCCACAAAAAAGTTACATCAAGACACAGGCTTTGGGAAATTTTTTAAAGATGTTTGCTACAATAACTTATTCAAATTATTGAATGCAAATAATACATTTTAACAATCAATTATTAACTCTAAGACCAACTTTCTCAAGATGAAGTATATATGCACATGGATTTATAATAGCTTTATTATCTTGGACTCTCTTGAAATAATATAATCATATAAAAACCAGAGAATATTTTATCTTTACTGGCTATATTGAGAAGTGAAATATTATCATACTTTAAGTATATCTTTAGCACATTTTGCCCGTGTTTTTTTATTACTAATTTAGAAATAAATCACAAGGCAAACAGGTTAGACTAGAGTGGAACTTTATACATTGTCAGTTTTTGTACCTCATCTTAGAAGTAGATTCTTATGGCAACAAAAGGGTGGGTCCAGGCAATAAGTATCTTTGAGGATATTGATTTCTAAAGATTGCTAGAATATAGAACAGATCTAAATCCATATCCTTCAGTTATGCTGAAGATCAAATACCAGATATCTATCTAGAACAAACTAAAAGATGCCATAAAGTAGAAGTCTGTGTCCTGCTTCATTCCAAACATCCAGTGGTCTCTCCTCCATGTACTTGCTTAAGAGGAAAGAACTGGGAGAGGATCATAGAAGCTGCTTGCATTTTCAGAAGTCACTTCTCACATTCATAGTTATGATTAAAATAGGCTTCTTAATAGTACTGACCTCCAAGGAATGGTAAGCCTTGATTCACATGGCCAATATAATGACTTGCACATAGTAGGCCTGTAAGTACATACTGTGACTTGGTAGATTTTCACCAAAAGTTTGGTATAATTTAATCCTAAGTTATTTTCTCAAATGCTATGATACATTTGGAAATCTTTCTGCACAGATCCATGATCTTAATTTAATCCTGTTATTGTCTCAAACACTATGATCCTTTTGGAAATCTTTATGCACAGACCTATGATCTCCTCAGGGCCCCTCACCTATGCCTTAGAATGAACAATAAGTAAATATGGAAGCACTCTTCTCTTAACAACCATCAAACACCTACCAAAGAGTATTTACTGTGCTCTGTATGTCCTGAAATACTCCCTTAGGACATTCACCATTTTATAATCCTATGTTGCTGTTTGTTAATATATGAATACTTAATACAAATTATTTTGGGTGAGAAAGAAACATTTTGAACATAGAAATCAACAGTGTATCACTAAAATCATCTTTGATCACAAGTCCCTTGGATGATAGGAATGATGTCTCCTCTCTCATCACACCCCAAGGACCTGGGTAAGAAAAACTGCCACTTACCCAACCCAAGCTGTGCTGAGATCAATGTTTACATTGTGTACAAGCACATATAAAATAAATGATGTGGGAAGGAGGTTCATCATCTATTTTAAAATGCTACCTTCTATTTTAGACTGAACATGTACAATTTCTGTTTAGCAATTTCAGCTAATTGTTGGATTAACATTTTGGGGAACAGATTGCAAACTTCAAAATGGAAAAGATCATTTTAGGGAGGGAAGCTAGGCAGCTGTCAGGGAGTCAGAATTAACATACATTTGCATAACAGATGTACAGTAAGGTGTCTATGACAGACAATCGCTGAATATTAATGCTGTAGACCACGACATCATTTGCGTAAATGCTGTCTGCTGGGTATTGAGGTTGGTGTGCTCTTTGCAGAAGACAAAGGGCCAGAGAATGGAACAGATGTACCAGATACACTGATGCATCTTAATTTATGACATCCTCATGAAAGACCTTGTGGTGTGATTTCAGATTTTATTACAAATAATTTGGAGATAAAGGAACTAAGTAATTATCTTTTTCCCCTACAGTTAGTCTCTCTCAAAGGATGAAGGTTCATTTGTGGACTACCATTGTGATGTCTCAAGAGAGTGGCATTCTTTATATGGCATGGGGGTGGGGTGAGACATCAAAGGAAAGCTTTCCTGAGTGTCAAGTTTGGGCTTTCAATAGATTTGGCTGTTAGCATGTTGTTGGACACCTGTCACACAGCAACTCACTCCCTACATGCACTTTTGATGAAGCAGCAGGTGTGCCTAGATTGGGATTTAAATGGTACTTTTTAAAAAGTGAATTTTGTTGAAGTATAAAACTCACTTTGTCAAGTCAATGTTTTAAACATATGCTGAGCTATGTACAAAGTGTCAACTTACTTTCTTCAGTATCCTAAATTTGTTTTAATTTTTTGATCTCTTCCAGCCAGACTTTACTGGACACCCTCTCAGGTAATGGCAGGCCATGAAATTGCTTGCCTTCTTATCTTTCGTTGGATAGCTAGTCCTGGTTGGCTAGTTCATCAGCATGCATTTGATCAACATATATTTAAGTGTGTAGCACATGTTGGGTGTTATACATTGAATATAGAAGGGACAACTTCCTTATCATGGAAACTTATTGTTTCATGAGGATGGCAGTCAGTCATCTAGTCAACCAATGCTAATCCAGTTGCTAAGAGTAACTCTGCAGTGGATATTGCTAAGGTGCGGAGGAGTAACAATAAATAAAACTGACAGCCATTGCCCTCAAGGCACTGTTTTTATTTCTAATGGAGAAAAGGATTGATAACAGTAAATAAGATGGTATCATGTTTATAGATAAAATAAGGTAACTCGAGAGAATGTAGCAGAGAGTGAATGGCAGTGATTTCAGATGGGCAGACTGGCTTTATTTTCAATCAGGAAATATAGCTCTAAAGAGCAACAATTGGCCTGACACCTGAGTATTGAGAAACAAGCAGCCACACAGGAAATGGAAGCGATATCATTCAAGTCAAAGAACTTGCAAATTTATACTTCCTGAGACAGAGTGCATGCAGTCTCACATAATTTGATCAGGAGGAGATAAGTTCCAGGCATTAGGCTCTTTAAAGGTGTTGTAGATAGGAACAAAGGGAAAGAATTGAGAGAGATGAGCTAGACTGAGAGAGTTAGCAGAAAAAAGAAAATTCTGTGGAGTTTGGTGTGGTGTGTGTGTGAGTATGAATGTGTGAGTGTGTATAAGTGTGTGTGTGTGTGTGTGTGTGTGTGTGATGTGTATATAGGTGTGCATGTATAAGTGTGTGTGAGTGTGAATGTGTATGTATATGTGTACATATATTAGTGTGTATGTATAAGTGTGTGCATGTGTGAGAGAGTGTATGTATGAGTGTGTGTGAGTGTGTGTTTATTGTGTGTTTGAAGCCTACAATACAGGAAGTGGTTATGTATTCAGAAAAGAGAAAGCCATATATGAAAATCATTTTAAAAGAGATACAGAAAAGTAAGACATACTTTGATAATTATACTTTCCGGACTTAGAGAATTATAGTTTCTGTGACTACATAATAAATTATGTAATCATGTAGGGTGTTACAAAGAAGAGGTCAAATTTAGATTGAGAACTTCAAAGCTAAAGTAGCAAGGAATGTATGAAACAGAATGATTAGACTTTAGCCTTGCAATTGCTTCTAGGCACACTGTGTGGGCATACAAATCAACACACAAAAGAGTAAAACATTCACCTCTGATTGGGGTAAACAACTCACTCCTCTGGATAAGCAGTGTCTCTTATAGTAATAAGCCACTTTATTTTTACTCTCACCAGAGTGCCTTACTTAGGATTGGTAGTGGAAAGAGGACATCCACATCAATCCTTGCACTCCCTTTTCTTATAATGTTGCTGATGTATGAATGGCTCAGAAAAATCCTTGCATATGTAGACTCCATTTATCAGGAGAATGCAAATGCCTTGCCCAGGGTAGGGAGTTTACTGATACTTTCTCCCCTGCAAGGGGTGGGGGAAGAGTTGGGCTACACATCCATGAACAAAAGTTGGATATTTTCATCCTGCATAATGTCACATTTGACCAACCTGTAATCACTCATTCCTATCACACACACAGTCTCAATAAAATTTCTTGATGATTCCTTCTCCATAACTCTTAGTTATGTACTGAGAAAATACTCTCTTTTAACCTCTGTGAAATATTGTAAATTCAAAGTATAAGTCTGCTGGTGTCCCATAATTCCTTTTAATATGGAGGAAATAGACCGTAGAATAGGTCATCCATTTGTCCAAGTCTCACAACCAGGAGTTAACAACTAACTTTGAATTTGGGAAGAATTTCTGAAGAGATCATCCACAATCTACAAGACTGCCTTTCCAACCACATGATGAACACGCTTGATTAAAGTGAGGCAACAGCATCAGCCCTTGTTAGTGTTTCACCTCCTCCTTCCATCTTCAGGTGCCTAATGTATGCATTTTCCCCAAAAACAACTGTGTCTGAAGAGTCTGTTCCCTAGTTTTGATGGTATGCTCAATGACACATTTGAGTTGCTGAGACAAAAATACCACAATCAAACAACAATCGTGCACACTTCAGTTTGTCATAATATCAGACAATCTCATAAACTACTTTGAACTTAAACTTTTGACCAGTGCTTGAAGTACTAGTTGATCAGGAACTCTAAGAGATGGATTGAATGCATTTTATATCATGAAATGTACATGAGATTTGGGGGGACTTTCAAGTTGCTGGGGTTGGGGGAGAACTTATGTTAGTCAATCTTAATTGTCACTTGAGTTTCAAAGTTCCTAGACTGGCAAAGTGTATTTTCTAGGTGCATCTGTGAGGGTATATGTTTAGCTTAATAACTAGGTTGAGGAAGATTTGGTATGAACATAGTTGGTACAATCCACTAGGCTGAGACTCAGATAGAATGGAAAGAGAAGAAAGGAAGCAGACAGTTTCCTTCTCTCTCCATCTCTTTCTCCCTCCCCTTCTCTTCTTGTTCTCCCTCACTCTATGCCCAAATCTATCACTCTATCCATGTAGGCTACCATGATATGACTTTCTATGCATGCCCCTCAATGCCCTTCCAATCTCATTAAACTAAAACCTCTGAGATCAAAGGAATCTTTGCTTTCTTAAACTGTTTCTCTCAGATATTTGT
This sequence comes from Onychomys torridus, assembly GCF_903995425.1. NCBI lineage: Eukaryota > Metazoa > Chordata > Mammalia > Rodentia > Cricetidae > Onychomys > Onychomys torridus. The sequence goes on from NC_050452.1 coordinate 66,397,451, forward strand.
CACAACAAAAAATAATTCATGCATTTATCTATGTAAACTGAATTTACATTGCTATACCTCAGTGTACTTTATGAGATATTCCATTATTCCTGAGCAGAAAGATTGTAGAAGGAAGTCGAATACAGATGAAACAACTCATGAAGACAATTGTCTGAGGAAACAGTATGCTATAGTAGACAAATTCCTAGTGCTGTTCCACATTCACACCACTATATTTAGCAAGGGTAGGATGCAACATCTGGGAAGCAGTTGAGCAGGAGTTAAAGAATTGGTATGTAATGTTCTCATAGTCCACTCTCTTCTTTGATTAACATAAATCTCAAATTTCTGTACTAGGATGGTGATAAGGTTTTTAACATCAGCATTCAGGAGGTCAAGGCAAGAAAATAGTGAATTTCAGGCAAGATGAGGCTGTACAGTGAGTTACAAGCCACTCAGGCATACATATGGAGACTCTACATAAAAATCCAAGTCAATGAATGGATTGAAAACAAAGAGTTTTCCTATTCTCCCTGTAAACCAAGTGGTAACTTCAGAAGCTAACACCTGATCTATTTACCTGGAAGGATATCCCCTGAATTTTCCAGTTGTGTTTGTTATTAGGTTTTTCAGTTTCATCACTTCACCTTGAGTTCCCTTTAATATTTATATCTCATTATTGAACCCAGTTTTCTTGAATTCTAGATTTTCTTCATAATTTCATAGAGTTGTGTGTTTGTGGTTTTAAGAGTATTTCCAAGCATTTACTGGTATTCTCTTTAAGCTCTTTGGGCTGTTTGTTATGTCTTTTTAAGCTCCTTGATTTTTAAAGTAGTTTTTTTGTTATCTAAATTATATTTTCTGAGATTCATCCAAGATCTAAGTAATTCTCACTGGAAAACATCTCTATAATATTGAGCATTCTTTGGTTGTATTTCCAATAAAATATTTTAGACTGTCACAGGTTAAGGTAGAGTACAGGCTATGAATTAAGGTCTGAGGGTTATAGATGGTGAGGTTCCAGGTACTCACCAATGTGGATCTTCACAAAGATTTATAGTCTGGGCAAAACCTGGATGTGGAATATGATACAGGTGAATTAGGATATGTGGTAGGGACTAGAAGTTGAGAAGGATATACATAAACTCATAGAGTCAGAGACATGGACACAGGTTATACCACCAGAGAGAAGCCTGGAGGTTAAATGTGGTGGGGGAGGCTACAATCAGGAGGGGTGACCAAGCTGGGTTATCACACAGGGTATAGGATGAACCGAGCCTAGGGGTGGGACTAGTGCAGTGGAGCCTGATTAAATTGGAGCTGCAAGGAGGTATGGAACTCAGACTAGGACTTGGAACTGGAAGCAAGTTTGGGTGGACTAGGGTTCCACTGAACTGTGAATTCACTGAACTGTGCATAGAATGTGAGATCTAGGCAAGGCCTGGAGGTTAAGTATGGCATGGGTGGCTTCAGTGCAATAGTAGAAGGCATCCTATCTAGGTCTGTATCTCATCTGGTGGCTGTTGGTCCTTCATAGAAAGCAGGGCCGGGGTAGTCACCACAAAGAAATAGAAATAGGCTAGGGGGAGGGGTTGAAGCAGGTGGCATGGTCTGTGCTATGGAATAACTAGGAGGACAAGGAGGAGGAGAATACAAGTAGCTTACCTGGGTCCTTTCCAGGTGTGCTCCCTGTGGGTTCCCTGGTAGGAAGTTGGTCAGAAGCATCAGAAGCAAGTCACAAAGCAGTGGAGATGGTCTAGGTAGAGGGACTAAGGCAGCTGGCTGCAGAACTAAAGATACCCTAGGTTCTTCATCTTGAGAGTCAGCCAACCATTCCCATTTTCTCTTTCCTAGCTGGCACTCAAAGCCTCCATGTTTAAAATTCACCTGGTAAGTGGCCAGGTACTGTTCTAAGTGAAAGCTTCCCCAGCCCATCAGTGTAATAATATGCTCATGTCACCTCATCACTAGGATTCTTCCACTTCTAACTTGACTTAGACTTTTGGACTGAATATATGACCTCAAGAAATAAGCATCAGCAGCATAAAGGAAAAGTTACAAATTGAGATTTTGCCTCTACAAGTTGGGACTTGCCATTACTGAGACCTATAATTCTCTATAATATCTATGTGTTAAGAGTGGTCTTCTCACAGAAGTAACTGGAATATAGGAAATTGAATTTTTCTTGTGATAGAAGGATTTGAAGTTAGCTGGATGCCAAGAGCTTAAAACACACAGGGAGGCACCCAGTCTGTGGGACCAGGATCTGTCCTTAGTGCATGAGCTGGCTGCTTGAAACCTTGGGCTTACACAAGGACACTTTGCTCAGTCTGGAAGGAGGTGACAGGACCTGCCTGTACTGAATCCACCAGGTTTAAATGAATCCCCAGGGGTGCCTTGATTCTGGAGGACATGGGAATGGAGGGGAGGGGCTGAGGGAAGGGTGGGGGGGGGGGCAGAAGGGGATAGGACAGGGGAACCCATGGCTGATGTATAAAATTTAAAACACATAATAATAAAGAAAAAACACACACACAGGAGGAAGATAGAAGTTGAAATCTTGGAAGACTGAAAAAAATAGAGGAGCAAAACATGATATGTCATGAAATACCACAATGAAGTTCTAAAATTTTAGAAGAATCAAAACAGTTCAAAATCCCTTTTTCATAAAGAAAAGTTGATCATTGGAACCTATAATTTCAGAGTGACATTTAATACTATTCAAAAGATTGCTTTGTAGAATCTGGGAGAGGAAGAAATGATGAGTTTTATGGAAAGAAATGACATGTTTAGATTTTTGTCTTAAATGACTTCTAAAACATCAGGAAAACTGAGTTTAAAGAGAGGAAGAGAAAATAAAGGATCAGATAAAATGTTGGCAGACCCCAGAGGCTAAATACCAACAGTGCACTACAGGAAGGTTTAGCAGTAGGAAAGCAAAGAAAATATACTGCACACATAAGACACTGAATCAATATTTGGTTATTGATTGAATGTAGGCTTGGGAAGGGAAATAAAGAACAAGATAATCAAAATTTAAACTTAAACAAGTGTATCAAAATTAAGACTAGGTCTGTAACAAGTCTTTTTCTGTCCCACCATCCAGCTCCCAGATAATTTCATGGAGTCATATTATTAATTATAACAGCTCAGCCTATAGCTGAGATTCCTCCTCTTTCTCTGCCCACAAGTCCCACCTTTACCTTCTGCCTATCTCTTTATTAAACCAATCACAGTAATATATCTTCACACAATGTACAACCCACAACAGAGATCCTTATGAAGTTGTGAAAAGATATTTTCAATGTGTTTAATTTGTTTCATTCAAACTTAGTAGAAATTAGATTAGATATAGATAAAAGTTATCACTAAAAACCACAAAATAATAAATAATGCTTTATGGCTAGAATGTACAATGTGAAAATAAATCAAGGGGAATCCCATGCTAAAATACTTATATATTATGTTGAATTAAGAACTGTTTGTACAACTAGTATCAGATACATATAGATAAATTGGAGTATACAAAGTACTTTAAGAAAAAAATACCCAGGAATAGAGAAGATTGTATGAGCCACATAGTCAAAACGAAGGGAGTATTTTCTGGAGTTGTGGTAAATAATATATACACATTACAACTCATTTGGAGAAAGGACCCAAAGAACCCTTTAGATAAAGAGGCATTACTGTTAAGCAACAACAGTACCAGCAGAATCATCTTAACAAAACCCAAACTGCATTGTGTTGAAGAATGAATGTGAAAAGAGGACTCAGAGACAGCCAGTTCAGGGAATTCTGTTGAAATTGGTACTATTTAGGGAAGACAAAAAGAATGGGCTGGCTAGAGATTATAGATAACTAACTATGCTTTAGCATTGTATATCTACATCTGTGTTTCAAAGGATAGGGGCTAGTGCAGGTTTAATCTCAGGTGAAATCATACATGAAGAGGAAAATACTGAAGATATGGAGAAGAGGATATCAAATCAGAACAGTGAGGTTCTTGGGGGAATGAGTGTTACCTTTACAATAAGTTAACACATCATTTCCTCAGGAAGGGGAGAGCAGATAAGCTTTCTTAAGTGTAGTGATATAGCTTCAGAAGCTAATAATAATTAATACAGAGGAAAAAACATGTAAGTATGATATGAAAAAATTCTAAAATTTCAGACAAATCCAAAATATTTGAACTAGTTCTATTTCCTGAATGACTGCATATCAGGAAAACCTGGAAGAGTGGAGAGTGGTTTTAGACTCCTTTCTATGAACATTTATCTCTGACTCATCTTGAGATGACTATCCCTATGAGCGTGGTCTTCTCTGTGTACATGACTGGATACTGAGGATGAGGGTCATGTGCTTTCTTGGATACAGAAGGTTTCCTGACTCCACGGTTCAGTTACCTGGTCTGGAGCTTTCCCCATCCTTCCCTGGTAGACAAAGAAGCAGTGATGCTGCTTCATTCTGTGTTTGTGAGTGTGTTATTTTTCCATTCCACCCCTTAGTAAATTATTGATCCCAGACTTCCATGGAGTCTCAATTTATATCCCCATAGGCTTCTTGATGAGCTATGATCTGTGCCACCCTCCTTAAATTAACAGGGAGTGATACTTCTATAGGTAAAGCAGAATGAACTTGTTCTCATACTTGATCAATTGGATAGTGATTCTCCCAGTATCAAGCTCCCAATGTTATTCTCTACTCACTCTTTTACTTTCTAGTCAAATAGACCCATGACAGTTCCTGGCTAGTCACCACAGGAACACAGTCATAGGGGTAAGTGAATCATACTCCAATAAATCTCATTGTGTTAGTACTTCCATCAGCACAAATTTCCCAAATTTGCCTTCTAATGAATCTGAGCCTCACCCCATCTCCCTACCACACACACACACACACACACACACACACACACACACACACACACTCCTTACTTTGCTCCCATCATAACATTCCCAATACCCAAAACTGAGGCTCATCTGCAATTGCTTGATAGTGACTTGTAAGCTAAGAAGACACTGGTTCAATAGCTTGATCAGATTGCAACCATTTACTTCATGACTCAACATCAAGTTACATATTAATGCAAGAAAGATGAGGACTTTATTATAATAATAAGTCACATTACACTGTGAAGTCTCAAACCACCTAACAATGGTAATACATGGCAGGAGGCTAGAATATCACAATTGGAAAAATGCAACATAGACCATAACCTTTGGAAAAATGCATCATAGAACATTGCCTTAAAAAATGCAAAGCATTATCCTGATTCAGCATGAAGGTACCTTGTTGAGTTTTTCTTCAGTTTCACAGCTACAGTCTAAGGTAAATATTTCAAGTTTCCCACAAAGGAACTGAGGTATTTTTTAAGATTTTGTATCTCATCCAATAACTGATGGAAGTGGATGCAGAGATCCTCAACCAGGCCCTAGATGGAGCTCCAGGTGTCCAACTGTCGAGAAAGAGGAGGGTCTGCAAGAGCGTGAATTGTTGAATCCAAGATTGCAAAAAGCACAGGGACAAGTAGCCAAACAAATGGAAGCACATGAATTATGAACCAAAGGCTGTGGAGCCCCCAGTTGGATCAGGCCCTCTGGATAAGTGAGACAGTTGAATAGCTTGATCTGTTTGGGAGGCACCCAGTCTGTGGGACCAGGATCTGTCCTTAGTGCATGAGCTGGCTGCTTGAAACCTTGGGCTTACACAAGGACACTTTGCTCAGTCTGGAAGGAGGTGACAGGACCTGCCTGTACTGAATCCACCAGATTTAAATGAATCCCCAGGGGTGCCTTGATCCTGGAGAACATGGGAATGGAGAGGAGGGGCTGGGGGGAAGATTGGGGTGGGGGCGGGAGTGGGGAGGACAGGGGAACCCATGGCTGATGTATAAAATTTAAAACACATAATAATAAAGAAAAAAAATTTTAAAACAAGATATTTTTCAAAGCAATAAAATGAATAACCAAGGAATGGGTCAAGTCTATCTTTAAATCTTAGTTCACATATTTGCATCTAAATAAACAGGTTCCCTAACATTTCTGTCATTACTTTGGGTTATACAAAGAGAGGATTGTGTTCACATTGATTGTCATTCAAAGACTCTATTGACCAAAACTCTAGTTGCTAGCCACATGAGGTCATTATAGTTTATGTCATTTAAGATTAAATAATAGTAAGTATAATTCCAGTTGGGTTAGACACTCTTAAAGTGTGCAGTATCTACAAGTGATTAATGGCTATCATGTGAGACACGCTAGACATAAAACTTCTATAGTTTAGTTCTTAAAAGTCCAACAAAATCTGTTTGGTAGGCTCTGTCTTCAGATGATGGTACTATTGGGAAATTTAGGAGATGACATTTAATTGGAAGAATTAGGTCATTTGAATCAGACCCTTGAAGGCTAGTTTTATGTTAACTTGACACGAACTATAAATCACTTTGCAATGTGGATGCACCACCAAGAAACTGCTCACAAGCAGATTGGCTTGCGTGCAGGCATATGGTGGATTTTTTTTTTTTTTTTAACTAATGATTGATGTGAGAGTACACAATTTACTGTGAGTTCTACCAGTTCTATGGTGGTGGTCCTGAGTACTACAAGAAAGAGTCAGAAAAAAATGACAGCAAAACAGTAAGCAACACCGCCACCCCCCAGATGGCTTCTGTGAGGGGAAATAAGCCCTTTCTCCTCTAGGTTACTTTAAGCTATGGTGTTTATCACAGCAATAGACACCCTAAGACATTGTCTTCATCCTTCCTCCTCATGCTCTGGTTGAAACAAATGCAAATTAAGTGACATTGTCACTTAAGCCTTTAACTTTGTTCACAGCTTGAGGGTATAATTCATTTTGATACACAAGCCACACTGGTTTGAGCCTGAAGCAGCTGGTCAGTCACATGGTGTACACAGTAAAGAAGAGAAGAATGTAGGTTGATGCCCAGCTCGCTTTCTCCTTTTTTATGCAGTCCAGGATCTATGCCCAATTTTAGAGTGATTCTTCTTTCCTCAGTTAATCTGATCAAAATAATCCCTCATGGGCCTGGACAGGTATGAGCCTGTAAATTATTTCTCACTGAGCTTGAAGATTTTCTCCACATAATTTGAGAGGCTGTCAAATTGACAATCAATATTAACCATCACAAATGGTACATTGGGAGCTTCTTCCTTGAATTATTTTTCACTTCATGATCATCCAAGAGGAGTAGCTTGGTCCTGTCTCTTATCCCTAATCAATGTGACCTGCTGCCTCACAGACACAAAATGATAGGGTCAGGTCACCGTGGGCTAAAACCTCTAAAACCATGAGAGGTAAAACAAAAACAAAAAATCAAAATCCAAACAAACAAACAAAAAACAACAATAACAACTTGTACCACTTTCTAAGTTATTTATCTCTGGAATCTTGTAATAGCTTTGAAAGGTGATAAACACAGAAATGACACTTATCATTATAAAAAGTTCCACTTGAAGGCATGACAATCAGAAGAATGTATCTATTTTAAATGTCTAGCAATATAATATTCTCATATTTGTTGTGGAATATTCCTTTACAGTTTATGAAGATACATCACTGTGATTGGTTTAATAAAAAGATAAATGGCCAATAATATCTAGGCAGGATTTTCATGGCAAAGACAATGCTAGGAAGAAAGCAGAGTAGTACAGAGACTCAAAGGAATCATGACATCTAGGAGATGAGGTAACAAGCTATGAGCCATGTGGCAGCATATACATTAATAGAAATGGGATAATTTAAGTTATAAGAGCTAGTTAGAAACAAGCTTAAGACCCACCCATTCCCCTGCAACCTTAGCAGCTCACCAAGACACAGAATTTGCCAGTTTGGATTGAACTAAGAGATGAATCTTTCCTCTCCAAGCCCAATCAATAGTCCTGTTTCTAGGAACCAGGACTTGGGGACACAATCTGTGCCCCCATCTCCTCACCCATTGCTGCCCCAGGTGCAGGCCAATAGGGAAGACTCCTGTAGGCAGGCATCCTCATCAACACCCCCACATCCAACCACACTCTGCAATATACATGACCCTTTATCTGCCCCAAACCCACGCATTCCTGCAACATCAGTGGCTCCCTGAGACACAGAATCCACATACTCTGATTGCACAAAGAGCTCTGATTACACCAAGAGGACCAAGAGCTCTGATAGGACCAAGAGTACCTCTCTGAGACACAGAATTACACCAATCCTGATTGGACTAAGAGTGGCCCCCTGAGACACAGACACAGCCAGCACAGAGTGGACCAAGAACACCTTCCTCAGACATAGACACCATTTGCACCTATTGGAGGAAGAGATGGGTAGACACCCATGTAAAAATACACAGAACAACATAAAGAGCCATAGGCACCTTCAGAACCTAGTAGTTCTACAACAGTTCAAGACCTGAACATCACAATGTAGAAGAAACAGAAGAAAGGCACCTTAAAAATAATTTTATAAAGAAGATAGATGCCTTTAAAGAGGAAATGAAAAATTCCCTTAAACTGAGGAAAAGACAAACAAAAAAAATTGAATAAATTAATAAATTCTTAAAGAAAGCCAAGAAAAAAACATTTAAACAGGTGAAAAAAAAAAACAGTCTAAGACCTGAAAATTGAGATAGAAACAATGAAGAAGACACAAAATGAGGGAGTTCTGGAAATGGAAAATCTGACTAAACAAACAGAAACTACAGATGAAAATATAACCAACAGAATACAAAAGAAGGAAGAGAGAATCTATGGTGTGGAGGATACAATAGAGAAAATAGATTCATCAGTCAAAGAAAACTTAGCCAAAAAAGTCATAACACAAAACATTCATGAAATCTGGGACACCATGAAAAGGAAAAATCTAAGAAAAATAGGGAGAGAAGAAGAAGAATATCAACTCAAAGGCACAGAAAAGATATTCAACAAAAATCATATAAGAGTAGGTCAGATCAGGCTTTCTCTCTACCATTGCCAGTAATCTATTGTGGAGGTATCTTTGTGGATTCCTGGGGACCTCTCTAGCACTTTGCTTCTTCCTATTCCCATGGGGTCTTCATTTATCATGGTCTCTTTTTCCTTGTTCTCCCTCTCTGTTCTTGATCCAGCTGGGATGTCCCACTCCCCTAAGCTCTCTTTCCCTTGACCCTTGCCCTTCATCACCTCACCTCACATCCTGTTTGCTCATGTAGATCTTAGCTGAGGAGCCCCCAACTGGACCAGGCCCTATGGATAAGTAAGACAGTTGATTAGCTTGAAGTGTTTGGAAGGCCCCCAGGCAGTAGGACCTGGACCTGTCCTTAGTGCATGAGCTGACTAGAGCCTGGGGCCTATGCAGGGACACTTTGCTCAGCCTGAGTGAAGGGAGGAGGGGACTGGACCTACCTCAACTGAATCTACCAGGCAGAGCTGAATCCCCAGGGGAGTCCTTGCTCTGGAAAAGATGGGAATAGGGGGTAGGCTGGGGGTTGGATGGGAGGGCAGGAGGAGGGATGACAGGGGAATCTGTGGCTGATATGTAAAATTAAATTAAATTACAAAATAAAAAAAAAACAAAAAAAGTAGATCCCAAACACACACACAAATCATAGAAGAAAACTTTCCCAATATAAAGAAGGAAATACCTATGATGATACAAGAAGCTTACAGGACACCAAACAGACTAGACCCTCCCCCAAACATCCTCTTGCCATATAATAATCAAACCATTAAACATACAGAATAAAGAAAGAATATTAACAGCAGCAAAGGAAAATGGCCAAGTGAGTTATAAAGGCAGACCCATCAGTAAAACACCCAATTTCTTAATGGAGACTCTGAAAACCAGAAGGTCCTGGGCAGACATAATGTAGACACTAAGAGACCATGGATGCCAGCCCAGATTACTATACCCAGCAAAACTTTCAATCATAATAGAAAGAGTACACAAGACATTCTAAGATAAAATCAGATTTAAAAAATATTTATCCACAAATCCAGCCCTACAGAAAGCACTAGAAGGAAAATTCCAGCCTAAGGAAGTCAGATACACCCACAAAAACTCAGGCAATAGATAACTCAGTGGCAGTAAATCCCAAAGAAGAGAAATATACACATACTACTACCAAAAGACAATAGGAATTAATAATCATTGGTCATTAATATTCCTTAATACCAATGGACTTAATTCACCTATAAAAAGACACAGGCAAACAGAATGGATATGAAACTAGGACCCAACTTTCTGCTGCATAAGAGAAAAAACACCTCAACTTCAAAGACAGACATTACCTCAGAGTAAAAGGCTTGGAAAAGACCTTCCAACCAAATGGACTTAAGAAACAAGCTAGTATAGCTATCCTAATATCTAACAAAATAGACTTCAAACTAAAATCAATCAAGAGATCAATAAGGACATTACATACTCATCACAGGAAAGATCTACCAAGATGAAGTTTCAATTCTGAACATTTATTTTCCAAATACAAGGGCACCTACATATGTAAAAGAAACATTACTAAAGATTAAATCACACATCAAACCCCACACTTGAATAGTAGAAGACTTCAACACCCCACTCTCACCACTGGACAGATCTGCTAGCTTGAAACTTAACAGAGAAATAAGAGATGTAACAGATATCATGATTCAAATGGACTTAATCAATATCTACAGAACATTCCACCCTAACAAAAAAGAATATACTTTCTTCTCAGCACCCTATGGAACCTTCTCTAAAATCGACCATATACTCAGTCACAAAAAAAAAAAAAAATTGGATTAACCTGTATTTTGTTGGACCACCGTGTCTTAAAGATGGATTTCAACAACAACAAAAAATACAGAATTCCTACAATCTCATGGAAACTGAATAATGCTTAACTGAATCACCAATGGGTCAAGGAAGAAATAAAGAAAGAAAGTAAAGACTTTCTTGAATTCAATGAAAATGTATGTACAACATAGCCAAACTTATGGGACACTATGAAAGCAGTGCTTACAGGAAAATTCATAGCATTAAATGCCCACATAAAGAAGTTGGAGAAATCTCACACTACAACTTAACAGCACACCTGAGAGCTCTAGAACAAAAAGAAGCAAACTCATTCTGGAGGAATAGATGCCAGAAAATAATCAAATTGAGGGCTGAAATCAATAAAATAGAAACAAAGATAACAATACAAAGAATCAATGAAACAAGGGTTGTTTCTTTAAGAAAATACACAAGATAGATAAGCCTTTATCCAAACTAACTAAAAGGCAGAGAGAGAACATCCAAATTAACAAAATCAGAAAAGAAAAGGGAGGCATAATAACATACAATGAGGAAGCTAGAGAATCATCAGGTCATACTTCAAAAATCTACACTCCATACAATTGGAAAATCTAAAAAAAATGGACAATTTTTTGGATAGATACCACATACCAAAATTAAATCAAGACCAAATAAACAATTTAAATAGACCTATAACCACCAAGGAAATAGAAAGAGTTATTAAAAGTCTCCCAAACAACAACAACAACAAAAACAACAAAACCCAGGACCAGATAGTTTCAGTGCAGAATGCTACCAGAATTTCAAAGAAGAGCTAATAACAATACTCTTCAAAAACAGAAGAAACACTGCCATACATTTTTTTTAATGAGGCTACAAGTTACCCTGATACCCAAAGCACACAAAAATGCAACAAAGAAAGAGAATTACAGACCAATCTTCATCATAAACATTGACACAAAAATACTCAATAAAATACTGGCAAACCAAATCTAAGACTACATTTTAAAAAAATCATCCACTATGATTAAGCAGGCTTCATCCCAGAGATGCATGGATGGATCAACATACAAAAATCCGTTAATGTAATACACCATATAAACAAACTGAAAGGAAAAAACCCACATGATCATCTAATTGGATGCTAAAAACACCTTTGACATAATCCAACAGCCCTTCAGGATAAAGGTCTTGGAGAGATCAGGAATAAAAGGAACATAGCTAAAAATAATAAAGGCAATTTACAGCAAGCCAACAACCAACATCAAATTAAATGGAGAGAAACTCAAAGAAATTCCACTAAAATCAGGAACAAGACAAGGCTATCTACTCTCCCCATATCTGTTCAATGTAGTACTTGAAGTTCTAGCAAGAGCAATAAGACAACAAAAGGAGATCAAGGGGATACAAATTGGAAAGGAAGAAGTCAAATTTTTACTATTTGCAGACGATATGATAGTATACATAAGTGATCCCAAAAATTTTACCAGAGAACTCCTACAGCTGATAAACTCCTTCAGCAATGTGGCAGGATACAAGATTAACTCAAAAAATAAGTAGCTCTCCTATATACAAATGATAAATGGGGTAAGAAAGAATTCAGAGAAATATTGCCCTTCACAATAGCCACAAATAATATAAAATACCTTGGGGTAACTCTAACCAAGAAAGTGAAAGATATGTATGACAAGAACTTTAAGTCTCTGAAGAAAGAAATTGAAGAAGATATCAGAAAAAGGAAAGATTTTCCATGCTCATGAATAGGTAGAATCAACATAAAAAATGGCTATCTTACCAAAAGCAATCTACAAATTCAGTGCAATACCTGTAGTTGGAGAGCCTTTCTCCAGGTCCCACTAAGCCCCAGTAGTGTGGTAGCCCATTTATAAAATAAACATACAGACATTTATATTATTTAAAGTGCTTGGCCATTAGCTCAAGCCTATCATTGTCTAGCTCTTACTCTTATATTTAGCCCATTTTTATTAATCTATACTTTGCTACATGGCTCATGGCTTACCAGTACCTTACTTATATCTTTCTTATCATGGCGGCTGCCTTCCACTTCCCACAATTCTCCTCCTCCTTGTTCCACCTACCTTATCCTTCCTGCCTGGCTACTGGTCAATTAGCACTTTATTTATTTTAACCAATCAGAGCAACACATTTGACATACAGAACATCCCACAGCAAATCCCCATCAAAATCTCAGTTCTTCACAGACCTCAAAAGAACACTACTTCTATGGCAAAAACAAAAACCCAGGATAGCCAAAACAATCCTGTACAATAAAGAAACCTCTGAAGGCATCATCACTGTCTTTGACCTCAAACTCTACTATAGAGCTACAGTAATAAAAACAGCCTGCAGCTGGAACTTGGATCTTCAGCCTTCACCTGAGTCTCACTATTTGCTGCCTCTGGGCAGGAGACTGTTCAGTCTTACGGTGTTTGGATTTAACTGAATTGTAGATGGTAAGGGAAATTTGATGTTGTATTGTATTTTTTGTTTTTAAATAATTAAAACTGGTCAATTTTCCAGAGAGAGAGAGAGAGAGAGAGAGAGAGAGAGAGAGACAGAGACAGAGACAGAGACAGAGACAGAGAGAGAGAAAAGAAAATGTGGCACATATACTCAATGGAGTACTACTCAGCATTAAAAAAAATGACATCATGAAATTTGCAGGCAAATGGATAGATGGAACTAGAAAATATCATCCTGAGTGGAGGTAACCCAGACTCAGAATGACAAACATGGTATGTATGGTATGTACTCACTTATAAGTGGATAATAGATGTAAAGTAAAGAATAACCAGACCATAACCCACAGCTCCAGAGAAGCTAACTAACAAGGAAGACCCTAAAAGAGATATATGGATTGCCCTGGGAAGGGGAAATAGATGAAATCCCCTAATTAAACTGCAAGTGAGAGGGGGTGACGGAGGGTAGGGGATGGGGGATGGGAGCATGGGGGAATGGGAGGGTCGAGCTGGAGGGGGGGGGGAGTGGGAGAGCAATGAGGGAGATATCTTGATAGAGGGAGACATCATGGGGCTAGGGAGAAATCTGGTGCGAGGGAAGTTCCCAGGAATCAACAGGAATGACCCCAGCTTAGACTACTAGCAGTGGTGGAGAATATGCCTAAGCTGGCCTACCCTGGTGATCAGATTGGTGAATACCCTAACTGAATTTTTAAGAGAGTGTGCTTAATTCTTTACTAAGTATGTTTTATATATATACATTTGGTATATGTTTTACTCTGATTTAAATTATGAATGTGATTATTCCTAGTCTATGAAAGAGAAAATAAAAGATTGCTCTTTAACTATATAGTCAAGATTACAAATATTGTAATTCTTATAATGTCTCAAAAGTTAATCAAAAATTATTTTTTAATCCTCATTAAATTACCAAAAATGTTGTGCTGCTACATGTTAGGCAGTACTTTTTATATACTTCAAATCCAACAGAAAAGCCAAGCTGTGATTAAAGAGAAGGCTGAAATTTTAAAAGGTTTCATGTAAAAAGGATAAGAAAGACACTATTTATAATAAATAAAGGTAAAGTAGGTAGGTGTTGAGGTCTCTAATCTTGGATGGTATATTTCTGAAAGGTCTTATATTACTTGCTGTGTCCTTTCAGACATAATTGAAAGGTATGGTTATTATTGCAAGAAAAAGAAATACTTTCTCTTTTTGTCTTGGTTGATCAATACCTGTGTTTTTGTGGAGACCTGAGTTCTGAGAAACATGTAGAGAGGAGCAATTTGATGTTGAAAGCAAAGAGAAGGGTTGGGAAATGCCTCTAAATAGTTGAATGTGGTGTCATATCAATAGGATAATTTGGGCTCTTAAGTAGTGAGGTCTTTGTCTACATCCCTGTAAAGGCCACAACGCCTTCTACATTATTTCCAAAAGAAATAAACCAGAAAATTCAATTAATAAGCATAACTGTGTCTTGTTAAACACATTCTTGATTATAAGACAACAAATAGAAAGTGAATCAAATAAATATTTGAATGTATGATTAAATCAGTGTCAACATATTTTATACCAGTTATGTTTGTCAGGAAGGAGAGTGTCCTAGTATTATTTTTGTTACTGTGATAAAATATCCTGACAAAAGTAACTTGGCAGGGGGATAGCCTATATGGTTGACAACTCTAGGTGACAGTCAATAATTATGGGGAGTTGGTACAAACTTAAAGCAACTGCTCACATCACATCCATGTTCAGGAGCAGAGAGGAAATAAATGCAGAGAGGAAATAAATATGCATATGCCTGTTTGTGTTCAGCCCCTTGTGTGCACTTATACAGTCCAGGGCCCAAATCCAAATGTTGCTGCCCACAAGGGGAAATTCTTCCCACCTTAATTCAAACAATCAAGGCAGTCCCCCACAGACTTGCTCACAAGCTATCCTGATTAATAAAGTTCCTCACTGAGACTCTCATCCAAGATAATTCTGGCTCATATCAAGTTGACAATTAAAACTAACTATCATATATAGTCTTTAAAAGTAACCCCCCAAAAAATCAGTGTTTTAAGTTAGAAATAAAGTCTTATGATTCATTTGTATAACAGCTAAACTAAATAAAACCCATTCATTTTAGCTGTTGTAGGTGATTTCCCTCCAGACGTTGTCTAAAAGCTTAATCATGTAAATGTGTCTTTTCTGAGAGTTGGAAATCATATAAGACACCTTAGGAGGCCACACCTAAGTATGACATTATTTCTGCTCAGTTAGCTTACATTCATCAATGCCCAGTCACAAAGTCCAAAGTTGAATTACATAGGTAGGATACTGTGAGAACTGCAACAGCAGAACACACTGTTTAAGTTCCAAGGTGCATGTGACCATGCCTCTGAAGAGATAGCATTAGTTTAAAAGCATTTGCAAATTATTCATTAAGAAAACAAATTATTTTCCTTCCACAAGCTTTCTAATTAAATGTCACCTTCCTTGTCCTTACCAAATAGACTCATTTCCTACTTGAGGAAGAATATCAGCCTCATCACATCTCCCACTGCTTTTTAAGCTGGTTAGTCTTTCTTACAGAGGAGTTCTCTTTCCTGAAGCAAATCTAATTCTTCATATGAATGGCCATGCTACTTTACAACTCACAGGCCTTGCCTTATCAATTATCACTCTTTCTTCTTACAGTATTACCAATGTGAACCTTCATAAATTTGTTCAGGCATCTCAATGTAAAAGTTCCCATGAATTTAGATTGTATTCTGTGTATTAGTTTACATTGGGTTCTACAGTGTCTTTGATGATAAAGTTTTGAAAGTATAATCTATTAACTCTTCCAATTTATTTTTAAAAGTATATCTTAATTACTTTTATTCCATATGGGGCTGTTTATGTCCTTGTCACCCACTAGATTCTAGGCTTCCCAAGTGTCTACACTTGTTTTATTCACCTTGATCCTCAGTGTTCAGCCCAAAGCCTGGAACAGGATAATAACTGAATAGATATCTAATGAATATTCAACAACTAAGTCCACTGTGATTGACAGAAAC
The DNA here is from genome assembly GCF_903995425.1 of Onychomys torridus. Classification (NCBI taxonomy): domain Eukaryota; kingdom Metazoa; phylum Chordata; class Mammalia; order Rodentia; family Cricetidae; genus Onychomys; species Onychomys torridus. The sequence continues at coordinate 66,413,703 of NC_050452.1, forward strand.
TGAGATTCTAGGTGACATCTTCATGATTAAATTTAGTAGGTATGTTTCTATTTGTAATTTTCCAGACTTCTCTGTGCCTCACACCCTCAGCTGAACCATTTTGTTCAAGTTCTTTAATTCTTTGATGACCCTGTCCCATTAAAACTCAGATTGTTCTTTTCTCTGTGATGGCTACTTCTCAACCTACTTAATTGCTTCCTGCATTTTCTATTATGCACTCAAGTGAGTATATAAGAGTTTCTTCTGTGGGTTGCTGATCTCAATATTTTAATTACTATGGATGGTGTTATTTAACTTAAGGATTTATTCTATCATTTACATAGTGATACTCCTGTGAATATATGTAATTTATAGACTTTTTCCTTGAATTACAGCAATTTTAACCAAACTGCTCAATTTTATTGATGTCTTAAGTTTAACCTAATGTAGTATGAATTATGTATTCTTCAAATTGCTCATCTTATCTTCCTCTGTTTCTGAAAGTCATTGCCCATTTTGTTATCCATCTGAAGAAACAAAGTTTTGTTTCCTACTTTTCTTGACTCCTTTATTATGTCAATCACAAATTTGCTCTGTCACTTGTGCTTCCAAATATTTTGTTTGTTCTTTGCTTCTCATCCTTGTCATTTTTCTCATTTTCTATCTTGAACACTGGAGTCTATTCTTATTAGTCTCCTTGTCCACATGTCCTATCACAGTAAACATATTCCCCATACAGAAGTCACATTGACTTCCAGAAACAAAAGTTGGGCTATTTTATACTCTGAGATAGGCAAACTCCCTTCTTACATAGCATAAGGCCTACCCTTCCAAAAGACTAGCCCCTCTAATAACTTGATCCTTTCTAGTTTGGTTTTTGTTTCTTGTCTTTTGATATCTTTGACTTCATAATGAGCAATGTTAATATTCTGCATGTGCCTGTTCTTTTTCATGTTGGCAATTGTGCTTAATTAAAGTTCAGTAAATTCTAGTTAACTTTTCCACATCCATGAGGTTTTTTCTCAGGCTTTATATCATCCAGAATGACTCATTGTACCCCTTCCATATGGATTAAGTACTACTCTTATGTGCCCGTTGTGACCCTGTACACATGTGTGACAATAAACTATGTAGAACAATCTTCATTGGAAAAAGATGTCACACTTCATCTGTGAATGAAAAGTAACTTTGTGTTGTCATTAGGATTTAGGGGTAATTTGCTACACTGGCTCACCTTGGCAGGTCCAGAATAAACTACAGTGAGTGTATTGCAAATGAAGAATGAGGTTTAGAAAAGTTAGTTCTCTTCTTTGCTCACACACTCAAAGCACAATTCTCTTGTTCTCTACAGTTTGCATATCCACTGGAGCTATTTTACTAGGAAGTGTTCAAACAGAGCCAACTTGACTCTAGAAGGAGATGAAGAAAATGATGGGAAACGGCTTTTCCTAAGTATAGCAAACATTTGTAGAATTAATGAGTTTGCAGTTTATAATCTGTTTTCCACTCTAGCAAAGCTGGTACTGTTCCATCTGAGCTGAGAAATTGCTGGAGCTTGAATTATCCATGAAGGCACTGGCTGTTTGTTATGCAGACTAGCTCACAGAGGACAGGGTTGACACATTGAAATGCAATGAATTCCGGAAGCCCAGCAAATGCTATTGCAATTTGTTGGCCAGAGCATCTTGTGTCTGTCCTTATTTGGGAGACATTCAAGGCACTTTGAGGAATAGAGCCAGGGGAAATGAGCCTTCACAGAATGGCAGGACTCTTCATCTCACTATATCTGCCCTGATGTAGCCAAGGGTTGGAGAGGAAGTGGGGTGCTAAAGATTGGTTTGTGGACTCCTATGTCCAGAAGACAAAACTGCCAAACTCCTCTTGGGAATAAGAGGTAAATATATCTCATTACATCAAATGTTTACTCCTTCAACAGGATAGCTACAATAGCTTGTTTCTACCTTGAGTACTATTGATTATTGCCACAATTTATGTCTTAGTGCATATTGCTTTGCAATTACCTGGAATCCAAATTTATACCTAATGTTTAGTAAGTTCTTCATGACATGGTCCTAGTGAAAGGTAGAACTTGCCTCCACCATAGAAGCCAAAAGGCCATGTACATACTTTGTAAGTCTTACTTGCCTTTTGCGACTCAGCACATTCCTAAATATCAGATAATCAAATGCTCACAACAGAGAAAGCTGCACAGAAACAAGGGCATACAGAATGCATTGGCAAGCTTAGTGGGGGTGGGGGCAGCAGTGTCAACATTCTTGGGCAAGAGGACTGAAGATGACTAAAGGAACCACACATGCCACAACATCATGGCTAACAGCAGCAATGTCTACCAAACTCCCGTTAGGTGTGATTTTTTTAGTGAGTGTCCTCACAACCTAGATTTCCTTGTTTTATTCTTTTTTTTTTTCTTTTTGTTCTGTCCCTGGCTCTCCAACATCCTTAGCAATTTAGTATTTCTTTAATAGCCTTTTTAATAAAGTCCTCTCCCTCTTGTATCAGTCAAAGCAAGTTTCTGTGTTTCTATTAAAATTCTTGGCTGATAAACTCCCTCATGCTCATGGCATAAGAAATATTATTAAAACAATTATTATAAAAACTGTTGTTAATGAATTCTATTCATAAAATAAATGAAGGGAAATGGCCTCAGCATACAAAAGCAATTTACCTTGCAACATGCTAAGATCGTACTTCCTTTTGGCTTAATTTGTCATCTTAGATTAGTGGTTCTCAACATGGGACAATTTTGTTCAACTCTGCTTGGCACAATAGGGTGGGAGTGATAACACTGAAGCCAGAGCTACTGTTCAATCCCTAACAATGCACGGACAAGACTTAGCTATAATGAACCATCTGTCCCAAGATGTGAACCATTCCAAGGAAGGCTTTAAGTCTATGAGGCTCAATGGAACTTAGGACTTATTGGTCCCATGACGTTTTTGTTTCCTTACAAGTTTTTAATGGATGTTATACCAAAAATAACTTCCCATGTTTTGTTATTCTGTCTCAATACAACAAATGGTTATATTATCATCTCTCTACTGGGTATGATGCTACAATAGTGCAAAGAGAGCAAACAAAAGAATAAATACAGTAATCTCTTTCTAGCGTCTTCACATAAATGGGAAGGCTACAAAAAACTATATCAACTAATAAATATATCCATAGATAGAAATTGAAGTAAAGATAGTAAGGGGAAAGGGGACTGAGGGTAAATGTTTAAGACTCAACAAGGAAAGATAAACTTTGACTCAGAGACTTCTCTAGAAGGTGACATTTATGTCAAGGCTGGATGGAGGAAATTCTAAGGAGAAATCTCATTCCATCCTTTCATTTAAAATACTTCAAATGGTTACTTCACTGAAATATGTTATTTTACCTGTCGCCATTAACAGGTCACAATCTAGCTCAATAATTGCCTTTTTAAAATAAATCATGAATGCTCATTATCATCAGATTAGATGTCCAGCTTCACCTGTTCTACTTGATACAGATGATTTTTAGGCGGCTCTTGCCAAATGAACTTTGCAGAGGGTAATCATCAGTTTCTGCCCCATCCCTCATGTGTGAAAGGCCCTTTCTGTATCAGGGTCCTTTGCTGTTGTTCCCTTTGGGGGTGGAAGCCAAGTAGGCACAGAGTCAAACCACACAGACTTTGAGAGAATGTCTAAATAACAAGCTCAGTTTATTCAGGAAGAGGCAAGCCTTATACACCCTCCACCCCACCCTGGGGGGAGGTCTGTTGAATATGCATTGGCTGGTGTGACATGGCTACCTCTCATTGGTCCAGGTCATCTCCGATCATGTTTCAGCTGCTGTTACTAAGACCATCAGGCAGACCCAGGCTGGCTCTCAGAAAGTATCCTTTTTACTTGTTTGGGCCTGATGGCCCCCAAGCCTGTTAGGGATGAGTCATCCCACACCTTTCACTTTATATCTCCCATTAAGAATTCTTACCACCATTGTGTCTGTGAATTGATTTTGTAATAGCTATTAGTTAAAATTGTGTTGTTTTTGTATTTGGTAGCCACAAGACAAAAGTTCCAAGAAATCCTGTGGGCATAGGAACTAATATGGAAAGCGCCTGAAAACTCATTTCCTACTGTGAACTTTGTCTATGCTATCTTGGTTTAATTCTAGGAAGAGACTGCATATATTCCTGATCCAGCTTCTAACTGGTCTGGGATTAACTACAAACTTCCCTCTTTGCATAAGACATATTACCAATGCTCCAAAGTTCTGTTTCTTCATTTACAATGGAGAAATAATAGTATTCAAAACGATCTTGATATTAATGGAGCCCTTAATACATGCCTGATATATCTCTATCTAGGCAATTGGAAAGGGTGGAAGATATTAACACCTTGGCTAAAAAAAGGCAAATAAAAATAAGCTCCTGGAATGTCTTGTCCCAAACCACACAAGTGAAAAAAAAAAAAAAAAAGTGATTACATTCCAAAGCTTATCCCTGCATGCATTATAGGAATCCGTAGTCTAGTTATTTTTTCCTTTTCTTCTTCTCAAAAAAAAAATGAGTAAATACCAAATCCTAGAGATGAAATGGAAAAGCTATTTGATAGCATAGCTGTGCTTATAGGTTTGGTTTCATTCTTTACCCTAGTGTATTTTCATAAAAATCATGCTGCTGCAAGAGAAATCCATTTTCTGGTGGAGAGAGAGTCAGTTTTCTTTAAAGGTATGGCCTCTGGTAGGTTGATGACAGCCCAGTGGATGGCCATATGCCCATGAATATACAGGCAACACAAATTGAGCTCAGTGGGCTATAAAAATAATAGAAAGAAAAATAGGCCATGAAGCTGAGATGGGTACGTGAATGGGGAAAGAATCAGAGAGGAGTGTGGTGAACGTAAGAAACACTGCACACATACATGACATTTTCAAAGAATTAATAAATGTTGTATTTAAATGCATTTGTTTCTTATGCTATTGGAGAGAAATGGAGCTTCAGGCAAATATGCATGCAAGTATATACATTGGTTTTTTAAAGCTCTCAACATGGCTGGAACTTTGACTGTGTTCTTGGGATGTGAGACACTCTTGGTTGTGATGTGACCATGGTGATGTATCACTCTTTTCTCCTAGAGGATCCCTTTCCCTACACATTTAATAAAATATAGGACGACCATCCTGGCCTTTTACAATGAAACAACTCCCATTCAGCGTTGATTTCCATGGTTCTCCTAAATTGCTAATAGAAAGTTATCAGAGCATATCAATTCTTCTCTCCAACAATGACACTTAAAGCCTTTCCTGTCTCCTAATTATCCTCTATAATGCCATAGTCTTTTCATGATCATGGATGTCTACTACAAAAGCCACTCAATGGTTTCTACTTGTCTCTGTGTCTGAATAGGACATGTTCCACAGTCATCTCTATGACCTAGATTTTGTTTGCTTCTTCTAGCTTAGTTTCTATAACTTCCCCTCCCGACCCAACTGATATTCAAATCTCATTCACTTTCTGCCCTTCATATAAACTTAGAAGTATAGCAGTGTTCTACTAACAGTAAGAAAGTACATATAGCTGGAGACTTTTACTCATTTTACAATTCATTTCATATTAGGAAAGGAAGCTACTCTCTTCCTGGCTATAAGATTACATAATTCATTACCTCTTTCTAATACATGATGACCCCATCATCACACATACCTCAATCTTCCTTTTCTTTGTAATCTGTGATACTGGAGTCTCTGACAAAAATAATAAAAGCCACCTATATATAATAATAACTGTAATGATATTACACTGGGGCTACTGCATTTCCTGTTTTCTAGGAGATTATTTGTTTTGTAATTTGCCTGAGAAGATAGAGTTAATGTCTCATTTCTGAGTGTAGAAAACATTTTTTCCCTGAATAGTATAATAAACATTTACTTTTGAGACAAAAGCTGGGAAATCTTCTTTGTATTCCTTAGACAGATTCTGAATATACAGAATCTTCCTGAACAGTGGGTGGGTTAAAGAAAATTCATGTGTGCGTGAAGTTCCCATTGCCTGCTGGGTTGACATTGATAAAGTCTATGCCTCTGAGCTAGGACTCTCATATATCTTGCAGACATATTCCTGTGACATGTTTAACATGCTGTCCTGCAAAAGGAAAAAACTCCCATAACCTTCATTCTTCTTGACAGATATGGCTGGCATAATCACTACAGGTTAATAATTATGGACAATACAACTTGATTCAACAATGTTGCCACAAGCTTGTTAGTGCTGGAGCCAATGTTTGAATCTAAGATTTAGCAACATACAAAGAAGGTAAAGGATATGATTAGAATTAATCAAGCAGCCAACCCTAACTGGTCAGCCCTGTGCTACTGTACTAAATCATGAGAATCTGAACAGTGACTGGGATTTCTGAAGTGGCCCAGAGCTCAGCAAGTGATAAGTGAACTATGGGTAGAGAAGACAGGTGATTTAAGGAAGTAAGAGACTCAGAGTCAAACAGCCCTAGGTTCAAATCTGATGCTCCACATGAAATCAACCATTTATTCGATGTGTTTGAGCAGTAATTTTCTTATGTGTAAGGCACAAATAAAGATCCAGTCTCACAAGAGTGTCAAAGCTGTTAACCACAGTGATATGTAAAAACCTTGAGAATGAAGCTCCAGATGTAAAGATGTATTTACTAAATGATAGCTATTTGTGTTCCCAAAAAATCCTCAATGAAGATGAGGTGAGTGACTGACTAATGTACCTACATCAGTGTTCCTGTACCTGAACCATCAGATCACTTGCTATAAATAAGTTCCTAGTTGTCAGCAATGTAACTAGGTTAATAAATACAGATTTAACTATCTGAACCACTGAAGCTTTGGGAACTAATGTAGTCTCTGACTTTAAGTGCTATTGAAACTAAAAGTCCTTTCATGTAACCAAAATATCTCCAGGCTGCAATTGTGAGATAGCATTGAGTCTGAATCTCACTTCTTGTCTTTCTACAAAAGGTATGAGAAATTACAGGGCTAGAGGTTTTCCTGGTTATCCATTTGTCTCTTTCCCATCTTACAAGGGAAACAAGGATTGCTGTTGCCAAGCAACGGTACCGTGTTGAAAGTGATAGAGCATGTGCAATATGGCCCTTTGGGAGTGAGGGGCTTAGTTCTAGAGTTGGCCCAAGGGCACTGAAAAGGAACATTGGAGAGGGTAGTATTCCTCAACAGCTGGACAGTCATGTCATTAATGCAAATCCCCCAATAATGAAAGGGGCTACTGCTACAGTGAAATCCCATCACTGGCTTTCTGTAAACTGTAGAAAATCCTCAGAACCACCGTGCATGGAAGCTCTGGAGAGTTACAATTTGCACTTTTAGCACCTCACTTTGAGTGCTGTGTGCCTTAAATACAGCAGTATTTCTCAACAATCACATTAAAAACAGAATACAAAAATAGAGTTTGAAAATCCCAGTACCAAACATGTATCTATTCTATGGGAAAGAAATGGAATGGGCATTTGATTCATGTGAAGAATCATCTCACTAAAGAGACTGGAAAGAGAGAGAGAACAGAATTTGGAATTTGGTGATGACACTCACATGTTCATATTATCAGAGCAGAAATGGAAGTTGGGAATGTCTCAGTCACTTTATCAATGACACATCCATGATTCATTGTAGGCAAAACCTACTAACAAGGAATGTAATCCAGCTTGCACCCAGTGCTAAGCTCCAGCTTGCATCCAGTGCTAAGCACTACAGTTGCAGTTAAAAGCACATGCTCAAGAACCTCCTAAGCTTTGACCAGAGATTCAGATTTGGGCAACGAATACATTTTGAAAGGTCAATTTACCCCTCTGTACTCAATAAATAGTTGATGTAATTTTTAAATTTTGGGACAGAGAAACAGTTCTGTGGTTAAGCACACATAATGCTCTTCCACAAGACTAGGGTTCATATCTAAGTACCCATGTTAGGCATCTCACATCTTCCTGTAACTCCAGTTTCACAGGACCCAAAGCCTCTGACCTCTGCAGGCATCTGTCTGCATGTGCACATACCAACACACAGATGCATAACCTCATTAAACATAATGAAAGTAAAACCTAAAAACACCACAAACTTAAATTTCAATGTCTCTCCCTTAGCTAAATGTCTAAGAAATGAGTTATTTTCCTGGTGGTATCTTTCATTTTCCTTTCAGTTCCCACAGCTCCTTATTTTAATTAAAACATGGCAGAAAGAATGAGGAAACTTTGGTTGGAAATTTCTTTTTTCAGTACTGGACTGGATCTAGAAATAATAAGTGCAAACCTCAGATTGATGGATTTGCCTCCTCTGCTCTTTAAGCATCACACTATGACTCAATGATTCGGAATAGGAAATTAATATTCATTTACATGTTGAGATACGTGTAGAAAGACAACTGAAATGACAGACTTTATCCTGGATATTTAATCAATGTTCATTTTTTAGTATTCTCCCAAGCACTTCTTAAATTTGTTGTCTTCAAAGGAATGCATATCTTGATTAGTTTTTATCAAGCATTATGTGGCAACATTTTATTGTTATCAACACCAATATTTCTGTATATAATATACAATGAATTCATAGTGTTTTTACTGCGTGAAAGTGTTTATTTATATTCTTCTTACAAACATAACACTAAAGTCTGATATATGTAAGTGCTATTTCTTCTTTTCTTCAATAGGACCTGGATGAACTGAAGCCCAAATTAGTTTCTTCCAAACTTCTCTAGTCAAACTGAACAATATAAGTACTGCTAGCAAAGCTTCAGCTTGTCTAGAGCCAAAGAGAATATTTATGTTGTTACATAGTAATGGCAACTGAGTTCATGTTTCAACATGTATTCTGATCTGAATATGATACTTCTTGTTTTTTCATGGTATTAAGGTTCTGAAAGGAATGCAAAGTGCAATGGTTTAATTGCACAGTAGTGAGCCCTGTGCACCAAAGGGCACATTGACTGTTGTCCAAATTGACAGGTCATTAGCTCAAATCTCGATATGATAATTTGTTTTTCTAATATCCTTACATAGCTTTCTCATAAAAACAAACAAATAAGTAGAAATCTCCATGATATTGGTCTTATCAGTATAAATTATCTTAGTTTAGTCTCTGTTTAGGTTTCCAATATCACTCATTCTATCTCCTTACATGTCCTTTCTAGCTTTAGACTCTTCCTAGTGTTCCTCTCTACCTTATTCCTATTCATCTTCAACCCAGACAAGCAAGAATGGTTCGATATGTGTAAGTCAACAAATGTAATCCACCATATGAGTAGACTCAATGACAGAAACCAAGTGATTATCTCCAGATGCAGAAAAGATGCCTTGGAACAAGTATCTTGATCTCAAGTGGCAGACAACACAAGAAAGTAGGGGTAGGCTAGATTGCTTAGTGTAGGAATATGCAGCATGTTCATCCAGAGCTTAATGGAAGTTAATAAATAATATTCATTGAAAGTTGGAAAAAGTGGTATATAACTGACATCTTAAAACTATTTCACTTTACTAAACCAGCATAATCCCTAACAACAGTGTCTAAACATTTGTTCTTATATCCACATACAAATGTAGTCCTCATCCCTTATTACCTTCTCTTTATAACAGACAGAGACCACTGCCAAACACTATAAGCAACAAAATAACTTGTGAAACCCAGTCCGAGTGGATATATCTTCTAAACATTCCAGTATCTAAGGCAATATTGTGGAAGAGGAAGAGGAAAAATTTGAAGAGCCAAAGGACCAGGGAGATTGTTGGGAGATTGCTGGGAGATTGTTGGGAGATTGTGTTTCTTAGTAATGTCAGAAGCTGTACTTACAAAGTCTCACCAACATGACTGCCCAAATGTGAGCCAGAAAAGGATGACACCAGTAGACATTCCAAAGTTGGTGGGGTCAAGCCATGAGTAGTTCTTTACTCTACATAAAGAACTATAGATAACTGAGGAAAATTGAAAATGGGAGAAGTGGTTCTCCCAAGGGAAAAACACATCAACTGGTTGTCCAATACTAAAGGGTCATCTCCGAAAACATACATACAAAGTAACACCTTATAGGCTGAGCTTATTATATTTAGGAATATAAGTATTACATAAATATACATATATGCATGCAATGACCAATTACTGAAAAACAAGGAAACCATTAATGTGAAAGAGAGTAGGGAGGCACATACGGTAGGGTTTATAGGGAGGAAAAGGAAGGGAGATGTATTGTAATTTTATTATAATCTCAAAACATTGTTTTACTACTTTAGTGGACAAGGAGGTGGCAGATGCTGGCAACAACAGCAAGCAGAATAAACAAAGCCTATTACAGACAAAGAAAATTGTAAGATTCTTATTTCACTAAAGTTTCATTCTAAAGCATTATATTTGAGGATGGTAGACATAGGGCCCAAAGGATCAGTTGAGTGGATGTTTAATATAGTATGCATGTTTGTCATAAAGCCCCTCCTTTTTACATCATGATAACAACAGGATTATATGACCCCAATCTCTCTACTTTTCTTATGTACTCATGGCTCTTCCATTCCTCTGAGGATCCCCCATTTACCATGTACTAGATCTGAATTATTTTCCTTGAAATAATGACAAATTGTCATGTTTATTCTCCCTCCTCATCCCTAGTTCATAAGACATCACTTCTTATACAACCTGAAGGTCTGTTCCTTAGTGAAAATGAGGAGTCTGGACAATGTGCTCTGTTTCCACTAAAATAACAAAAAATGTTTAGAAAGTTATGAATAAATGAATATGTATTTACCAACTATACCTCTTGTCACCATAAACACATACCTTTAGCTAAACCAGGGCTTCCAAACCTCAACTCTAATGGCATCTTATGTGGATGGATTTTGTTCTGAGGCTCTTCAGTGTGTTAGAAGATGCCAATTAGCATCCCTTGCTCTTATAGATCACTAACACCCTCTTTCTAAAAATTTCAACAGCCAAAAATACCTCCTGGTTTTTAATCCCATGGCCTCTGTGATGCAAAATTACCCATGGCTGCAAATCATTGACCTATTTCCACATGCTTGCTAGTATGTTATATTTACCAATGGCCTCTTTACAAATGCATGTTCCATAGAGTTTCTAATACTTTCTCAAAAGCATGATGTCAATTAAACGGCATTTACCAGGCACTCTATGAAAGGGCTGCTGTCATTGATACTATTTCTGAGTAGAAAAATTAGGGTCATTGAGTTTTAACATTGTTTTCCAGTGCAATAGAGAAAATAAGAAGTGGAACAAGAACTCTTGACTTAAGCCCTCTCTAACTTCAAAATCTCCTAGCAACTCTGATAAACTATTTCCCAAACACATACAGCCTACACTCCAGGATGAGTTTTGTAGGGATTCCAGAGAATCTTTTAAGACCTAGTCCAACTAACCCCCCCTGAACAATGAAATTCTCAAGATATTCAGTATGTAGCCTATTTGAATATTAAGTGTTGCAAGATAATAGGAGTTAAAATCAAGTCAGAGAGGAAGATATGCTGTGATAACTTGGATTGCCTGCCCAAGCAAGGAGGGCTGCAGTTCCTTTCAGAGGATCATGCACTTCCTTCATGGAAACATGTCCAATGTGTCCTCAGTGCATCCTGCACATGTCTGTTTTTTTTGTTTTTTTTTTTTTTTGTTTTGTTTTGTTTTTTTTTTTTTTGCACAGGGAGAATCTTCAGCACAGAAATGTGTTTGCTCATCTTTCTTGCAGAGAAAGTACACAGAAGAGACTCAGTCACAGATGGATGAATTGAGTGAATAAGTGAACTAATGAATCATGAATTCAGAACTGTAAACATGCAAAAACAGGAGTTACAAGTAGCTCTTGGCAGCCCAGGTACAAATTGGGGACCTGTCAAGTTAGCTACTTGTGGCAAGTGTTTTGTATTATCTAAAGAATAAGCCAGTCATTGTACAGCCACAGATTTAAAACAGCAAATATGTAAGGAAAAAATGGCTCAAACTCTGTAAAAAAAATAGTTCACACTCTCTTTTCAGTTTTAAAATTCAGGCTATGGCTGGCACAGGTATCCAACTCAGTTCTACTCACCTTTAGAACTATTAATTTTTGTTAAATATTCAGGGCACTGCTCTTCTGTAAAGGCTATGAGCATCTTAGTGATGCAAAATGATGTGCAGTTCTTTCTGTGTAGAGGCTGCTGAAAGTGATTTTAAAAAGCAGCTCGTGCCTAGAAAAGTTTCCCAGACCTAGAGATGGGTATCTGGAGGCAACTGGTTGCCTTCTCTGTCTCCATAGCCATAGCTAAAAGATGCTGAGAATTGTTCCTGTGTTCCTGAATTACTGACCTGGAAAGATGCCTAGTGCACCTTTCTCTTTTAATCTTCATGGTGGCTGATGATCTTTGAAATTTTCTTCTGTCAGAGTCACTGAAGCCCAAAGTGACATCCATAGTGATGAGGTAACCAGAGTACAAAGAAAAGCAGTGACCTGCCCAACGTTTCCCAAGAGCTTGTGTACAAAACTGAGACTAATGCATGGAACCAGTTAGACTACAAAAAATAAAGGGACACTTTCCCACTGGATCTGAGAGGAGGCTCACAAAACATATTGATCAAGAAGCCTATAGCTGAGTTATGGAATCCTTTAATTGACAATGACAATTCCAGGGTTGCTGGAATTATTAATTCACTCATGCATGCAACCTAAGTATTATTATATGCCTACTGTGTGCTGAATGGAGCATGTGATGAATGGAGCAGACATAAATCAAGAAAACAGACTAGGAGAAAGTAGAGATAATATGACATGATATGATACAATAAGTATGATGCATTGAATATATAATCATGTGTAATGAAATAACAATACCATATAAACCTGTAGTGTAGCATATAAAAAGTATTATTTTAATCTTCCCAGACTGGTATAATAGCATACAGTAGAGTCTGTTAAATAACAGAAAATTATTTTTATATGTATGAAGACTAGACATAATCTAATATCAGAGTGCCACCATCTTTGTGTTCTGTGGGCAAATGGCAGAGATGCTGGAGGAGTAGAGAAAGGACAGGAAGACAGGAGAAAGGGAGAGGGGAGCATACACAAGCTCAAATTCTGCGTCTTGTCTTATCATTTAGAAGATGATTTATTTTGTAAAGGTATCACCTTCAGACACTACCACTCTGAGTGACACTTAGATGTTAGACATTCAGCATAAGTTTGGGAGGCACAGAGTTCTCCATTAGCACATGCATAATATGCTTATTGAATATGTTATGAAATAAAATTATACAATCAAAGTACAGCATATACTTGTGTCAAAGTTTCCTTGTATTATATAACAGTATGCACAGTGAATATACACATTGTAAAAAATATGCACAGTAAATACACAAGATGAAAAGGGGAAAAAAAACAGACAAGGGTTCTTGTAGTAACTAACTAAAGTCAAGCGTGTTCTCTAGTTCTAGGGGAAAAATGGAATTAGAAACTTGAGAATGATGTCAAAAGGTCCAAACTAAGTATAGACACGAATAAAGCAACAAACAGAATGCCACCAAAATATAATGGCTGGGCTCATGAGCTAGAGGTTCAGGCAGAATTCGATCATTAACCAGGTATAGTTATAGACAAACCATTCAAGTTATCTGAGTTTTCTTTAACCCAATTGTAAAATAAGAAGAATATATGTAGCTCATTTGTGAGTAGTTGTGAAATTTGCATAGAATGTTTTTATGTAGAATTCAGCCTGTTTGTAACATTATAGATAATAAGTGGCTATGGTTATTGAGGTAATAAAATATTCTATGAACACTTTGTTTGGTCCCTATGTACTTTCAGCCAAATACCTCCAAGGTCACTGGAGCCTATAAAACTCAGAAAGGGTCACTGGATCCCCTGGAACTAAAGTCACAAGCATTTGTGAGACATCATATGTGTGTGCTGGGCACTGGATTTACATTTTCTGCAAGATAAGTAAGTGCTCTTAACCATTGTGCTAGCTCTCTCTCCATCCTGCCTTCTTTGTAGTCTTATCATCTCAAATGTTATGTATTTAACTGAACACTGTCCACTGTCTACTGCCTTAAGTAATATAAGCTCTATGAGGATAAAATTTTGAGTAGGCTGTCACTGTGTCTTTGGCAAGAATTATGTTGGTTGCATAATAGAAATCATGTAAATACTTGTTCCATGAACAATGAATATTATTTGGACTGAGATAGTCAGTGCTCCTTCTAAGTGACCAACACCCACATGAGTGAAGGGGACCCCAGTAGTGGGACTGCTTGATGCCTGTAATTATAAGTGAAGTAATCATGTGCTCAGAGCTCCTGTCTGCCAGACTAGTGTCTTCTCTAAAACTGTCCTGGAAAATCTATCAGGGTCATTCACAGAGGCAGAGGGCAAGTAATCTGCATTGTTTAGCAATTTAAGTTTTACCTTAATGACCCAGTAAATCACAGTGAAAATTTGAATGCCTCCATAATATGGCGATTCTGAGAAACTGCTGACTCCAGCAGCCTCTGGAGGGATGTTATTACTGATTAGCTTAAGATGGGTACTCTGCAGGCACTTTTATGCTCCACATAGGTCAGGGTGCCATGGAAGATGTATATTTTTCCTCTTTCATGGAGTAGACTATAATTCATTCATAGGCAAGGAAGAGTAGTAACTCTTTCATTCACTCACTCACTCTCTTCCATCTCTCTCTCTCTCTCTCTCTCTCTCTCTCTCTCTCTCTCTCTCTCTCTCTCTCTCTCTCTCTCTCTCTCTCTCTCTCTCTCTCTCTCTCTCTCTCTCTCTCTGTGTGTGTGTGTGTGTGTGTGTGTGTGTGTGTGTATGATGGCATTATTTTAACCAGAAAAAATTGGATTTTTAACATTCTTATCAAATATTAAAACAAATTGAATTCTCACAGGTTTTGTTCACCACCTCCTTATTACAAAAGCTCCTCACCAATTTCATACTGATCTTATAATTAATCCCCAACTGTCCCTGTGCAACTATCTTTAGGACTAGGCAACAAGAGTGGACATCTTGGCTCACACACATTATAAAGATGCTGTTGTATATAGGCACACTGAAGAATGCATTGATTAAGAGAACATGCAGCCACCTCTACTATTTGGCATACAGCTCTCAGCTCTGACACAGCATGAGTCTGAGATTCCATTCTTGTGTGTATTCAAGCCTCAGGGAAATACTTCTGCACATGTCTTGCTCTGTGTTCTTGCAATGAAAAGGTCAGTGCATCTGAATGCCAGGAAGGCTTGCAGGTGTATCACTGCCAGTGTCAGAGACAGATGCTAAAGGATTGTAGCAGCAGAGCCTGCAGCAGAAAAAAAAAAGACAAATGAATGTGTGTGACCTTACCTCTCTGTCTTCTCTGGAGGAGAATTTCAAGACTTGTGCACCACAGGGTGTGGCAAACATGCCTTTACTTGTGTATTTTCATCTTCTATCTCACAATTCCAGAGATTGAGAGGTGTTTGCATTTTCCTATACCAAACTATTCATAGGGCTTCATTGGTTCTATACATGCGCAGATAAGAAGCATTGCAATGTTTTACATTAGATATTACATGGCAAAATAGTCAATGTTCTCATCTGTTAAAAATTTGGAAACTTGAGTTAGGTTTGCATAAATCTACAAACAATCCAATAAAAACAATTCATTTATATACAAGAAATTTCAATTTAGTATTTTGTATCTTGGTATAACTAAATTAATTATACTTGAAATTCTGTTTTAATCAACATATTTGAGGTTATTATAATTGCTTCAATTTACATTTATATGAACATGTATTAAGACCTTATAAAGCAAATTGAGTTATGTTTTATGCTTTAATCTTTTAAATAATTTAGAGTGAGTATACTTTGACAATATGACAGAATTAGAAAGGAGAAAACTTAGCATTCTGAAAAAAAATGCTAAAAAGAACTGAAGCAAAAAATTTTCAAGATAGAACTTGTTTAACACTAGAAATAGTAAATTTGAGTAGACATGATTTGCCAAAAATAACATGAAATTATTGACTATTGTACTAAAAATTCTTAATTTAGGAATAGAAGATCTCCAAGGAGGCATTTCTTAAGGAAAATTAAATAATTAGTCAAAACAGTAAAATCTAATATAAAAATTCTTCTCATTAAATCAACTGCCTGAACCAGTCAACTTACCTCAATGCATCTTCATCCTATCTATTAAAACATGATATAGTTAGATTGAAATGAAAGACCATCAGCATCCATTTATGTCTTTGGTGTGTGTCTTGACTGTCAGCTTTCCTCAAGCTTCACAGCAGAACATTGCTACACTCAGTTCTCACTTAAATTACTCACCCTAAATATATGTCCTTTAACATTTGCCTCTGCATACACCTTTCCAGGAAATAATCAGGATGCCATGAAACTGGAAAGGGAAAAAAAACTGGAAGTATTAAAGTTGAGTATCTGCTCTCTATAGTCAATTATTATCCTAAAATGGTAATTTTTCTGAGTCTTTCCACTTTGGGTTTTTTTTTTCTAATTTGCAATCTCACTTGCATTGAATACATGTTATATACCTTTGCCAAATGCTTTATATGTTTTATGTTATTTGTTGCACACATAGGAAAGAAAGATGTTATACTCTAAGTAGATAAGACAAAGTTAGAGTTTGAACTCAGTCTGACACAGGAGTCCACAAGAAACTTATGCTATTTACTTTAATCAAAGTTACCTTCAGAACCAGGAGTGGGTGTGTCCACTGATATCCCTTCTGAATTATTCTTGAGTGAAGAATCAAGCTGATGCCTTCTTGAAGATCTCCTATAATTGTGATAAGCATCATCTGCATCTAATCTTTAATCAGTGTAGGAGAGTCTTGCGCACAGATTGCATCTTACTAGTCTTTCTCTTTCTGATGCTTTTAAAAAGGCTTGTGGATTTACATTAGTTCCATTTCTGTTGCTGTGAGGAAAAAAGCACTAGGGAAACAACATGGAAGAGCAAGGTATTAGGTCACTGTTCCCAGTTATCGTCTCTGGAAATGCAGAGGAGTCAAGGCAAGAACATGAAATGACTAGCAATATCACACCCACCGTCAACAACAAAGAGAAAGTATTGCATGCATGCTTACTGCTCAACTTACTTTCCCTACTATCCCATAATTCAGAACCCAATCCCAGAGAATGGTGCTGCCCACGGTAGGCTGTGTCTTCATACATCAATTAATATAGTCAAGATAGTTCCCCATAGGCATACCAACAGGCCAACCTGATCTACTAGACGGTCTCTCATTGAGAATTCCTTTCCAGTTTATTGTAGATTGTGTCAAGTTAAAAATTAAAACTAACACTCACAGTAAAAAAGCACACCAATATCCAATACCAAATGGTCAGTTTGAAGATATAAGTAACATTATGCAGATTGAGTCAGTTGTAATTATTTAGATGCACATTTGCATAAAACAACAACTGAAAGAGCAAAGATGTACATGAGAGAAGCTGAAGACAGGAAATGTAAAGGGGAAAGGATTTAATATATTATAACCGAAAGCAATAAAAGACATTATTTAAAAACCAATCACTGTATTTTAGAAATTAAGCTGGATAGTGGTGTGATACACCTTTAATCCCAGCACTAAGGAGGTAGAGGCAGGCGGATCTCTGTGAGTTTGAGGCCAGCCTGGTCTACAAAGAGTTCCAGGACACTCAAGGCTACATAGAGAAACCCTGTCTCAAAATCCATAATAATAATAATAATAATAATAATAATAATAATAATAATAAATGATTAAATAAGTAAAATTAAATTGTTATTTTGTAAATGAGCAAATTAAAATGAGTACATGAATAAGATGATGAATGATTCTTAAGTGATATTCTCTATTTGGTTGCGTGCTTGCTATCTTTCTCTGTGTGATTACTAAAGGAGCTTTATTCAAGAATCAAGTAGAACATATTTCATTCATTCCACCTCACACTATCCTCTTATACCCAGGATTTAAATGGAATACATAGAATACCTGAAGAAGTTCTCCTGGGCCTATCTTCCACTCAGGATTGACAGAATATAGATATTTTGTTTTCCAACCCTGTCATCTACTTGGTTGAGGTTTAGGAACATCTAGATCTACAGGCAGTTTCCTATACCCTCTTTCAGCCTCACTGGGCTCACAGACATGGCCAGATAAAAATTTCTGTGGGTCAAGCAAGACAAACACCTGATACCAATTCATACTCCACTCTTTCTACCTGTGGCCTGGAAATCTGAGTCATAGGGAGAAGTAAAAGAAAGTAGAATTTAAACTTCAGGTCCCAGCTACTATCTTTAATACTTCCTAATCAATAATTCCAGTATTCTCATCCCCATTTGACTTCTATTCATGTGTCTCAATTGCTTCTGCACTCTGGAGAGAGAAGTCAATGTGTAAGTTATGTTTCTTTTGAACTCTCTTCAAGGTTTGACGACTCATTCTGGTCAAGTCTTGTAGTTGGGGCTAGCCATAAAACATTCTTGCTGTCAGTCTTTCCTCTCATTTTACTTGTACCACTTTTTATGAATTTCTTTATTCCAGAATTAGGATATTATTCCATCTTACCTTCATAACCTTTCCCTGAACACTTCACAGAGTAAGACTTAAATGGCATTATCAGTGTTAGGTTATGAATAGTTTATTACCAGTCTTCACAATTTCCAGATATTAAGCTTCTTACAAGTGGGGAGATGAAGACCCTGCTTGTTTTCTATTTCACTGTACTCTTGAAAGCTTGCCCAGGATTAAATGGTACTAAATCTAAAGAAAATTAATAAATGAGAAAATTAATATGCTAACATATAAGTCTAGAGCCTTGTAACTGTTAAGTGATTAAAAATGTATTCAAAATACTTCAGTAATCTAACCTGACATTTTTAAATGTCACTGAACCAAGAATCTATTGAGCAGCTAATACTAGACTTTAAAAAATACCGACTATGGAGTATTCCAATGGTCTCCATCATGTCCAATGGGTGTGGTGACCCAATTGCTGGAGATTCATTTTTCTAAATTGGAGATATAAATAAGAATAGCAGCTGTTTCTTTGTGATGCAGTGTTTTTTTCCTGTTAATAGCAAAGTTAAATTTCCATAAGATGAAATAGTGGTAAAGAAAACAAAAAACATTCTATCATCCATTCCACTGAAAAAGGACTAGGAAACCTGAACAAGTAAATTAATAAGTTCTTCAACCACACAATGGTAGAACAGGGCTGGAAGATGAAAGTTCTTATCTAGAAGGTCTATGTATTTCTATGTGATTTCCAAGAAGCTTCACTCATAAAACACCTCCATACCCAAAGTCAGTAGATGCAAAAGACTGAAGGGAAAGACTGAATGGGACTCTGGAAGTTCAATGGCCAGTAAAAGAAAGCATCAATTCCATCAATAACTGTAGATCAAATTGGAAAGGTGTTATGATATGGTATGTGTAGAATAAATGAATATGGGATTATGGTCATCTAGGGAGAAACAACATCATCATATTACTTATTTCAAGGTGATTCATGGTCTCTCTCCTGTTTGAGACAGTATGCTGGATGGGCATGGGAGTGAGAGAAAATGGTGGTAAAGAGGGGGTTCACTGTGGGGAAAATGCAGGTCATTTACAAAGAAGCCCTCCCCCATTTCTTACCTTACATTCTTTCTACTTTTATTAGTTCTCTAGCATGCTTATATCCTTTATAGTCTTTATCCTAAACAAATGCTGGTTTCTTTACTCAGGCTACTCTGACTTCTGTTTTCACAGGACTGCTTCCCAAAACTTTGTGTTTGATTTAAATATCATCCATGAGAGGTCCTACTTTATCTGTGCACAGTCTAAAGTAGAGCCCTCTGCCCCGGCCCCACAAAAAAAGCATAATTTTACTCAAAGAAAAGAATATATCCAAGTAATTTTAATTAAGTATTCAGTTATGAGATGAACTTATTTTTATGGCAATGGGATCCAACCCAAGGTCTTCTATATACTAACACTTTACCACAGAGCCCCTGCTCACAAGCTAAAGTTTGAATGTTCATCATGTTCATCTCGTTCATCAAACTGTAAGCCCAAGAACAAGCCTCATCTTTGATACACTTATCATACATACTAGTCCTTTATAAATTTGTCAGTGTATAATCAGTAGTGGGTAAAACCTTTTGAATGAGTGAATGTGGGTGAATTAAATATTTTTTATCATCATCCATCCTGAATATGTAATGAGTAAATGAGCCCATTGCTATCTAGAATTTACTCAGTACTTACTATCTTTTAGACACTGGAATGATAATGGAAACATACAGTAACTTTCTCAAGTTCACACAGTAGTAAGTAGCAGGGCTGGAATGAAAACCAGGTGATCTGAAGGAGTAGTTTGTAGTTTAGCCTGGATGCTACACTACTTCTCATGAATGAGTGGATGAAATAATTAATACTGAATAAGTGTCAAAAGGAAATTTGTGCTCTGGGAACTGCTAAAGGCTTAATATAAATTATAGTAAAACCTGGTTTAAAAAAACAGCAACAAAGTACAGGATGAATAGAAAGAGAGCCATTGGGACCTGCCTGGTGATATCAACTCATGATGAGATAATAAGCATAGAGAATTTGTAAACATTTACTGCTTTGGATAATTGGTAATAAGGATTCATTTTAGAAGAATTAGGTTAGAAGCAGAGAGAAAGAAAATCTATAATATTCAGCATATTCAGAATTCAGTCTTATCCAGAAAGAAGGCTGGTGTTAGTTACTTAACTTCATCATCTCCATGAAAGAACCCTGTGATACACTAAAGATTCATCAAGGAATAGCGATGACTTGTCTCTAGATTAGAGATTGGCAAGTATCTTGTCAACAAACCTTCCTGTGAGAAGATGTGGCAGAACTGAAAAAGTTATCTATAGAGCAAGGAGAACAAAGACATTGTGAAATGCCTATTTTGTTCTTTTATATTCCTCTATTTCTCTTCTCAAATGAGGAGTAACCCATGGGAAATAAACAAATACAGAAATAAATTAAACATTAGCCAAGAGGTGGGGCTGCAGAATCAATGAGAGTACAGACAACAAAATCAGCCATGTGACCTTGCTTGAGTCTTGAGTGGTTTCTGATGACAACCTAGGATTCTGTGTTCTCTGAAATACAACAGGTAACTCTATAGTCTCATGAGTTGCTCAGGGATTTGTTCCCACTGGACAATTGATGGCATTCCTACTTTCTGAGTCATTGTGCTTTTTTTTTGGTCTTAGTCACTCACTGTTCATATGAGTTAATGAGCCTTTATGAAGGCCTATTTGACCTCTGAACCAGAATGTCGCTCAGATGACACCCTTCAGGATACACCTATAGCCTGCTGATACTGATATTCTAGTTTGATCTTGAAAACGGGGTCCAAGACACTTCATTCCATGTATCATTCAGTATACCCACTCTAATCTACCTCATCCGGGCTGGACACTTAGGCAGATATGGTACAATAATAACAACCAAAAAATAAAATATAAGAGGTGTCTAGGGCTGAGGAAATGACCCAGTAGATAAGGGAAAATGCTTGTTATGAAAGCATGAGTTCAGAACCCCAGAATTCATGTGAAAAACTGAGTGTGGTGATATATGCCTGTAACCAAAGAGCCTGGTTGGGGTACAGACAGAAGGATCCCAAGGGATCAATTGCCAGCCAGACTAGCCATAATGGAGGTCTCCAGGTACAGCGAGGGAACTGTCACCAACAAAAAATCTTAAGGTAGAAAAACAATTGCAGAAGATGTCCTGCCATCACAAAACACAGATTTTTCCCATCCAGTACCCTTATAGGAAAAGCACTTAGTTCATTCAGAGAACACGCATAAAGTCTGAAGGGAATACAATAGTAAGAAATCAGTCACCATCTTTGCCTTAAAGGTAAACACATCATAACAACAGTTGTGGTTGAGTACATGCAAACCTTTAGCACTTTTACAAAATGGGTAAATCAATGACTGATGACAAAGCATTTGAGCTCATCCTAGGTAGAGGAGTATGCTCAGGGAGGGCTTGTCATAAAAGCTCTAGTGAAGGACTCTCCTATGATGGCATGTGAATCTAAAGAGGAAACAGACAGGTGAGCAAACCCAAAATAGAATACACCAAATACAAGTTAAAAGTCTGTATAAGGCAGTCAGGTAGTAAGAAATAAGCAAGAAATCCTGCAATCAGAAAGTCAAATGGGGTAGATTTGCTGACTTTATAAGCTGAAAATAGAGCCTGTACAATGTTTTCTGTAAGGAAAATGGAAGCGGCAGAAGCTACTAGGCAATGTTCAGCATATGACTATAAATTGGAAGAAAATGAGAACAGTAGATATGTGAGCTAAAGACCAGGACTCAGTCAAAAGGATGTAAGAGGCACAGCAGGGTAGGAGTCAGGAAACAATGCCCTAAACCTGACAACTGGATTTTTACATGATTTTCCTATGTAGAACATTTATTGAGAGGTAAAGTAACAGTAGAGACTACAATTCCAAGGGCTAGAAGAAATAGACTTTCCATGGTCTGTAATTCCTTTAATGAAATAGAAGGAATGCTGTGTCTCTAGTCCTAAGAACTAATTCTGCCATATACTGACTGTAGGAATCTGAGAATTGTCCCTACTGTTTTGGTTTCATTTGTTTTAATTTATGTCTTCATTGTGAGATGACAGAATTGAAAAATTCTGATTCATTTTTGAGAGCCAAAATATGCAGTTTTCTTTCTCCTTATGGAGTCATAACTCAGAGCTAACTCCCCTTCTATGTAAGTTTGTAACTGGAAACAACTAATTTTTTCTTTTTTTTTTCTTTTTTCTTTATCTAGGAGACTCCAGATAATACATTTTAATCTGAGTACCATGTTGAATCTAGAATCAGTCTATTGGTTGCAACAGTTGAAGGCTTGGTTTGGCTCAGGACTTCTTGATTCCAAACTCCCTAGTCTATTAAAGAAGTAAACAGTTTTTTGTTGATGACATTACTACTATCATTTTTCCTAGTATTTTTTTTTAAGTCTATCACAGGTATATAAGAATTCATCTTGTCAGAAGAGGGACAGAATTTGGCATTCTGTGTTGGTTGTTGAAAGTGAAATCTGTTGACTAAGAAGTTGTTAATTTCTGTATCTCTTAGTCGACATGCATGTAAACACGCATGCATTCCCTCTACAAAAGTTAATAAAGAGATGAAATCTGAAAATGGTTCCTCTCTTTAAGAATCCACATTGAGTTTTATTTTACAGTGATTCTGGGTGGAATTTGACTACTGTGAACAGTTGAGTATTGGTATTGATTCAAGTTTCTCGGAACTCTGCAGGTTACTGAGAGAAACCACAGCCAATTGCAGATTCTTGAATGTGTTCTCGGCCAACATGGCTCACAACCAAAAGCACTGAGAACATAAGCACATGTTCAAAGTTTCTGTCCAAACCACTATGAATGAAAAGCTTTGCTCCTCTGTGTTGTAGTCCCTGAGTTTAATAGGCTCTTCCTACATGAAATGGCACAGCCATCTAAGTCTATTTAGTGTGATCATGGTATTTTTAATTATAAAGTACAAACTGAAAAATACATTAGCTAGTATCATATTTCTATAATCAAACAGATTAGAATATAACAATAGCCTTTTTGTTCCCAGTCAGCTCTGATGATCATTTGAAAAAGGAAGATATAGCAGAAAATGGAAGAGATACAATGATATTCACTAGACTTGACTTCCCAAACTGATTCACATGTGTGTTAAAGTCAATGAAGACTACAAACTACAAGGAAATAGTGAAATTCAAATATATTCTGACACAAACAATCCAAAGAGAGAGCCTGAATAGGACAGACTATAGAAAGAATTGGATAAAGTATAATCATAGACTGAAAGGACTTATAATATTAGATGAACATTCATAAAAATGTTAAAAATCAATGTAAATACTATCTAAGACATAAACAATATACTAAAAAAATCAGCTCCAGACCCACTAAGAAATAATCAGCTCCACATAATGCCAAATTATTAAAGTCTTAAGAGATTCCAGTGACTATTATTTATAACACAGGTTAAGTTTTTCTCCATCAGGTGGGGAGGAGAAGGATTGAAGGAAAGAGTACAGGGAGAGATGACTGGAATTGGAGGGCACTTGGGATAACTAGTGCAGTGGAAACTCCCTGGAACCTATGAGCATGACCCTAATGAGGATTTCTAGTGAAAGAGGATTCAGAGCCTGAACTGGCCATCTTCTGTAACTAGGCAAGGCATCCAGTGGTAGGACTAGAACACCAACCCAACCATAAAACCTTTGACCCACAACCTGTCCTGCCTGCAAGACATCCTGGGCAATGATGGCTCAGAGTTTGTGGGAGTGGCCAAATATGACTCGTCTAACTTGAGGCCTATACCACAAGAAGGATCCCATGCCTGACACTGTCTAGATGGCCAGGAACTGGGATCTGGATGGCCCTGAGACCTAGGGTAGAACCATATGTAACTGGTGAATAGAAGACAATGAAATGATTCCTAATGATATTTTATTATACTCATAGATTGGTGGGTGTCTAGCCCAAATGTCATTGGAAAGGCTTCTTCTGGCAGCTGATAGGAACAATAAAGAGACCCACAGCCAAATCGTAGGTGAAATGTGGGAAACCCAGAGGAAGAGAGGAGGAAAAATTGAGGGCACCAGAGGAGCCAAGGACATCAGGAAAACATGGCCCAAAGAATCAACTAAACAGGGTTTACATGGGCTCATAGAGACTGAAGCAGCCATCACAGAGCTTGAATGGGTCTGCACTAGATTCTTTATATATATATATATAAAGTTGTTTAGGGATTTTATGGGACTCCTAACAGTGCGAGTGGGGATATTTCTGACTCTTTTGTTTGCTCTTAGGACCCTTTCCTCCTATTGGTTTGCCTTGTCCAGCCTTGATATAAGGATTTGGGGCTAATCTTATTCCACCTTTTTATGCCATGTTTGGTTGATATCCCTGGGAGACCTGCTATTTTCTGAAGGGAAATGGAGGAGCATAAGATCTTGGAGTGAGTGGAGGTGGGAGGGAAATGGGGAGGAAGCTGTGTTTGGGATTTATTATATGAGAGAAGAATAAATAAAAATTTTAAATTACAAAGAAATCATTATTTCATCTTGCTCAGAATCTCTTCCATGAGTTCTCTCAAATAAATGTTACTATGAGATTGAAATATTATTATTTATTCATATACCCTGCCTCTTGAACACTTGTTTCTTTCTTTTCTTTTCTTTCTTTTTCCTCCTTCTTTATTTATTATATTTGTGTTTTAATTTTACACATGGGTTCCCCTGTCCTCCCCCCTCCCTCCCCTGCCCCCACCATTTCTCCCAGCCCCTCCCCTCCATTCCCATCTCCTCCAGCGCCAAGACTCCCCTGGGGATTCAATTCAACCTGGTGGATTCAGTACAGGCAGTTCCAGTCCCCTCCTTCCAGGCTGAGCAAAGTGTCCCTGTGTAAGCCCAAGGTTCCAAACAGCTAGCTCATGCACTAAGGACAGGTGTAGTTAGAGTTTTCCTGCCTGGCCCACAGTCAGGACAAATCTCTCTTACCTGTCAGTCCCACAGTCGCTCAAACCCAACCAAGAAAGCACACAGAGACTTATATTGTTTACAAACTGTATGGCCGTGGCAGGCTTCTTGTTATCTACTTCTTCTATCTTAAATTAACCCATTTCTATAAATCTATACTTTGCCACGTGGCTCGTGGCTTACCAGTACCTTATATTTTGTCATGGCCACAGCTGGTGGTATCTCTCCCCCAGACTTCCACTTCCCAGAATTCTCTCCTCTCTTGTCCCGCCTATACTTCCTGCCTGGCCACTGGCCAATCAGAACTTTATTTACACAGAGCGATATCCACAGCAGACAGGTCTGGTTCCCACTGCCTGGATGCCTCCCAAACAGTTCAAGCTATTCAATTGTC
The DNA here is from genome assembly GCF_903995425.1 of Onychomys torridus. Lineage (NCBI taxonomy): Eukaryota > Metazoa > Chordata > Mammalia > Rodentia > Cricetidae > Onychomys > Onychomys torridus. Next base: position 66,439,607 of record NC_050452.1, read on the forward strand.
TCACTTATCCAGAGGGCCTGATCCAGCTGGGGGCTCCATAGCCTTTGGTTCCTAATTCTGTGTTTCCATTCATTTGGCTATTTGTCCCTGTGCTTTTCCAATCTTGGTCTCAACAGTTCACACTCTTACAGTCCCTCCTCTTTCTTGACAATTGGACTCCTGGAGCTCTACCTGGGGCCCGGCTGACAATCTCTGCATTCACTTCCATCAGTTATTGGATGAGATTTCCAGCACAACTGTTAGGGTGTTTGGCCATCTGATCACCAGACTAGGTCAGATCAGGCTTTCTCTCGACCATTGCCAGCAGTCTACAGTGGATGTATCATTGTGGATTTCTGGGGACCTCTCTAGCACTTTGCTTCATCCTATTCTCATGTGGTCATCATTTATCATGGTCTGTTATTCCTTGTTCTCCCTTTCTGTTCTTGATCCAGCTGGGATCTCCTGCTCCCCTAAGCTCTCTTTCCTTCGAACCTTGCCTTTCATTACTCCCACTGTCCTCCAGGTTGTTCATGTAGATCTCATCTATTTCTCTGTCACTGGGTGATCCCTGGGTCTTTCCTAGGGTCCCTGTTTTCTAGGTAGCCTCCCTGGAGTTGTGTAGCAGTCTAGTCATCTTTGTTTTACATCTAGTATCCTCCTATGAGTGAGTACATACCATGTTTGTCCTTCTGAGTCTGGGTTACCTCACTCAGGATGATTTTTTCTAGATGCATCTATTTGCCTGCAAACCTCATGATGTCATTGTTTTTTCTCTGCTGAGTAGTACTCCATTGTGTATGTGTACCATATTTTCTTTATCCATTCTTCAGTTGAAGGGCATCTGGGTTGTTTTCAGGTTCTGGTTATTACAAACAATGCTGATATGAACATAGCTGAGCAAATGTTCTTGTGGTATAATTGAGCATTCCTTGGGTATATGCCCAAGAGTACCTTTTTTTGTTTTTTTGAGCCAGGGTTTCTCTGTGTAGTTTTGGTGCCTGTCCTGAATCTCACTCTGTAGACCAGTCAGGCCTTGAACTCACAGAAATCCCTCTGGCTCTGCCCCCTGAGTGCTTAGAACACTTGTTTCTAATCACTGAGTCTTATATCATCTATACCTACCCATCAGCTGAGCTAATATAAAGTTTTTGTGTATTCTTTGCCTTAGAATAGTTACTCCCAAGATAGAGAACCTGATATAATAATTCTGTGACTAGGAAAACAGAAGTTGTATTCATTGATTCAGGAAAGAGACCTGCAACTACAGACTACATTTCACTATTTAGGACTATTAAATAAAATAGAGTGTGCACTCAGGCTTAAGCACATTTTTGCCAGGCTTTCCTAAGCTACCAATCTAACTAGTGAACCATGAGAACATATCTGGGTTTTGTTAGCACAAGTACTGTGTAAACCTTGCGCTCAGTAGCATTAAAAATCCAGTTATCCCTTCAATGGAGTTGGTGACCATTAAAAGTCCTCTCATGAAATTATCAGAAAGATATTTGCAATAGATTTATTGTGATATTATCTTCCAATTAAATAACTTGTGTCTGTGGACAACCTCAGGGCCTCATGGGTTGTTTTGTTTTGTTTTGTTTTGCAAGACAAGGTTTCTTTTTGTTCCCTTGGCTTCCTGGAACTAGCTCTGCAGACCAGACTGGCCTTGGATTCACAAAGATCTGCCTGCCTCTGCCACCCGAGTGCTGGGATTAAAGGCGTGCACCACCACTGCCCAGCCAATTTCAAATTTTAAGAGCCAATGATCTGTCACTGCTTTGGTCAGTATTAACTTCTTTGTCCCTTGACTGACTTCTGTTCAGCCAAGTCACAATCACTGTATTTTTTTTTATAATTTAATTTAATTTTACATATCAGCCATGGATTCCCCTGTCCTCCCTCCTCCCACCTCCCTCTAGCGCCCCCCTCCCATTCCCATCTCCTTCAGGGCAAGGATTCCTCTGGGGATTCAGCTCAGCCTGGTAGATTCAGTTGAGGCAGGTCCAGTCTCCTCCCTACACTCAAGCTGAGCAAAGTGTCCCTGCATAGGCCCCAGGTTCCAAACAGCCAGCTCATACACTAAGAACAGCTCCCAGTCCCACTGCTTGGGGACCTCCCAAATAGTTCAAGCTAATCAACTGTCTCACTTATTCAGAGGTCTTGATCCAGTTTGGGGCTCCTCAGCTATTGGTTCATAGTTGATGTGTTTCCAATAGTTTGACTATTTGTCCCTGTGCTTTTTCCAGTCACGGTCTCAACAATTCTCACTCATACAATCCCTCCTCTTTCTCGCCAATTAGACTTGCGGAGCTCCACCTGGGGCCTGGCCGTGGATCTCTGCATCTGCTTCCATCAGTCACTGGATGAGAGTTCTAGCATGACAGTTAGGGTGTTTGGCCATCTGATCACCAGAGTAGGTCAGTTCGGGCTTTCTCTCGACCATTGCCAGTAATCTATTGTGGAGGTATCTTTGTGGATTTCTGGGGACCTCTCTAGCATTTTGCTTCTTCCTATTGCTATGGGGTCTTCATTTATCATGGTCTCCTTTTCCGTGTTCTCCCTCTCTGTTCTTGATCCAGCTGGGACCTCCCACTCCCCTAAGCTCTCTTTCCTTTGACCCTTGCCCTTTATTACCCCCTCCCCCCCATCATGTCCAGTATTTTATCAGATTATGTGGTCACTGAGCTATACTTCCAGCTTCAGCAGAAAAAGTGTGCATAGTTACCATGGGTATGTTCAGGCTTTTCCTTTAAGAATCATTTGCCATAAGTCTCCAGTAAAGGGTTGAATAGCAAAGCCTCTGAGAGAAGCAGCAGCATAGGAATCACTTAATTCAAGTGGACATGAAGTGAATTATGAATGAAAACTGTCTTTTCAAAATTATGACTGATTCACCTGGCCTTTCACCCACATAAACCCTTGTGCTCTCTGTATGATCTTTTGAAGTGCTCAAAGAAGTCACCCACTGTGGAGAGAGGTTCAGTAAGATGAGATGATCCATGCTGTAGATGCCAGGCCCATTCCCAAGCTGCAGTACTGTAGCTTTGGCTACTTGGAAGAAGTTTACTATTGAACAGGAAAACAAGTTTATCATTACCAAGTCTCATCCAGTTGCTGCAATAGCTGTGACCATTTATGCAACAAGAGATACTTATATTCAACATCAGATACAACACCATTTCCTAGTATAATTAGGCAGTCACCTAGTGACCACAGTTAAGTATGATTCTTCTGTAGCTTTTGGGGACAGAACTCTGAGAACAGCATGCCATGTGTCTTTAGGTCCAGTACCTTATGAGACCTTATTTATTGGTTCACAAATGGCTTTCTTCTCATATCCTCACAGGGCATAGGATGCAAGCCCTATCCTATCTTATCAGTGCTTTGATTACATCATGAGGGCCTCATGATCATGACCTCATCATCTACACCTGATTACTTCTCAAGGCCCCAAAGAAGTATCCCATGTAGCATCCCTTTTTCAACCATGGAATTCATTATGTAGCAAATTAAGTAAAATGAGGCTTTTATTCATGCAATTTGCTTATCTTGTCAATCAAATTCTTCATCCATAAGCGTTTGGCCTAATTGGATTATACAGTTCATGCATAGTTTCCTTCCCTGAAGCCAGGGTTACTATTTAAATCTTACTGCATTAGCTAGAAGAAATCACCCACAAGTATAAATGTTATATTACAGGATATAAGTGATATAAATCAATAGTCATCAAATAGTATCATTTTCCTCAAGACCATATTCCATGGGTATAAATAATATAAACAGAAGAGATGAGTCTCACTATTGTATTCCATAAGTCACTTAGAGAATACATCATTTTTTTATTTTTGACAGTTTCATACATGTCATGTATGTAATGTAATGCACTATAATAATATTCACCCTACTACCCTCTCTTATCTTCCACCCACTCCTGCTGAGCCCTTCGCTTCTTCCCAGCTAGTACCCATCCCCTTCCATGTGTTTTTATAATTTACTGGTCTTGAAGAACATTTTAACACAAGGATGGTATCTCTTTAAAAAGGAACAGTTTTTAATAACTCATTTCTACTAGCATAAAAAAAACCCAAAAGTTCTCTAATTATTCTAGCCCCTACACAGCTACCGTACTCAGAGAAAGCATCTAATTTAAAGGGCTGGATATTTTAATAAGAAAAATAGTGGATTTACCAGGTGAAAAAAAGGAAGACTCTGATTGGAATAAAGTGAAGTCATTAGTGTAATGTAGTACTTTCTAGCCAATTGCCCTGGTCAGAGGAACATATTTAAAAATGTAACAGTGGATGTAACTGTGGATCAGTCAGTCACCCACAGGAAAAAAAAAATAACTCTATTCAGGATGATGACAGAAAAGATGGAGGATGACTAAATGACAAACTAGAATGATGTGATGATCAATAAGCTTATCTATAAGTAAAGTTACCAGATTGTGATTCTACCTCCACTTTATCATGTTTTCCTTTTTGTTATTAATAATAATCCTGCTACTTTGTAGCAATCCCATGCAATGTGCCAATATAGAAAATCTAGAGGAGCTGAGACTAGGGTGAAGCATGTTGAAGTGCCCAATCAGAAAATTTAAAAACACTCACTCACAATGTGTACAGGTATAAGTATCATCTCCTCTAAACTGTAGTTGCTGTACTTTCTTTTCTGATACAAACCCTGTAATTACTTTTTTTAGTAGTAATAGGGGGTGGTTAATTCTTGTCACCTGTTATTAGCTGGAGCCCTTAACAATGTATATGGGATAAGAGAGACAAATCTTACCACACAGCTAAATGCCGTGCATGAAGGCACTCCGTGTTGCTGTCCATGGTTCTGATAAGAACAGCAAATTTCATAACTAGAAACTCCAGTCCAGCTTTTCTTCCTTATTATAATTTTCTTTATTGTGGAGAATTTCAAACATACAATGAAATATAATAATATCTACCTCACTTCCTTCCCCATAACTCTCAGCCTGGCCCCTCCCAATTTTTTCTTTTTTTACTTTCTTCTTCTTTTTTTTTTTTTAAATAACACTCAGATTCTGAATATGTTTTCTACAAGTGAATAGATGTGGGGCCATCCTCCAGAGTGTGGAAAACTGACCAGGAGAACACCCTCAGAAAAGAACATTCTCCTTCACACAGCAGCTATCAGATTCCAATAGATCCTCAGGTTTTAAGGGAAATTTCAAGTCCACATGGAAATAGTCTATAAAACTTTGTAACAATATCAAATTATAAAAATCTGTGTTTTGCAACTATATTGATTTTCTGAAATAGCATAATCATCAACTACCAATAGCATAATAATTGTTTTGCATGTGTTAATACTTTTCTTACAAAAAAAATCACTTTTTTGGAAAATGTTTCTCTATATCCCTCCCACATTCTCTCTCTCTCTCTCTCTCTCTCTCTCTCTCTCTCTCTCTCTCTCTCTCTCTCTGTGTGTGTGTGTGTGTGTGTGTTTAGTATCTATCCTGCGAACTTAATTCAAGATAAAAAGTTGTTGTGGAATAGTGCACTTGTACACAGTAAATATTTGTCACTCAAATTGGTTTAATAAAATGCTGATTGGCCAGTAGCCAGGCAGGAAGTATAGGCAGTTGACCAGACTAGGAGAATTCTGGAAAGAAGAAGGGTGGAATCAGGAGTCACCAAGCAAGATGAGAATGCTGTACTCAGAAAAGGTATCAAGCTACGTGACTAAACATAGCTAAGATAGATAACAATTATGGGTTAGTTTAAATGTAAGATCTAGTTAGCAATAAGCCTGATCTACTGGTTGATCATTTACAAGTAATATTAAACCTCGGAGTCAATTATTTAGTAAATGGCTGCTGGGTATTTGGGAACAGTCAGGAAGGAAAGGAAATTTTGCCTACAAAAGTTCTATTCATTTTCTTGGTTCATGACCCTTCTTAATGGCCATTTGCTAGGTGTTTTTCTTTCAGGAGTTCTGCAAGTCACTATTTAAAGCAACTACATCCTAATATTACAGAATAGAAACAAGAAAATCAATCAAACCATTGGTTGGGGGTGGCAACCATTTGTGCTCTGTAGTTTTAGTCTCAGGGAAGTAAGTATGAGGGAGTATGTACTCGAAATTTCTGTGAGAGAACAAAGAGGACTGAGCAGAGGGCAGAGGAGGATGTGACAGTAGTTAAGTTGGTCCACTCCAGCAGCTGAAAGTCCTGATATGGTCTGCAATGTCAGAAACTGGATAGAAACTCCTGTTTAGTTTCTACCAGAATTTACTAATTAGATAACTGGAGAAATCAGAAATGGAGTAAAGTAATATATAAATATGGACAGAGGATGAATATATGTTGGGGAGAGAAAATCTTAAAATAGATAATTATTATAAGAAATTGTGTATCATTATTAAATTTTTAAAGTAACTAAAAAATAATGAATATGTAATCCAAGGAAATAAAATATCTTCTAGTTTGGGTTGATATGGACTTTTCAGGATGCTGAGTGTGAAGTTAAATCATTAATTCCTTCTGAATTTTCTATCCTATTCTTTATGTTTTCTGTCATAGAAATAAGATATCTAAACAATGGATACAAGGTTTTCTTGTACTTTATATAGATAAAGGTTTGCGGTTTTTTTGAGCTTATGCAATATATGAGAAGACTAAACTCAATTTATTTAAACTTGATTATGTTTTAAAGTGTCACTTTTGAGCAGCACATTTTCATGAAGGGTAGTAACACTGGTTGTTTCACACAAGGTCTTGCTGAGCAGCCCTGAGTGGACTGGACCTAATCATGTAAATCAGACTGGCTTTGAACTTGCAATAACCCTCTTGTCTCTATCCCAGACTGCTGAAAAAACAGGCATAAACCCCAATGCCTGACTTTTAACACCTATTTTATACTCTACCTAAAGTGTAAAATCAAATATTTATAAATAGTGACTTCAGTTTTATTACATTAACTTTGAAGCCACATGAAATCAGCAAAAGGATGAATTGGGAAGAATAAAGTTCAGCGGAAGTTGGAGAGGAAACCAAAAAGACAATGGAAATGAAAATGAAAATGCAGCACATTGTCTTGTCGATGGCACAAAATTGCCAGAAATCCATATCTTTTTTTCTAGATTAAATGGTTTAATTTATAATAATGTGCTTTTAAAAGTAATTGTACTAATCTCCCATGATGCTTTTAGAAATGTTTTACTATTTGAATCATTACTGTGCATTAAATTTTTTTGTTGTTCTTCCTGAAGTGTACAATGATGTCTTATAGCTCAAGGTGGCCAATGAAATAGCTATAAATAAATCCAAAGATTCATGCACTGATAGTATACTTGCTTTATGACAAATGTTTCTAGAGGTAAGTTAGAGAAGAAAAAATAATTTGATGTGTTTCCTGTATTCAATAACCTAAAGAATCAGTATGTAGAAGATTTGATTGTATTTCTTGGACTTCAATTACTGTTTACTTGAGGGTGGGAAAGTAACTCTCTCCTCTATACATCTTCTATGACTACTGGTTTGTGCTCTCTGTCTTCTGTAATGAAAGAAATTAATATGTAATTGGAGAGTTTAAGTAGTAAAGCTTTGAATTGAATAAACATGCATAGAATTGATTATTGAAAATAAAAAATGGAGATTAAAAAAGGTTATTTGTGTTTAAGATGTAAAAGAACTCATCTGTCACCAAATCAGAAAATTTATTTTGTTTCTTTGGGAATTTGGAGACCCATTGCTGGAACTCAGCCTTCAGCATTCTGAGCAGTGTATGCTTTTAGAGAGGAATTATTTCCTGTATGTCACACTGAATAATCTCTATTTCTATGTGTCCTGGTGTTCCCAATTCCTGGACTTTGCATTATGATATGCTTCATTGTCACCAAGCTATGTTCCTTTTCAGAGCATTATTTGGAGCAGTTCTGAATGGGTCATGGAGAACTGGATGGTGTAATACAATCAACACACACTGCAGCATGAACTATTTTACAGTGCCCCTTAGACAACCACAGTAAAAGAGATAATGCAGAATAGAAAGTAAAAGTGAATGACTTCTACATATTATGGGGAAACTTTTTCAGTTATATTTTTAGATATTTTTCACAGTACAACAAATGAGTTTCTTTGGTTCTTAATAAAAGGCAGAGATTATCAATGCAAGCAGAAATCCTTTTAGTGTGGGCATAATCCTGTACATTCTGCAATTTTCTTGGTCCATTTATTTTGAGTATCAGAAATTTTTATTCACTTGTTAGAATTGCCTGTGTGGATTAACTCACACTAGTAGAAATCCTCCCTAGAACATACACTCATGAATACTTCTTTATGACTTGAGCTAAACATGATATGCAACATATTAAATAAAGTGCATATCATTTATTAATTAATTAACATGGAAGATATTAACACAAACAGAGAAGCAACTACATATTATAAACATATGTTGACACAAGGTCAATCATATATATATATATATATATATATATATATATATATATATATATACCTTACAGTGATCTGTTATGATATTTATGCCTTTCTTCTATATTATGGAAAAAGCTAGAATCATTGGAGATTTCATAAATATGAGGACCTTTGAAGGTTATTGTCAAGATGAATGAATAAATTAAGAATATATTTGATATAATAGAAAACTTAAGGTGTGTTCATGAGTGATTTCTGATAAGCAACACAAATAATTAGGCATAATTATAGTAGAAGAGAGAGACAAGGAAAGGATAGTTCTAGAAGGATTTTGAATTACCTGGCTTTACAGGTTCATAGGTTGTGATAACTAATATTAGTTTTAAACTTGGCTGAACCTGAAATCAACTAAAACCCAAGCTTCTGGGCACTGCGGTGAGTGTTGTTCTTTTTTTTTTTAATTAAGATTTTTTTTTTCATTCATTTTACACACCAAGGATCACTCTTCCCTCCTCCCATCCTCCAACCTTCCCCTCCCTACCCACCCTTCACTCCCCACCCCACAAGAAGACAAGGCTTCCCATGAGGAGGCACATCCAGTAGAGGCAAGTCCAAGCCCTTCTCCTTGCCTCACTACTACAGGTGTCTCATCCTAGGTAGGAGCTCCAAAACACTTGCTCATGAACTAGGGATGGATTCTGATCCTACCACCAGGGGGCCACCCAAGCAGATCAAGCTACCAATTGTCTCGCCATGCAGAGGGCCTAGTCCAGTACCATGCAGGCTCTGATTCAACTTTCATGAATTTCCATTAGTTTGGTTTGGTCGTCTCTGCAGGTTTCCCCATCATGATTCGGATGCACTTGCTCATAGAATTCCTCTTCTCTCTCTTTGACTGGACTCCTGGAGCTCTACCTGGTGTTTGGCTATGGATCTCTGCATCTGCTTCTATCAGTAATTGGAGAAAAGCTCTGTGATAACAGGGTATTCACCAATCTGATCACTGGGGCAAGCCAGTTCAGTTCAGGAAACCTCTCCATTATTTCTAGTAGTCCAAACTGGGGTCATCTCCATTCCTGGCAACTTCCTTAGAACCAGGTTTCTCTATATCCCCATGTTATCTTCCTCTATCATAGTATCTCTTTCATTATTTTCCCACTCCATCCCTGTTCTGGTTCGACCATCCCATCCCCTTATGTTCTCATCCCCTAGCTTCTACCCTCCATTGCCTACTCCTCATCCCCAATTTACTCTTGAAGATCTCATCTATTTCCCCTTCCCAGGGCAGTCCATGCATAAGTGGATACTAGATGTAAAGCAAAGGATAACCAGACAACAACCCACAACTCCACAGAAGTTAGCTAACAAGGAAGATCCAAAGAGGGGTGCATGAGTGTTGTTCTTGATTGATGATTTGAAACAGGCATATCCACCCTAAGTGGCACCTTCTGGGAGCAGCCCAGATAAAAGGATACGGAATGAGGAAACATCACTTTGTTCCCGTTTACCCTCACTCTCAACAAGCATGTTCATCACTCCTGTCCATGTGACATTCCTTCCCAAGTATTAGAAACAACTTCTTTGGTATTCCATGTAGTTTTAAAGCCAACAAATCTTCAGGAACCCTCTCAGCTTTTGGAGTCAGGTTGATTGAGTCATTTAGGTCATCTAGCCCTGTGGATTGAGAAACTTCTGTACTCCCAGAATCCCCAGTGTGAGACAGTTGTTATTAGATTATTTCCATTGTAAAATATAAGCCAATATAATGCAACCCCTTCACGCTACCCCCACCCCATACACACTATCCATTATATTAGTTTAGGAACACTAAATAATATATGAGGTAAGATGTCTATAGTAAATATGGAGTTCTTTTAAGTGTGTTGGTGAGCTTTGTGTCACTATAATTATCTGAGATATTCATCTTACACAGTTTCACCTACCTCTCAAAACATCAGAAGTTCTATTCTGTACCCCAAATTAAGAAGGTCAGAAATTTCCAGGAAACAGAATTAAACACTATCACAATTTCCATCTCTTCCTCTTGTGAGCATTCTATTTTACCTATAAATAAAATTCTTTTGATTTATATTAAAGCTTTTTGTGTGCAAGCCCTGATTCCCCAAATGAAAGGAAATAGTTTTCCTTTGTTCACATTTATATTTAGTAACAGATCATAAGACAGCGCTGCTAGGACAGTTGTCTTTATTTTCCTCTTCTATCTGGAGACTGATCCAATTATCAATGATATTAGCAGAGCCAAAAAGAACTAGAGCAGAGTTTTCATAATTATATCAAGCTAATCCCTTGATTTTTTTCACCACTGTCTGTCATCAGTCAACACAATGGCATACATTTAGGAGGAAAGGAGAAACGTAGTCTTTGTCCTTAAATGCTGACACTGCAATGCTCCCAGAGCCCCAGAAATAATCTCCTCTTCTGATGAGTGTTGTTCTCTGGGGCTGGCCATTTGATGTAGCAGGATAACCAAGGACTGAAAGTTAAAATGGTTTCAATTTTCCCTGTTGCTCACTAGGTATGAAATCTGGGCAAATATGGCTTGCTTTTTTTGTTTGTTTGTTTGTTTTCTTTTTCTCTGTGGAGAACTAGCAATTAAAAAAATCATTTCATGCACAAAAAGAATATATGTGACACAATTTTCTATGGCTTCTTTATCTCACCATTCCCTCCCTAACTTTCCCAATCTGCATCCATTGCATCTTGACTTTCTCACTGCATTGTTAACTTTATGACAGTAATTTTGGCATAGCTGTACATGCTGTTACAGTAGCTTTAAAATGTAGAGTCAGTTATTGGATGAGAGTTCCAGCACAACTGTTAGGGTGTTTGGCCATCTGATCACCAGACTAGGTCAGATCAGGCTTTCTCTCAACCATTGCCAGCAGTCTACAGAGGATGTATCATTGTGGATTTCTGGGGAACTCTCCAGCACTCTGCCTTTTCCTGTTCTCATGTGGTCTTCATTTATCATGGTCTGTTATTCCTTGTTATCCCTTTCTGTTCTTGATCCAGCTGGGATCTCCTGCTCCCCTAAGCTTTCTTTCCCTCAAACCTTGCCCTTCATTACTGCCACTGTCGTCCAGGTTGTTCATGTAGATCTCATCCATTTCTCTGTCATTGGGTGATCCCTGTGTCTTTCCTAGGATCCTGTTTCCTAGGTAACCTCCCTGGAGTTGTGTAGCAGTCTAGTCATCTTTGTTTTACATCTAGTATCCTCCTATGAGTGAGTACATACCATGTTTGTCCTTCTGAGTCTGGGTTACCTCACTCAGGATGATTTTTTTCTAGATGCATCTATTTGCCTGCAAACCTTGTGATGTCATTGTTTTTCTCAGCTGAGTAGTACTCCAGGTGGAGCTCCAGGTGTCCAATTGTCGAGAAAGAGGAGGGACTGTAAGAGTGTGAATTGTTGAGACCAAGATTGGAAAAAGCACAGGGACAAATAGCCAAACAAATGGAAGCACATGAATTATGAACCAAAGGCTGTGGAGCCCCCGGCTGGATCAGGCCCTCTGGATAAGTGAGACAATTGAATAGCTTGAACTGTTTGGGAGGCATCCAGGCTGTGGGACTGGGACCTGTCCTTAGAGCATGAGCTAGCTGTTTGGAACCTTAGGCTTACACAGGGACACTTTGCTCAGCCTGGAACGAGGGGACTGGACCTGCCTGTACTGAATCCACCAGATTTAAATGAATCTCCAGGGGAGTCTTGGCCCTGGAAGAGATGGGAATGGAGATGAGGGACTGGGGAGAAGGTGGGGTGGGGGCGGAAGGGTTGAGGACAGGGGAACCCATGGCTGATGTGTAAAATTAAAACACAAATATAATAATAATAATAATAATAATAATAATAATAATAATAAAAAAAGAAAATAAATAAATAAATAAATAAATAAAATGTAGAGTCAGATACTTACTGCAGCACCTAGGAATTCTGTCTCAGTACTGCAGCATGTGGGAATTCATTCTTCAGATGAGCAAAATAAACCTCCTGACGGGGTTAATAATACCTACACTTTGGTTTCCTAACAAGGTGCTTGGGTGTTCCACAGAAAGCCTTACAAATATAACTCTAATTAAGCAGAAGTTAAAGAGAGTTTTTTTTGTTGTTGGTGGTGGTAGTGGTTTTTGTTTGTTTGTTTTTATGATCTTACTTTTATTTATCATACATTTTATCAAAATCTCCACTACCAAATCATGTCTTCATTTTGTGTCTTCATTTCATTTTAATTGGTCTTAATTCAGTATTAATTATCTAAGTTAGTAAGGGCTTCTATCCTGATTCATTGAACTTACTCATACCTTGAATGCATACCCATATTTTCCTGCACCTTTGGCTCAACATTGCATTTGTTCAAGCATTCCACCTCAGTCATCTTTCCATTCAGACAAACAGAATTATAGCAAAGCCAGACATTTTTATTGATGCACCTCTCAGCATAGGAAACAGTATCATAAACTAAGCCACTATTAAGTATATATATATATTAAGCTCATTAATAATTTATGTTAAAAATTCATTTGCAGTTTTCTGTAATGGTCTCCATTTGTTTTAAAGAAAAGTTTCCTTGATTAGGGTCGAGAACCATGCTTATCTGTGGGTATAAGGACAAATATTATTTAGAATGTAGTCAGGGATTATGCTGGTTTGGTAAGTGGTGTTTATAGGTTCAAGATCCATGAATTTGCTATCCCTGGGTATTTGGCTGGGTTTCTAATATCAGGCATGTTTCCCCTCTTCTTGAGCTGGTCTTAAATCCCATTTAGAGGGCTCTTCATTACCACCAAGGTGCATGTACCAGTATTACACTCTTAGGGCTATTCTGCCATGCTTATCCTTTTGTGATTCAAAGGACAATAGCTTGGTAGGACTATCAGTTGCTTCCTTCTTTTGGAACTTTGAATGAAAGCTAAACCTCAGGGAAGAGACGTTCAGGAAAGATCCTCCTTGGGGTCTCTGGGTCCTCTGTCTAAAGTGAATGGTATCTTTAGTAATAGGAACTTAACTTTTCACCTATGGAAAACAACCAAGGGTAACAGCAATAGCCTATAATGTTGGAAGCCTTCAGGCAACCCAGACCAATACCTCAAAATAGGGCTTCTGATGTTTATGTTGGAGTTTTTATTAGATGGCCTGTGGCTTTTGGGAGGGCCATTGTCAGAC